>NW_026705280.1:0-600000 GCF_029867415.1 Vicia villosa | reverse complement strand
ATTCTACACACTTGATAGATTTATCTTGTAAAATTTTAAAAGAAGTAGAGATATAGTTTTTACTTAAGAAGATTTGTGTCTCTTTAAGAAGATTTATTTCTTTGGTTAGATTTTCATTTTCAAAATAGGAAATGGCCTTTTTAGAGTTAGAAACAACATTTTAAATTTATTTAATTCTTCACATAAACCCGTCAAAAAGGTCACAACCATAAAAATCTATGAAACCTACATAAACGTTGGAAATGCCAACATACTCGGGTCCTAAAAATTCATTCGCAGATACAAGTGTTGATCCGCTTAAAACACCATTGATAATGACAATGTCTTGTATTACACAATAATAAGACACAAGATACATGACATCATACATGAGGTATCTAAAAAAAACTCATTGAAATTTGTAAACCCTCTATTCACAATGAGGTTCATTAAGCTAGGGAGTTTGAGGCTAAACTAACCAAATCTTGTAATAACTTTGTCAATTCTATAATTTCACAAGTACAAGGGATTACACAAACTTCGGTTGTTCTCTCTATCTTTGACATAAATAATGTTTATATGATATCCTCTCTCCCGTCAAAATCTATACAAATTTGGAAACACATAGATAAATGTTTCCAAGATAGATTTTACTAGCATCATCATGAAGTTACAATACCTTATTTGATAAACCTGAAATAGTAAGCAGATGAATCAGATGTATATTTTGTAGAAAGATTTAGAAAGGCTGGAAATGTTCGCTATAATTTCATAATATGAAGTATGATTAAATGACCATACTAAAGATATTACTATAGTGGACGACACATTTCACATAAGATATTGAAACATGGTCGGATCATTTTGGAAGAGTTCACCAAGTTGAGTGTCATTGAACGAGAAGCAAATAAGCAAAAGTCGAATCACCAATAGATTTAGGCAGTGACTCAACTTTTGATGCGTTTTAGTTGTAATCTAACAACGTAACATGTTTTTTTGTAAGTAACGCACTGCATAATGTTATAAAATTGGATGGTATGTTTTGAACATTTTTTGTTTTTCAAATTCTACTCTGCATAATTAGCATGGTCCTGTTCTAATAATATTTGGATGGATCCAGATATGCATATCCAGATACCCCTTTATTAACTAAAAAACAAAAGAAGGGACCATTCAGAGTTGAATCTCCGGAGAGACTCTTGTTCTTTTAAATAAGGCGAATCTGGAGATGTATCTCCGAAGTATATCATGCAGACATGATTATGTATGCAAGGTCCTTGTTGCTCTACAACTTATATAAATAGGATCTCTCAATCCATTTTATTTATTCAAACCAGAATGTCCACATATCCCCATATTGCTTTTTTGTATTTTAATGGAACAACACCCCTACTTCAATTTCGAATCTGCAAGGACATACTTCTTGTCGATCTAAAAACCAAAACTGAATACTCTCCTGCAATATCTAGAAAACCAGAGAGTTTTTAAGCTCGAGTATCGTTCACCCTCGATACACAGCGAAGGGAAGATACATTTCACAATGCCTGAATCGAAGACAAATGATGATTTGAAGGTGATGTGGAATAGCTTTTACTATTACTCAACAAAGAGTCTGATTGAAATGGATCCGATAATTTAAAGATCAGCCGACGATATTATAAAAATGTTGCAACGTCTCAAACCATCTTTTTTTAATAACACGTAATGTTAAATTTATGTAATGTTTATCAATGTAATGTTTATTTCGGAGTAAATTTAAGCTGGTTCAATTTCATTCAACTTGTTATTTTAGCCTGTTTATGCTTTGATCTAACAGAGCATACTTCAGAGATGCATCTCTGAAAAGTTTGTTGACTAATGAACTAAGGGACATTTCGGAGATGCATCTTCAAATCAACCTTTCGTGCATACGAAGGTATATTTCCGAATTAATTTTTTTATACAAAATAAGAGTTTCTCACCATTTTTACTTAAATTGTGTGTGAAAAGATGCGTCAGGAGATGCATTTCTCGATATTAGAGACATTTTAATTTTTTCACGGTGGTGTGAGAGAACCACTAAATGTGGAAAGAGCAATTCTCAATTTTTTTTATTTAGGTACTTATATAACGACTATTTAACCTGTCACCCCCTCAATTAAACCTGACACCCCACATATTTTCATAATTTTCGAACTGCCTATGAACAAATTTGAGTTAAGCGAACAAAATTTTCGACAGTTCATTCAAAAAATTTAGCAATAGACCAAAATTCTAGTAAATCATTTTAAAATTGTCGGTATTGAATTTTATCTGAAACTTTGAAAATTTCGGTAAAAACTCATACATTTTAAAATTTTGATAAAAAAATATAAGAGTTTTTATGAAAAATTTCTAAATTTCTAGTAAAAATTCATACATTTCAAAATTTCTAATAAAAAATATAAGAGTTTTTATTAAAAAATTTCGGTAAAAACGCATGAAAATTATAATTTTTTTCTAAAAAATAATATAAGTTAAAATTTTTCAATATTTACTCGTGTTTTTTTTTGTCTAAAATTTTTGGTTATAAAATCGATAATTTTAGACAAAAATATAATAATAAAAATACGCAATATGTGGAGAAGTTATCTTGCCACCCTCATTTTATACATGCTACCCTCCAAGTGGACGTTTTTACCAAATTATCTCGGTAAAACACCGGATTTTTTGAAAATTTTGGTACCGTACTAGAAATTTTGTCGGATTTACCAATTTACCGTGTCTGATGCTACATACCAGAAATTTAAAATTTCGGATAACGGATATTTCAAATTTCCAGTATGTAGCAACAATTAAAATTAATACCGAAAATTTGAAATATTCGGTATATGAAAATTTCAAGTTTTAAAGAAATTTCCGATACACACCAGAAATTTGGAATTTTCGGCATTGGTTTTTCTACGGAAATTCGTGAAATTTCCGGGACGGGTAATGAATTTTGTAAAATTACCAGAATTTTTAAAATCTTCATAAATCGCACCGAAAATTTTGAAATTTCCGGTAAATGAATACCCGAATTTTGTAAAAAAACCAAAGAATTTCCGGTATTGGCCAAAAAGAGGTACCGGAAATTTGCTCTGCGGTACCAGAAATTTGTTTTTTGATGATTTGGGCAACAGTAATTTTTTTCTTCATAAATGGTAAAAAATTTGAGTAAATAGTGTTAGAGACATTTTGAAAATAATGTAAAATGAGGGGGGTGGCAGTATAACTTGGGGGTGGTAAGATAAATTCTCCAATATGTGGAGTGCTAAGATAATAATCGAGGTGGTAGGTTAAATTCTCTTATATAACACTATTAAAACGAGAAATCTACATGTCATCCCTCATATTATACATGCCACCATCCCCATATTTTTTATTCCAATTTTACCTCTGATGAATAGAAAGAATTTCTGGTATGCCCTGCCAAATTTCTGATACGACATACCAGAATTTTCAGTTAATGATATTTCTGGTATGACATACCGGAATTTTCAGTCATAATGAAATTTCTGGTATACTGTAAATTACAAAAAATTTGGACAGTACCGGAAATTTCAGTATCACTGAAATTTTCGGAATGTTTCAATATTTGGTTTTTTCAACGGTTGAGATTTTGCCGACACTTTTGGAGGGTCCTAGTTGCACCGACACATATGTGTGGTCTAGAATGAACCACCATTTGTATAAATAGGGGTCTTATGGTTATTGGATAACATATCTCAACAAAATGCCTCTTCCTTAATATATGATAAAAGTATTTATGTATTTTAATGACTTCAACCCTGATGTTCAAACAAAGATTTCAGATGACACTGAATCCTTTGCCACCTTGAAAGAAACGTTGAATAATTTGCTACCTGATTTCGATAACAGAATGGTGACAAAGATGGAGTTATGGGAGGACTGGATTGATACAAATGGAAGAGTGAAATACAACTTAATCGAGTTGAAGAATGATGAAGATGTGAAGGTCATGTGGAAATCATTTCGCCGTAGGATAACTAAAGATCTGATCGAGTTGGACGCGCAGATTCGAAGATCCGTGGATGACATAATGAAGTGTCTGAAATGTCCAGAGACATTCGTTGGTGCCTAGGTTTTCATGTTTCGGAGTACTGTTTATGTTTGTTATATGTCGTCTGATGTTTGTTAACTATGTATGTTATTGATGTTATTTTCTTTATCTACTTAAAACACGTACTAGCAAAAAAGATTATGCAATAAAAAAGACGTTCGAACAAAATATACATATAACACAATCACAAAAAAATAAATCTACATAGGTCCTCCACGGGTAACATCGTCCAACCTAGATAAAATACTATGAACCTCACCATCAGGGTTCACCAAACCCATGAGGCTATCTAAGTGAATGACGATGAACTGTAGGCGACTGTCCAGGTCACCTACGGAAGGTGATGGTGGTAGTGGATCGGAAGAATCCCTGATACGTGAAGGCCCTGGAACATCAGATGTTGCGGCATGTGGTATGACCTCAACGTGTGACATATTGAGGAACCACTACAAGTATCCATCCTCGCTGTAACACCCTATTTTTATTAGATTTTAATTTATTAAGATTATTTGATAATTGGTATTGTTTGTGTGTTTATTTAATTATTGTTTGAGTAGTAATTATTTGATTTTGTGGTAATATATTACTTAGCTAATTAATAAATGGTAAAATTTTATTAGAATTAGCTATTGGGCTTAATGGGAATTAGAAATGAGAATAGTGGATGGGTTAAACCCAATGAGATAATGAGAGTTAGAAGAGAATTTATGAGTTAACCTAAATTAGATAGAAAGATAGAAAGAAAAGTAGAGAAGAGAAAAGAGGCAAAAGAATAGAAGAGAGAAGAGAAGAGGATTGTAGATTTCTTGAAGTTAGAAGGAGAAATTCAAGAGGTAAGGGTTTGAATCCAAGTTCTTATATTTACATGATTGGGTAATGTGTGTTTGTGTAATCTTTCATCTCTTCATTTCATAGTTTTGGAAAAATGTTAGGGTTATGATAAAACAATGAGATTTTATGATTTATTCATGTTTAATGTGTTGTATGAATGACCCATGGTTAGAAACATGATTAGGAACATCATATGTGTGCCAATTTTGCTTTCAATTGATGCATGGGTTGTGTTTGGGTTAATGGGTGTTGTATGAGGGGAATGGGGAAGAAAAATGGTGATTTTCTGAGTTTTACGCAACATAGGTCGACCTACACAGAGGCATGAGTCGACCTGAGCATCTTAAAACAGCAGAAAATCCATTTTCCTTCAGCATGCGTCGACCTATAGGTTATGTGAGTCGACCTATAACATCCTTGCGTCGACACATGAGTCGACGAGCGCATACCCGAGAGAGATGGAAAACAGTAATGCGTCGACCTATGCTTTTCCTTGCGTCGACCTGCAGATTCCATTTTTGGCAGATTTTTGTAAAGGCCATAACTTTTGATCCGTAGCTCCGTTTTATGCGCCGTTCGAAGCGTTAGAAAGCTATCGTGATATTCTATATGATAGTATAGGATTTAATTGCACTTGATTGATTAATTGTAACTTTATTATATGGAATGACATGTAATTGTCTTATGTGTGTTATGTTTGTATGTGATGTATAACAATTGTTGGAACACTTTGTGTAGATGTATTCATGATGTATGTGATTGGATATATGATGGTTGCTATGCCTTGTTGCAATTGTTAATTGTGTTTGTGAATGTTGTGTACAATTGGCGGATAATTCATAGAGTTGGATTATGGTGATACGCGGTAAGTTAAGATTGATGAGATAATCTTAATTGCATAAATTGTTGGTATTTGTACATACATTCATAGCATTGTCGGCTTTATGGTGGAAGCGGTGAAACTTGGGTTGACATGGTAAGAGACGTTGATCCTTGAATGGAAATAGGCGTAGAAGACGTGATCCTTAATTAGAAATAGGCGTATTGGCTTTGATCTTGTCCGGATCGGGAGCGTGGCTTGGATTCTAAACATTGAATCGGAAAGCGGTGAAACATTGGATTCACATTGGGTACCACATGCATTGAGTCACATTTGTTGCATTTCGAGTCACATTGTGTGTTATGTGATTGTCTTATATACATGTGATTTGTTTTGGAGTGATAATTGGTATATGATATGTGAATTGCTTAATTGAGAAGTGTGATGAATAGTAAAATGTATGCTTGATTATGTTTACATTTCCCATTATTATGTTTTCTATAAGAAGTTGAATTCTCACCCTTCTGTTTGAATGTTATCCTTCGTTGATAACGTGCAAGTTTCGACGAGTAGTAGCTTGTCCGAGGATTTAGCCGAGGAGCTCCTGAGTTTGTTATTGGATTAGGTAGCGAGTCATATGCTCTGATCATGTAACACTTTGGGGGAATTTTCTTTAGACTTATGCTTATGTTTGGATATTGCTATTTCCTATGTTTTGTTGGATATTCAGATGTATTGGTTTGAGATCTCGGATATGTTGTTTAAGGCTATGTGGCCAAGATTGTGGACTTCAAATTAGTATGTGGATTTAAATGTTAATTTGAATTTGGTAGATGAATATAGTATGGGATATATTCATTGAATCTTTTAATAGAAATTCAATTGTTTTCCGCAAGCGTTTATGCATAGTGTATGAAAGCATGAGATTTACATAGCGTTACAATATGATCTTTGCATATTAAAAATATTGGATGTTTTATTTTAGGTTTTCATTATGATGAAAATAACATGTGACGCCCTTTTTCCTTTATGCATGCTTACTCTGCTTGATTGTATGATATATTTGGGGTTAGAAAAGGGGTGTTACACTCGCACTGCCCAGGCCGCTGAACCTCAACAGCTATATCAGTGATCTCACGGGGGGAGTTGATGATGTGACTCTAAAACCATCGATCAATGCCACTGGCTCGAGCCTCTAGGACCGAGCGTGGGATCCCCTGTATATAAGCATACTGGCATAGACACCTCTCAGGTAAGTGTCTAGCCACATGGCTCTTCCATCTGACATACCTTGAATATAAGGAAGATAAATCAAAAGGACAATGAGGGCGGTGACTTGTATACGATGTCCAAATGACATCACCCAGCATCAGAGCATCCAGCCTCCGCCTATACTGAATCAACCCTCCTGGAATGGCCTATTTGGCCTTCCACCTCTTCGCACATGGGTCACCATCCGCAACACGCTGGATCTTTCACTCACAAATGTGAGGGAAGTGCTCGTAGATCCAACACTGCATAAATAAAAACAATCAAGCTCAGATAAATTATAATAAAACATAAAAAACCATGTAAAAAATTATAATATACTTGTAACAAGCTTAGGTAACCAGCAAGTTGTCTGGTGTCAGGACGAGATGCAACATCAAGCGTCGTGTACAACATCGTCCATGTCGCCACTCCCTTAGCCCAACATGGGGTGTCAAGGGCGCTGAATAGAGAAAGATAGTGGACATCTATATAAACTCCAGACTTGTCCACAAAAAGAGTACATGTCACTAGCTGTAGCATGTACGCTGTTATACCCCAAAATTTGCCCACATATTTTTCAAAGAAAACTCCAATCTGAAAATTAAGGGTCTCATATAATCATGGATTTTTATTTCAACAAATATCCTGACATATGAAATACTTAGTTTTTAGAATTTTTCTTATACAGTAATTTGGCTTGCAGTTGAATTTATTCTTACGCAAACACCAAATACTGTTTATTACTTCACACATGCTATTTATTTATTTACAGATAAATAGTACTGACACAATTGGTACAGAGTTAAATCTTTTTGCAGGCGCAGAATCAGGAAACTCAGACTGTACTGGTAACAAGTAGATTATTATT
Organism: Vicia villosa; assembly: GCF_029867415.1. Lineage (NCBI taxonomy): Eukaryota > Viridiplantae > Streptophyta > Magnoliopsida > Fabales > Fabaceae > Vicia > Vicia villosa. The sequence continues at coordinate 592,170 of NW_026705280.1, read as the reverse complement.
ATCTTTTGTTTCCCACTAATTTTTGTACTATATTCCATTATTTTCAAAAATCTTTTCAAATCTCTTTTTCAAAAATCAAATCTCTCTTTTTTCCAACACTATCTCCACTTTCTTTCAAATCTTACTTCCACTCAAATTTTCCTTTTGTACGGAATCACGCTATTCCCCAACGTCTCTATCCTTCTTTCCATTCTATAAATACCTCTCATTTTCTTCCATAAAATCTCACATCAAATTCTAACTCATCTTTCAAATTCCTATCTCATATCCATCTCCTTTTCTTCCCTAACAAGAATGGCAAAATGGATAGAGACACTACTTCTTACAGTCATCACCATTGCTACGGTGATCATGACTTTCTTCTGCCTGCATAGTCCTGAGGAGTGTGGACTTGCAATGGCTATGCTCCCAATCATCTACATGTTATTGTTCATAGCATGGGTCATTAATCGTCATTCTTAAAATTTGCCGTATTTCTTATTTCTTAAATGTACCGTTCATTCGTCGTACTGTTCAATATAGTATGTAATATTTGTACTGTCAGTATTAAATGTTGTGCTATTTGTCATAATATTGCTTAATTACTAAGATAATATTTTGTGTATTTTCTGCCAGTCAAATATTTCTATTTCTGTGCATTAAATAATTTTCAGGTTATTATCGGTAATTTTGCCCGCATACCGTAAATATCAGTTATTTATTATGTTTCTGTTTTCTAACAAGTCATGTAAATAAATTTTCATGCTTCACACCAAACAAAAACAAAAATAACAACAAAAAAAAAAAAAAAAAAAGAAAATTAACTTTGACGGTTGATTTTTCACTTTAACTGCTGCTTCAGTACACGAACAGTCGGTTGACAGACAAACTGCAGACAGTACAATTCACAGTGATTTGTACAATCAATCAAATCAATCATTCACAATTCAAATTTCCAAGATTTTTGTGTTAGAAGTCTTCTGAATATCACATGATTAGCAGAAACTCAACACTGCACAAAAATCAGGTACGCTTAACTGCCTCCTATACAGACAGTCCCTAATCAGGGTTTTTCTTGTTTTAACAGGAGCAACAAGTTTTGAGAGCTCAAATGGATTTCATATACATCCATACATCTCAAAGTACCATCATACAAATTTTCAAACTTCAATTCACTCAGACGCACCGTCAGCAGCTCAAACAGTCAACAGACGACCCGTTTGACCAAAAAAGTCAACTGACAGTCAAAAATGAATTTTTTTGTCAAAGTCCATATTTTGTCAAAGGATTCAACATTTGATCATTGGATGATCACAATTCATCAAGGAAAGATCAAAAATCAACAAAACCCTAAGATTCAAAATTAGGGTTTTTGCCTGAAAAGTCAACTCAACTTTGACTGATCATAACTCTCTCATCCTTCATCCAAAAAATGTCAACCAAAGCTCATTTTGAAGGAAATTCAATTATCTTTCAAATGCAATTGATCCCATGGTCATAGCATTCACCATTTGAAAAATATGGCCAAAGACATTACAGGTCATTTTCAAAGTCAACAAAAAGACACTTTTTTCAAATGGACACACAAGGAGAACCAAAAATCATTTTGATATGAGACCAAAGACATTGGTTAGAGGACTCTTTGAGGTTTCCAAAAAGTGCAAGATCTCCTTCATATGACAAAAATTGAAGGATTTACACCTTGTTGAAGTTGGCTAAATTTTGGGAAAATGCATGAAATCAACATTGCTCAAAAATGTTTTTTTTCCAAATGAGTCCAAGTTTTTATGGTCCAAACATCTTTGCCATGTTACTATGGGCCTCCCACGACCATGACAAAGCCCACATCTTTATTGGCCATTTTTTGCATAATTTTATCTTACTTTAAGATTAAAATTAAAAGGAAAATGCATGGATAATTAGTAGCTTGATCTCTAAGCATGACTCACCTCCAAAGTCTTCAATTTTCTGCAGAAGATTGGTGTCCAAGGCAAGAGCATTGAATGGAGTCAAAGTTGGTCAAAAATTCAAGGTTTTTTAATATTAAAGAACCAAACTTTCAACAAAGGCAACAAAGCTTCTTAGCTTGAGTTCCAAGCAACTTTGGGCTATAAATGAGCTATCATACTTCAGCAACAAGAAGAGCAAAAAAAAGAGCCAAAGAGAGACACGAAATATAGCAAGAGCATAGCCAAGAAACCTCTAAAAATTCTCAAAATTCTCCAAACTTTGTAATTTTCGAATTATATATTTCAATCACTATCAATACAAACCAATTGCTCTAATCATCTCCTGGCACTTAATATAGTAAGTTAGAAGCAATAACCATGGCTATATACTCATAGAACTCGTGTTTAAAGAATAACATATTCGTGCATATTATCAACTTTTGATATCTATACTATAAGCTTATTTAAACAAAATCTAATGCCTTTGCCATCCCTTTGAGATCATATGGGGTAGATCTAACGTCTAACATGTGAGTTTAAAGCCCAGAATCGTGGGGTGCCATGGTTGAAGCTTAAAGCTTCAACCTTTTCGTTTTCATACTTAGCGTGATCAAATGAGAAAACTAACCTCACCATTGGACTCAGGAGGTCATCTTTAGTAGATCTGGGCCATTGTGGTTTTTATTTTCATGCGTTTTTGTAGGTTTCAAAAAATCCAGAAATTCGAAGGTGGAATCCGCAGGTAAAATCGCAGGTAAGTCCGCAGCTAAATCCGCAGGTAACTTGGAGAAGATGATGAACAGTGTAGTTGAACGTTTGACTGCACGCGTGGACAAATCTTGCTTCTCCATTGGCCAGTTTTGGCGCGTGTGGACCCCATCAAGAGTTTGAATTCATTTTGAATTCAGTGCATGCAGTCTTATCATTATGTCATGTTCTCTTCAATCTGGGCCATAGATCTTCATTAAAAAATGAATCCAACGCATCACAACACGCAGCCTATACCATGGGCTTCACTAATTTCCACACCAGATTAGTATCCTTTTAATTTTCTATTTTATTTTATTTTTATTGCAAAAATAATCAAAAAATAGTCTTAAAAATTCAAAAAATTCCACAAAAAATATTTTAAACTTCTAAAATAACATATTATTTTCTGAAATAAAAATATTTTACTTTTCTTCAAAATTTTAATATTTTACATAATTAATTAGTATGTATTTATATATTTGCTTATTAATTATTTTAATTAGTCAAAAAATCATAAAAAAAATTGTTCTTTATATTAAATATTGTTTATATATCATAAACTAATTTTGTACATATTTAGGATAATTTTCTCTTTAAGTTTTAATTATTTGTGTAATTATTTAAATAATTATGTTTTAATTAACTTAAAAAATCCAAAAACAATTTCAAAAATTCCAAAAAAATTAGTTTTGCTTTAAAATTAATTGACAAATGTTTTGTACATATTCTAAACTTATTTGCTAGGTTTAATCATATTTCCATCTTTTTTCTTTATTTTAAATTAATTAATAACGCATTAATTATATTTAAAATAAATCACAAAAAATCCAAAAAAACATGCCTTTTATTTCTTGCAATTTAAAGTTCCTAGATAAATGTATAGGATGTCAAATTCATGTAAATAGGTTAGTTTACGTTTCCCGCAAAATCGATGTAATAGTGTAGATTTACTTTCCGCACTTTACATTTCCGCATTTTAATTTCCAGCACCCATATAAACTGCGTGTATGTCAAAGATAAAACTGAACCGTCAGATCACTAACTTCAAAGATAAATATCTGAATTCAATCACAATCACATTTGCACCTCCTAGGGTAACCCCTTTTCACTCTTTTCAAAATCAAAGTTACATTTCTACTGTTTCGAGTACAAAATCGAACCTTTTGTTTATATCCGACGAATGGATAGATTTTTAAAGGGAACAAGGATAAAGACCTCCTAACTCAGGGTAGACCTCCTAGTTTGCTTGCTCAAAATCAAAACAAACAAAATTCTCATACACTGTTGTTTTTTTAAAACGAATTTTCCAAAAGACAATATTTTGTATACATCCAAACACGGATCATTACAAAATTAACGATCTTTTCAAAACATCTTTCGAAAGATAAACAAGTATTTGTATATATCCGCACAAGGATCATTACAAATTCTATTTGCAAAGGTATTTCAAAAACACAGGTAAAGCATTCCGAATCAATTGAAAAGTAAAGCAAATGAGCTAAGCAAACTAAAGAGCCCATGGATAACCATGGATACAAAGGGTGCTAACACCTTCCCTTTGTATAACCTACCCCCTTACCCAGAATCTCTCAAAGGTCTTTTTTCTGTTTCTTTTATAAACCTTTCCTTCATTGGATAAAATAAAAGGTCGGTGGCGACTCTGTAAACTTTTTCAAAAGTGACGCGAAAGCGTCCGATCGACAAAAAAGAGTCAGTTCACGTATCCCACCCACGGAGGGGTATGGCCCGAAAGGACGGTCCACAGAACTGGCGACTCTGCTGGGGAATACAAATTCAAAATGTTTTCAAAAGGGGTTACCTTTAGAGTATAGATCATTTCGATGTTTTCAATTGTTTGATCTGATTGCTTTACTTTTCACAGGTTTGCTTGGGTACTTTGCTTGTGTGAAAGATTCTAACCCGAATCTCGAGATACCTTAAGTATATGACAATAGACCAAGGAAACTGTACGGCATGTACCGATACGGTTGATCTGGTAGTCATCGTTAGTGTGATACTTTGGTTTATACTGATGTCCCTTGAAAGCGATCAAGGAGTATATTAGGCTTCCGAAGTGTCATTAACACTAATTTGTCTTAGAACCTTTTAGTTGAACTTGACTTGTGGCCTATTAAGTGGCTAGCTTTGAAATTGATCGAAGCTAGTTATCCTCGAGGAATATTCTTGATCGGCCGTCCGAGCGCCGTATTGAGATGTTGTCTCCAAGGATCATAGAACCCGAATACTATTCTAGGACAGGTTTTCAACCAACTCAACTTCAGAGGGGAGGGTATCACCTATCAACCTCATGCAAGCCTTTAAACCTAAGGCTATTGTTTGATTTGTTTTTGTGTGCCACATGTTTGCATCATAAACACATCATTTTTCACTACACATTTCAAGGATCAAAGAGTTTACTTTTGTTTTTGCAGGTAATGGCTCCCGCCACCAAAGATTACATCCGAATCAACATCTCAACGGTACCGTCTGAACTAAAAGACTTGGTGTCAGAATTCCCCAGGAATGTTCAATTCACTAAAAAGCATGGTCACCTACTCCATTTGGTTACCTCAAAATTTGAAGAAGACATGATACGGGTCCTGTTCCAGTTCTTCGACCCTGAACATCATTGCTTCACATTTCCTGATTACCAGTTGGTACCCACTTTGGAAGAATTCTCTGAATTAATTGGATTACCAATCCGAGATCAATTACCTTTCACTGGTTTAGAAAGAAAACCAAAACCTGAAGTCATTGCTGCTGCTTTACATCTGCAAAAGTCAGAAATCAAATCCAATTGGGAAACAAAGAGTGGAGTTGAGGGTTTGCTTGCCAAATTCTTACTGGAAAAGGCTCGACTACTGCTAGAAAACAAAAGTTATCCAGCTTTTGAAGAAGTTATGGCTCTTTTGATCTATGGGTTGGTTTTGTTCCCTAATTCCGACCAGTTCATAAGTGTACACATCATCAACCTTTTCCTAATTCGCAACCCGGTACCAACATTGCTGGGAGACATCCTACACTCTCTACACACTCGTACCACGAAGAAGCGAGGAACTCTCATGTGCTGTATACCACTGCTGGCTAGGTGGTTTACATGTCATCTTCCCCGATCAGTACTGAGAAATGAACAAAGAGCACAATGGTCTTACAGAATCATGTCTTTATCTCATTCAGATATCCGATGGAACAACTTCTTTCAAAGAGACATTACTATCATTGATCATTGTGGAGAATACCCTAATGTGCCACTCCTTGGCATTAAAGGAGGTATCACTTACAATCCCTCTCTAGCTCTACGCCAATTCGGATATGCAAGAAGCAACGGTCCTCATGACATGATTATCCGTGGCATTGTGTTTGATTACGAGAATGATTCTCACAGACACCGACGAAGATTCATACAGGCTTGGGACAGTGTCTATAGAATAGAAAGCAAAACTCTGGGGCAATGGAATTCTATTCCTATGGAACTTTACCTCAGATGGGTGCGTACTCATGCTCAAAAACTCATGATGCCCTATCCCGCTGTTCTACCTGTGACTATCGAATCAGAAGTCGAAGGTTACGAACCTCAAGTTATTCTACACCCGGATATGCCAACTGACTTGGAAGAGTTGCAAAAATCCTGGGTTCAACTCAAAGAGGAAAGAGACACCTTCAAAGAACACTGTCAGGACTATGAGAGAAGGCTATTCGAGCTCACCAGACAGCTTCAAGAAGAACAAAGAATCAACGCATTCCTGGGGACAAAGAAAAAGCGCCCACGGGAGACCTGAAAGATCATTTATTTTATTTTCTGTCTTGTAAGCCCAAATGAGGCAAAGAAAAAAGAATAAATTGATTAACTAACGTTTGTTGCTTCTTTAACAAATCTAGACTCTATGATCCTTGAAAACATTGCACACATGCATTCACATGCATTGCATACACATTGCATTTGCATTTCATACATGCATTCATATACATTGCATACACATTGCATACATGGCATCCAGTCATACACATTTCATAACAGGTTCTCATGACGGGTTTCTCATCTCTTCGCTGTTTATTTCAGTCAGAAGAGATGGAATCTGAGGCAAGCATCAAGAATCTCGAAGTACAGAATGCCCAAGTTCAAGTGGCAATTCTGGAACTGGCAAAGGGGCAACAAGAGCTGAAAGCCCTGATACTCAAGAAGAAGAAGAAGCCCAAAGAATCTGCAGGTTTGAGTTACCTGAGAAGGAAGATCAAGATCCCTGTCAAAAAGATCAAAAAGCCACCAATCCCTGAAATAGTCGGTGATGGTGAACAAGAAGATAATCAAAGCAACCAGGGTTCTGCTAAACCCTCTCTCTCTTCAAATGAAGAAGAAGATCATTCTGGAGACGAACAGGATGATGACAAATACCAACAGTTGGAGGATCGTATGAAAGCTATGGAAATACAAAAAATACCTGGCTTAGATTTCAATGATCTGGGACTCGTGTCGGATGTTGTCATCCCTCCAAAATTCAAAGTTCCAACCTTTGCAAAGTATGATGGAGTTTCTTGTCCAAAACTACATTTGAGATCTTATGTGAGGAAGATACAACCTCATACAACAGATAACAAATTGTGGATTCACTTTTTCCAAGAAAGTCTGTCAGGTACACAACTCGAATGGTACTACCAGCTAGAAAATACCAAGGTTCATACTTGGGAAGAATTAGCTGCTGCTTTTTACAAACAGTACCAATACAATGCTGATCTTACACCCACTCGTACTCAATTGCGAGGCATGTCTATGGGACCAAAAGAAAGTTTCAAAGAGTATGCACAAAAGTGGAGAGATATGGCTGGAAGGGTTCAACCACCCTTATCTGATCGCGAACTAGTCGACATGTTCATGGGCACTTTAACTGGCCCATTCTATAGCCATTTGCTGGGAAGTTCATCATCAGGTTTCACTGACCTAATACTGACCGGAGAACGTGTCGAAAGTGGCATTCGAAATGGAAAAATTCAAGTAGGATCCTCCTCTGGTACTACAAAAAGGCCCATCAGAAATGAGGTCAATACAGCGCAAATTCAGACAAGTCACAAAAGTGATCAGCATCAATCTGTAGGGGCAGTTATGATCTCCGCATCTGCACCTCAAAAAGATCAACAGCCAAAATATACGCATCGACCAGATGCACCAAGAAGAACTTTCACCAAAATCAACATGCCAATCTCTCAGGCATTGCAGCACTTGCTTAAAGCGGATCTGATCACATTAAGGGGTCCTCCGAAGAATGTCAATACTTCTTCTCTGAATTATCGCCCTGATGCAACATGTGCCTATCATTCAAACTGTCCAGGACATGACGCAGATCACTGCTGGGCCCTGAAAAATAAAATCCAAGACATGATAGATGCTGGAGAAATTGAGTTCGATCCTCCAGAAACTCCAAATGTCATCACAGCACCTATGCCAAAGCATGACAAAACTGTCAACGCTATCCTGGACACTGTTTACATCTATGATGTGAACGAATTATCAACTCCACTCTGCGAAGTCAAAAGAAAGCTAATCCGAGCTGGTTACTTTCCAGGTTGTGATCCCGACTGCTTTTATTGCTCACGCCAACCCAATGGTTGTGAAAATCTAAAGATGGGAATTCAAAAACACATGGATCGCCGTATCATTATGTTTGAGAGGCTCCCTTCTATGGACATGTTGGGCAAAGTCTTTGCCAACGGGATAAGAATGGAAGACGTCTCAGTGATCTCCAGCTTACCATTCAAAATCTCTACCAAGGCTCCATTCAAACTTTCTGCTACACTCAAAGTGGCATCAGTAGTCATTGCTAGACCAACTCCATTTCCATACTCCTCAGACAAAGCTGTCCCATGGGGATATGACACTAATGTTTACATTCATGGAGTTAAGCAGGATCCCTCGACTAAAGAGGACGCAACACTAACTACTTCAGCTGTAAGTAACATTGCAGGCACTAGCAAGATCACGAGAAGTGGAAGAATCTTTTCACCAGAAATTTCTCCAAATATTGCTGCTAGTCCAATCCAGGTTCCAATTCCTATTCCAGATATCAACACTCGAGGCAAAGAGCCACTGATCGAACCAGTTCAAAATCCGGTAGAGATCACTGCTGAGGATCCATCAAAGCAAGAGATGGACGAAATATTGAAAATCATCTGCAAAAGTGATTACAATATTGTCGAACAACTGGGGCATACTGCTTCAAAAATCTCAATGTTATCTCTGCTAAAATATTCAGAAGCTCATGCTAAAGCTCTAATGAAGTTCCTTCAAGCTGCGCATGTGCCTCAAGAAATCCCAATCGACCAATTTGAGAATTGTGTCGCCAGTCTTACAGTGCCCAATGGTCTTGGTTTCTCTGATGTGGATCTAACTCCTGCTGGAAGAAATCACAACAAGGCCCTGCACATCTCTATCGAATGCAACGGCACCACTCTGTCTCATGTGCTAATAGACAATGGTTCCTCTCTAAACGTGTTACCAAAGGTAATACTGGAAAAACTTGACTTCAAAGGAGTTGTGCTACAACCAAGTGATGTGGTTGTAAGAGCCTTCGATGGGTCAACAAGAACGGTGTACGGAGAAGTTAAGCTCCCAATCAGAGTGGGCTCTCAAACTTTCGATGTTATCTTTTCCGTAATAGACGTTCTTCCAACATACTCCTGTTTACTAGGACGCCCTTGGATACATGGGGCAAACGCTGTAACTTCTACCCTGCATCAGAAGTTAAAATACCCAGTAAAAGGAAAGGTTGTCACAGTCTATGGCGAAGAAGAATATATGGTCAGTCACTTGAGCAACGACAAGTATGTTGAGATGGAGGGCGAATCCATCGAAACTCCGTATCAAGCTTTTGAGGTTGTATCTCCAGATATCTCTACCACCAAGCATATTCCTGCTACTCCAGCTACAACTATGGCTTCTCTCAAAGATGCCAAAGCCATGATTGAACAGGGTGATCGCACAGTATGGGGACAACTCCCTGATATACCCTACAAGTCCGACAAGCTAGGTCTGGGCTATAATGGTGAAAATCAAAAGAATGATCAAAATCCTCGCTCTGAAGGGTTAATATCACACTTCGCCAGCCAAGAAGTAAACGCCATTGATGATGAAGGGACATACTTGAACCACATCATTCAGCCATATCCAGACGAAATTCCACCCATTACCATGGGAATGTGGGATGCTGTGGGAGGACCAAATGACGGTTACAACTACCAGTATATCACACCTCAGAATTCTTACATTGCTCTGGAAGATCTTACTCCAACAGAAGAGGGTAATCAAAATGACGGAAGTATCACAAGTCCCGTCACTCAGCAATATCAAAATCCACCCAAAGAAGTATGGGACACGCTAGGAGAACCCAGCGGCAAATACGACTATATGGTGAAATATTCCGCTCCTCCGAGCTTTTCAACTCCCATCAAAGACATTGTCCCGACTGGATGGGACGAACAGTACGACGACAACTTCGCTCTTGAAGAAGCCAGGAAGATGCCAAACAACGAAGGTTATTTTCTGTCACAGTACACTCCTTATCAGGATGCACAAGTCTCTATTCAAAACATCATTCCTACTGCATGGGACGGCCTTATCGAGCATCTCGCTCAGCCAATAGAGGGACCTCCACCTGGATTCTCATATCCAACAAATCATCCAACTTATCCTGAGGAATTACCTACGCATTTTCCCACTAGCGGAATCAATGCTACGGAAGACGAAAAGAACAACTGCAACTGGAACAGCTGGGTGCTCCCTGCTAACAACGGTGGATTGAACAACTGGAAAGCAGAGGATGTGATCTCCTTTGATCAGGAGTAAATGCCATTTCCTGTTTTCTTTGTGTATATTGTGCAAAGATAAAAGTGGTTCCTGAACAATCGAACCATGAGCTTGAAAGCCGTGTGCCTTAGCACAACGGTCCTTCTATAAAAAGGGTTTGTCATATCATGATTATGTGCATTCAATAAAATCATGGGATGCTTGCATGTTCAAAATTTTGTGATCCTTTTTCTTTCTTTATTCGCTTTCAAATAGCTATGTTTTTCTCTTCATACACACTCACATATCTACCATGCAGATTCACATACACGCTGGATCCAGTCAATAACGACTCTGCTATTGCCCGTCATGACTTTGAAAATCCGATCTACCAAACTGAGGACGAAAGTGAGGAAGATTGTGAAGTGCCAAGAGAAATTGCAAGACTTCTAGAACAAGAAGAAAAAGCCATACAGCCTCATGAGGAGCCGATTGAGGTCATCAACTTGGGCAGTGACGAAGAAAAGAAAGAGGTCAGAATTGGGGCTGACTTAGAAAACAGTGTCAAGCAAAGACTGATTCAATTGTTGCAAGACTACGCCGAGATATTCGCCTGGTCTTATCAAGATATGCCTGGCCTTGACACGGACATTGTAGTTCATCGCCTGCCAATCAAAGAAGGAAGCACTCCGGTCAAACAGAGACTGCGAAGGAGTAAGCCTGATATGTCAAAAAAGATCAAAGACGAGGTTGAAAAACAATTCAATGCCGGATTCCTAAAAGTTGTAAGTTATCCTCCTTGGATAGCTAACATCGTGCCTGTACCCAAAAAAGACGGGAAAGTCAGAATGTGTGTAGACTACAGAGATCTGAACCGGGCAAGCCCTAAAGATGATTTCCCTTTACCGCACATCGATGTACTAGTTGACAATACCGCACAATGCAAGGTATTCTCCTTTATGGACGGATTCTCAGGGTACAATCAAATCAAGATGGCACCCGAAGACATGGAAAAAACAACCTTCACAACTCCCTGGGGAACCTTTTGTTACAAAGTAATGCCCTTTGGTCTAAAAAATGCTGGAGCTACCTACCAACGAGCAATGGTAACACTATTTCATGATATGATTCATCAGGAAATAGAGGTGTATGTCGATGACATGATCGCAAAATCCAACACCGAAGAAGAACATTTGAGTCATTTACACAAGCTGTTTGACAGACTCAAGAAATACAGATTGCGACTGAACCCGAACAAGTGTACCTTTGGAGTAAGATCCGGTAAACTCTTAGGTTTCATCGTCAGCAGTAAAGGTATTGAGGTTGATCCTGCCAAGGTCAAAGCCATTCAAGAAATGCCTATACCCCGTACCGAGAAACAAGTCAGAGGATTCTTGGGACGTCTAAACTACATAGCCAGATTCATTGCCCATATGACTCCTACTTGTGTGCCAATCTTCAAATTACTGAAGAAAGATCAAGTGGAAAGATGGAATGACAAATGCCAGTTAGCCTTTGATAAAATCAAAGAATACCTTCAAAAACCGCCAATCTTGTTACCTCCTGTGGAAGGCAGACCTCTGATAATGTACCTAACTGTGTTAGAAGATTCAATGGGGTGTGTACTCGGACAACATGACGATTCCGGTCGAAAGGAGCACGCAATCTACTATCTTAGCAAAAAGTTTACCGATTGTGAAACAAGATACTCACTACTCGAAAAAACTTGCTGTGCCTTAGCATGGGCGGCTCGCCGACTAAGACAGTATATGCTAAATCACACCACTTTCCTGATCTCCAAGATGGATCCAATCAAATACGTGTTCGAAAAACCTGCTCTCTCTGGAAGGATTGCAAGATGGCAAATGATCCTAACAGAATATGACATTCAATACACTTCGCAAAAAGCAATCAAAGGAAGTGTGGTAGCTGATCATTTAGCTCATCAAGCAGTAGATGATTATCAGGCATTGAACTTTGACTTCCCAGACGAAGACATTATGCTAGTCAATGACTACAAACAACCAGGATCCCGATGGACTATGGTTTTTGACGGAGCTTCTAATGCGCTCGGCAATGGCATCGGAGCTGTGATCATTTCCCCCACAGGAGGTCATACACCCTTCACCGCCAGATTGTGTTTCAATTGCACCAACAATATAGCCGAATACGAAGCATGCATTCTGGGTCTCAAAGCTGCAATTGATCTAAAAATCAAATTCCTTGAAGTCTACGGAGACTCGGCCTTGGTAATCTACCAAGTCAAAGGGGAATGGGACACAAAGCACCCAAATCTAATTCCATACAAAGAACATGTGTTGAGTTTGATTCCTTACTTCGAGGAGATCACTTTCGAACACATCCCACGCGAAGAAAATCAACTAGCTGATGCCTTAGCTACCATGTCATCCATGTTCAAAGTCAATTGGGACGACGAAGCTCCTATGATCACCATTTACAGGCAAGACGAACCAGCCTATTGCAATGAGATCGATACCAAACAAATGGAAGACAAATCATGGTTCCATGAAATACAAAGGTATCTCGAAACCCAGGAGTACCCTGAAGGGGCATCTATTAACGACAGAAAGTTTCTAAGGAGATTTGCCTCCAAATTCTTCCTAAGCAATGGAACTTTGTACAAGCGCAACCATGACTCGACTTTACTTCGTTGCGTAAACAAGAAGGAAGCAGAACAAATCATGGAAGACATACACAATGGTACCTTCGGTACTCATTCCAACGGACATACAATGGCTAAAAAGATCTTGAGAGCAGGTTACTACTGGTCTACCATGGAGACAGATTGCCATCATCATTCCAAAACTTGTCACAAATGCCAGATATATGCCGACAAAGTGCATGTACCTCCAGTTCCATTAAACGTTCTGACGGCTCCTTGGCCTTTCGCAATGTGGGGTATTGATATGATTGGAGAAATCAAACCTACTGCTTCCAACGGACATCGCTTTATCCTGGTCGCTATTGACTACTTCACAAAGTGGGTAGAGGCAGCTTCATATGCTTCTGTCACCAAGAATGTGGTAGCCAGGTTTATCAAGCACAATCTCATTTGTCGGTACGGCATCCCCGAAAGGATCATCACTGACAATGGCACGAATCTAAACAACAAAATGATTACTGAACTCTGCACGCAGTTCCAGATCAAACATCATAATTCTTCTCCATATCGACCAAAGATGAACGGCGCTGTCGAAGCCGCCAACAAAAACATCAAGAAAATCATACAAAAGATGACAGTAACCTACAAAGACTGGCATGAGATGTTACCTTTTGCTCTTCATGGTTATCGCACATCTGCGCGTACTTCAACAGGGGCAACTCCATTCTCGTTAGTCTACGGTATGGAAGCAGTTCTCCCAATCGAAATCCAGATTCCTTCCTTAAGGATCATGAAAGAAGCCGATCTAGACGAAGACGATTGGATTCAAACTCGATTCGACCAAATACACTTGATCGATGAGAAAAGACTTGCAGCTATCTGTCATGGCCAGCTATACCAAAAGCGCATGATCAAAGCATTCAACAAAAAAGTCAAAAGTCAAGCATACCAAACTGGTGGCTTGGTTATCAAACGCATCATCTTACCACAAGGTGATCCCAGAGGCAAATGGACCCCCACCTACGAGGGACCATTCATAATCAAGAAAATATTCTCCGGCGGTGCCATGTTGCTTACCACCATGGATGGCGAGGATTTCCCACACCCTGTGAATGCGGACATAGTCAAAAAGTACTTTGCTTAAAAAAAAAAAAAAAAAATACAGCTCGCTAAGTTGAAAACCTGAAAGGGCAACTTAGGCAAAAATGAGCGTCTCGGTGGATTGAAAACCCGAAAGGGCGATCCAGGCAAAAATTAGAGACAAAACAAATACAATCCCGGTAGGCTGAAAACCTGAAAGGGCAGCCTAGGCAAAAATTAGGGAATAAAGCATACAACTATGTCCCGCTCAGCTGCCTACTCACCGACAAGGTTCAACACCTCAAAGACACCGATCAGTCTAATCACTTTCTTCCAACAAGTGAGGGATGAGATGCTCGAAGACAGATTGGCAATAGCAGAATTGAAACTTGACTGGATCGTTCTCACATAGCTATTTCTTTTCATAAATACTTTTCAAAACTTTCTGACAATTTCCTACTTCTAGGATTGTTGTCTCCCTATACTAATCCGCCTATCACGGCACCTTTTCAAAAATCAATGCAGCTTATAACTAACATTTTCATTTTTTCTGTTTTGAATACGCGAGCATCCCAATGATATTTTGAATGAACATATGCATTTGAATATGATTGATGTTTACCAGGAAAAACAGGAATAGCATTCAGGAAATGTCCCGATCATCTGGACATTATCCCATCAGAAGAAAATTACCAAGAGAAACGCATTTCTCAGCAAATTCCTCAAAAAGATTTTCTCTTCAAAAGAAGTCTTATTCCCCAGCAGGATTGTTCCAGATTACTATCTTCAGAAGGTGTGATCCCCGCACCCGGACTTGGTCAGATAGTGCATCGGAGGATTATGCATTTTCCTCATTCCCATTTGAAAGGGCATCAGAACTTCCAGTTACCTTTGGTTCCCCAAGCAGTAGTCAAAGATCCTTCAACGGGATACCCGGGTTCTCAAAGAATTTCCCCAGACGAGGGTACTCAAGCAAGACAAAAGATCATCAACGATCACAGTCCAGCTGACTAGTGGGAATTTATTTTTCCAACTAGAAGCTTGACACGCATCACATTCACATTCATACATTCATACATTCATACATTCATACATTCACATATTCATACATCATACATCATGCATCATGTGCATATTCATACACAACGTAACATGCATATTTCTCCGGGAATATCTCACATTTACATGCATCATAAACGTTGCATATCACTAACTTGATTTTTCAGGTAGGCAGATATCTTCAACAAAGATGTTCTCAATCACATGCCGTGTTCACCTGAATTCCATGAACGGTTCTCTCAGATATAATCAAGCCAAAGATTCATTCTGATTACTTACCAACTCAAAAAACAAGCATCACAGATCAAAGTTGATACCTCAGACGGTTCCAGAACGATCTAACATCACAGATCAAAGTTGATACCTCAGACGGTTCCAGAACGATCTAGCATTACGGATCTAAAGCGATACCTCAGACGGTTCCACAACGATCTAGCATTACAGATCTAAAGCGATACCTCAGACGGTTCCAAAACGATCTAACATTGCAGATCTAAAGCGATACCTCAGACGGTTCCAGAACGATTTAACATTGCAGATCTAAAGCGATACCTCATACGGTTCCATAATGATCAACTTCCAAAATCTAAATCGGAAAAAACTTTGGACAAGTTCCGTAGCAATCATCCTCCAAGACTTAAAGCGGTAACCTTGGACGGTTCCGAAACAGTCAACACAAAGACTTTCAAATCCTTCATCAAGATATAATCAACAGATTCATTCTGATGAACAAACCATCAACACATTGTCCAGGTGGCATCCGAAAGCCCATCTCAGGTAATGTTTCAATCTGCCAACAACATTTCACAGACAACATTCAAATGCAACTTCCAACATCTCTGCTGATCAAGGTAAGTGCAAATTTTCAGGGCATCTATTTATTCAATCATCTTCTACCCTCAGATTTCAGACAATCTCTTCAGGTTTAAGAAGATTGAATAGGGGCAACTGTTATACCCCAAAATTTGCCCACATATTTTTCAAAGAAAACTCCAATCTGAAAATTAAGGGTCTCATATAATCATGGATTTTTATTTCAACAAATATCCTGACATATGAAATACTTAGTTTTTAGAATTTTTCTTATACAGTAATTTGGCTTGCAGTTGAATTTATTCTTACGCAAACACCAAATACTGTTTATTACTTCACACATGCTATTTATTTATTTACAGATAAATAGTACTGACACAATTGGTACAGAGTTAAATCTTTTTGCAGGCGCAGAATCAGGAAACTCAGACTGTACTGGTAACAAGTAGATTATTATTATCTTTTGTTTCCCACTAATTTTTGTACTATATTCCATTATTTTCAAAAATCTTTTCAAATCTCTTTTTCAAAAATCAAATCTCTCTTTTTTCCAACACTATCTCCACTTTCTTTCAAATCTTACTTCCACTCAAATTTTCCTTTTGTACGGAATCACGCTATTCCCCAACGTCTCTATCCTTCTTTCCATTCTATAAATACCTCTCATTTTCTTCCATAAAATCTCACATCAAATTCTAACTCATCTTTCAAATTCCTATCTCATATCCATCTCCTTTTCTTCCCTAACAAGAATGGCAAAATGGATAGAGACACTACTTCTTACAGTCATCACCATTGCTACGGTGATCATGACTTTCTTCTGCCTGCATAGTCCTGAGGAGTGTGGACTTGCAATGGCTATGCTCCCAATCATCTACATGTTATTGTTCATAGCATGGGTCATTAATCGTCATTCTTAAAATTTGCCGTATTTCTTATTTCTTAAATGTACCGTTCATTCGTCGTACTGTTCAATATAGTATGTAATATTTGTACTGTCAGTATTAAATGTTGTGCTATTTGTCATAATATTGCTTAATTACTAAGATAATATTTTGTGTATTTTCTGCCAGTCAAATATTTCTATTTCTGTGCATTAAATAATTTTCAGGTTATTATCGGTAATTTTGCCCGCATACCGTAAATATCAGTTATTTATTATGTTTCTGTTTTCTAACAAGTCATGTAAATAAATTTTCATGCTTCACACCAAACAAAAACAAAAATAACAACAAAAAAAAAAAAAAAAGAAAATTAACTTTGACGGTTGATTTTTCACTTTAACTGCTGCTTCAGTACACGAACAGTCGGTTGACAGACAAACTGCAGACAGTACAATTCACAGTGATTTGTACAATCAATCAAATCAATCATTCACAATTCAAATTTCCAAGATTTTTGTGTTAGAAGTCTTCTGAATATCACATGATTAGCAGAAACTCAACACTGCACAAAAATCAGGTACGCTTAACTGCCTCCTATACAGACAGTCCCTAATCAGGGTTTTTCTTGTTTTAACAGGAGCAACAAGTTTTGAGAGCTCAAATGGATTTCATATACATCCATACATCTCAAAGTACCATCATACAAATTTTCAAACTTCAATTCACTCAGACGCACCGTCAGCAGCTCAAACAGTCAACAGACGACCCGTTTGACCAAAAAAGTCAACTGACAGTCAAAAATGAAATTTTTTGTCAAAGTCCATATTTTGTCAAAGGATTCAACATTTGATCATTGGATGATCACAATTCATCAAGGAAAGATCAAAAATCAACAAAACCCTAAGATTCAAAATTAGGGTTTTTGCCTGAAAAGTCAACTCAACTTTGACTGATCATAACTCTCTCATCCTTCATCCAAAAAATGTCAACCAAAGCTCATTTTGAAGGAAATTCAATTATCTTTCAAATGCAATTGATCCCATGGTCATAGCATTCACCATTTGAAAAATATGGCCAAAGACATTACAGGTCATTTTCAAAGTCAACAAAAAGACACTTTTTTCAAATGGACACACAAGGAGAACCAAAAATCATTTTGATATGAGACCAAAGACATTGGTTAGAGGACTCTTTGAGGTTTCCAAAAAGTGCAAGATCTCCTTCATATGACAAAAATTGAAGGATTTACACCTTGTTGAAGTTGGCTAAATTTTGGGAAAATGCATGAAATCAACATTGCTCAAAAATGTTTTTTTTCCAAATGAGTCCAAGTTTTTATGGTCCAAACATCTTTGCCATGTTACTATGGGCCTCCCACGACCAAGACAAAGCCCACATCTTTATTGGCCATTTTTTGCATAATTTTATCTTACTTTAAGATTAAAATTAAAAGGAAAATGCATGGATAATTAGTAGCTTGATCTCTAAGCATGACTCACCTCCAAAGTCTTCAATTTTCTGCAGAAGATTGGTGTCCAAGGCAAGAGCATTGAATGGAGTCAAAGTTGGTCAAAAATTCAAGGTTTTTTAATATTAAAGAACCAAACTTTCAACAAAGGCAACAAAGCTTCTTAGCTTGAGTTCCAAGCAACTTTGGGCTATAAATGAGCTATCATACTTCAGCAACAAGAAGAGCAAAAAAAAGAGCCAAAGAGAGACACGAAATATAGCAAGAGCATAGCCAAGAAACCTCTAAAAATTCTCAAAATTCTCCAAACTTTGTAATTTTCGAATTATATATTTCAATCACTATCAATACAAACCAATTGCTCTAATCATCTCCTGGCACTTAATATAGTAAGTTAGAAGCAATAACCATGGCTATATACTCATAGAACTCGTGTTTAAAGAATAACATATTCGTGCATATTATCAACTTTTGATATCTATACTATAAGCTTATTTAAACAAAATCTAATGCCTTTGCCATCCCTTTGAGATCATATGGGGTAGATCTAACGTCTAACATGTGAGTTTAAAGCCCAGAATCGTGGGGTGCCATGGTTGAAGCTTAAAGCTTCAACCTTTTCGTTTTCATACTTAGCGTGATCAAATGAGAAAACTAACCTCACCATTGGACTCAGGAGGTCATCTTTAGTAGATCTGGGCCATTGTGGTTTTTATTTTCATGCGTTTTTGTAGGTTTCAAAAAATCCAGAAATTCGAAGGTGGAATCCGCAGGTAAAATCGCAGGTAAGTCCGCAGCTAAATCCGCAGGTAACTTGGAGAAGATGATGAACAGTGTAGTTGAACGTTTGACTGCACGCGTGGACAAATCTTGCTTCTCCATTGGCCAGTTTTGGCGCGTGTGGACCCCATCAAGAGTTTGAATTCATTTTGAATTCAGTGCATGCAGTCTTATCATTATGTCATGTTCTCTTCAATCTGGGCCATAGATCTTCATTAAAAAATGAATCCAACGCATCACAACACGCAGCCTATACCATGGGCTTCACTAATTTCCACACCAGATTAGTATCCTTTTAATTTTCTATTTTATTTTATTTTTATTGCAAAAATAATCAAAAAATAGTCTTAAAAATTCAAAAAATTCCACAAAAAATATTTTAAACTTCTAAAATAACATATTATTTTCTGAAATAAAAATATTTTACTTTTCTTCAAAATTTTAATATTTTACATAATTAATTAGTATGTATTTATATATTTGCTTATTAATTATTTTAATTAGTCAAAAAATCATAAAAAAAATTGTTCTTTATATTAAATATTGTTTATATATCATAAACTAATTTTGTACATATTTAGGATAATTTTCTCTTTAAGTTTTAATTATTTGTGTAATTATTTAAATAATTATGTTTTAATTAACTTAAAAAATCCAAAAACAATTTCAAAAATTCCAAAAAAATTAGTTTTGCTTTAAAATTAATTGACAAATGTTTTGTACATATTCTAAACTTATTTGCTAGGTTTAATCATATTTCCATCTTTTTTCTTTATTTTAAATTAATTAATAACGCATTAATTATATTTAAAATAAATCACAAAAAATCCAAAAAAACATGCCTTTTATTTCTTGCAATTTAAAGTTCCTAGATAAATGTATAGGATGTCAAATTCATGTAAATAGGTTAGTTTACGTTTCCCGCAAAATCGATGTAATAGTGTAGATTTACTTTCCGCACTTTACATTTCCGCATTTTAATTTCCAGCACCCATATAAACTGCGTGTATGTCAAAGATAAAACTGAACCGTCAGATCACTAACTTCAAAGATAAATATCTGAATTCAATCACAATCACATTTGCACCTCCTAGGGTAACCCCTTTTCACTCTTTTCAAAATCAAAGTTACATTTCTACTGTTTCGAGTACAAAATCGAACCTTTTGTTTATATCCGACGAATGGATAGATTTTTAAAGGGAACAAGGATAAAGACCTCCTAACTCAGGGTAGACCTCCTAGTTTGCTTGCTCAAAATCAAAACAAACAAAATTCTCATACACTGTTGTTTTTTTAAAACGAATTTTCCAAAAGACAATATTTTGTATACATCCAAACACGGATCATTACAAAATTAACGATCTTTTCAAAACATCTTTCGAAAGATAAACAAGTATTTGTATATATCCGCACAAGGATCATTACAAATTCTATTTGCAAAGGTATTTCAAAAACACAGGTAAAGCATTCCGAATCAATTGAAAAGTAAAGCAAATGAGCTAAGCAAACTAAAGAGCCCATGGATAACCATGGATACAAAGGGTGCTAACACCTTCCCTTTGTATAACCTACCCCCTTACCCAGAATCTCTCAAAGGTCTTTTTTCTGTTTCTTTTATAAACCTTTCCTTCATTGGATAAAATAAAAGGTCGGTGGCGACTCTGTAAACTTTTTCAAAAGTGACGCGAAAGCGTCCGATCGACAAAAAAGAGTCAGTTCACGTATCCCACCCACGGAGGGGTATGGCCCGAAAGGACGGTCCACATACGCCCTAGAGGCAGTCTGGTACTTCGATGCATCCACAAGCTCCTAATAAGTTCTCCTCAACCAAGACATCCTAAGGTGAAAGCCCCGAGTCTCACCAAACTCAAGTAGGAACTCCACCTCATCAATCTCCAAAGCATCCATCACTATACGCACCACCGTCTCCTGGTCCCTATGAACTAGTGTGAAAAACGTACCAGCAATCAGAAGGTGAAATAGGACATCCACATCATCCAAAGTCAACGTCATCTCCCCAAATGGAAGATGGGAGGATGATGTCTCTGGGAACCACCCGCTCCTGACCTATTTGATCCTCAGCCACCTCAATCCCAGCCACCGGCTCCCGAACCGCAGCCATCGGCTCCCTAACCTCAGCCACCGGCTCCCGAATAACATCCACCTGCTCCCCAACCTCAGGCACCGGTTCCTCAACCCTGCCACCTCAACTGAACCATCTGTTCCTCCACAATAGTGTATACTCTACCAGTCTGACGGTGAGGTGTGCGGAACCCCTCAGCGTTGTTGCTCCACCATCCATTTCCGGTTAGAACCGGTCCGAGGAAGGCGTCCAGCAAGTAACTCTGAGGCCTGCGCCTCATCAACAGCTTGAGCAAGAGCACCTGCTCTATCTGTGACTCGTCCCGCAACAGAATCGTCCTTGTCTCTAGTTTTCACTGCAAAATTTAAAAATGTAAGGAAAATAACATTTTTTTTTTTAAAATTTTGAAATTGCGGAAATTTTGAATTTTCCGGTATGATAATTAGTAAATGAAAATACCAGAAATTTCAAATTTTCTGGTAGCCAATACCGTAAATTTTGAAATTTCCGGTAGCAAATACTGTAAATTTTAAAATTTTTGGTAGAAAATACTCGAAATATCACAAAAAAACCAGAAAACTTACTTGTTTCGCCAAATTTCTGATATGCACTCCAAATTTTCGGTGTAATCTAAAAAATTAAAATGTCCGGTTCCTCACATAAATTTGATAAAATGTGATATTGGAAATGGTTTGATATTTTGATTGGGGGTGCCGTGTTTAATTTGGGGTGCAATGTTAATTTCTCTATTAAAATAATCTAAATTTCAAGCCCAATAAATAACAGATCAACCAAAAAAAAGAAGTAACCTAATAAAAAAATTCACAAGAAATAACCTAAAAAAAAAAGAAGTAACCTCTCACGTTTTCAGCTTTCAGCTTATCTTCCTCTAACCTCTTGAACTTGCTTTGACGTCAACAAGGTTTGCTTTTTTATTTTTACTTATTTTTTTAATTTCAAATTTTCCATTCTCGTTTCAATTTTTCGTTAAAGTTGATTTGAGAATGGCACTTTTGGTGTTTGTTTATTTGATTTGGAAAAAGTATGGATTTTAGAATCACAGTTTTAGCATGCAAGATATTAATCGTTTTAATATTTTGTTTAAGCCTTTTTTTTTTCCTTCTTTTATTTGATGAAGTTTGGGTTCTCAATGGTGTGGAATCTAAAATATTTACTAATTTTATTTAGGCTATGTTTGGATATCATAAAATCAACGGAGCGGAATGGAGCGGAGCGGAGTGGGATGGAGCGGAGTGGAACGGAGCGGAACGAAGATACCATTCCATTGTTTGGAAATTTTAGGACGGAACAAGTTAAGTTGTTCCTTCCGCCCAAATCGGAGGGTAAGAAAAATGGTGGTAAGTGATGGAATGGAATGGAATCCATACCACTCTATTCCGCTCCGTTCCATCCGTTTTTAAATTATCCAAACAATGGAATATCATTTTATTCCATCCCATTCCGCTCCGCTCCATCCGGTTCCATCAATCCAAACAAAGCCTTATTGTGTAAATGTTAATTTTATTTATTAATTATTTCTTAATTTTTTTATTTATCTGTTCAACTTCAAAGTGAAAGAATTTATCCATTCAACTGTAATGATATGGATGATCAGTTTGGCAAGATCAACTTAATATCTGTGCATTCTATGCAGAATTATGGCAGAAAATTCGGGATGTCGTGGCCGAGGTAGGCCTAAGAGAAATGCTGAAGCACCTCTGGAATTTAATGAAGACGGGTGGAAGCAGATGATGCCAGTAATGCAAGAACAAACAGCTGTTATTGCTAATTTAATTAATTTGGTTCAATCTCTTCCTCCGCCTCTGCCTGAAAACCCGAATCGGTTCTTCTTTGACATTTTCCAACTCAACCCTCCGTCTTTCGCTGGAGGGGACCATCCGTTGGAAGCCCAATCTTGGATAAGAGAACTGAATAAGATTTTCAAAATCGTGCAATGCACGGACGAACAAAAGGTAAAATTTGCCGCGTTTATGCTTAAGGGAGCAGCGGATTATTGGTGGGAATGGGAAGAAGCCAGCATGATAGCCAAGGGAAAGGCCATAGACTGGGAATGTTTTCAAGAAGTGTTCCTTGATTGGTATTTTCCAAAGTTTCTACGGGCGCGGAAGGAACAAGAATTTATTGAAATTCAGCAAGGTGATATGTCTGTGGCGGAGTATGTGGCTGAATTCGAAGAGTTGGCTAGGTTTGCATCCCGTTCTTTTTACGCCTCGAATGAGGAGTGGAAGATTAAGATTTTTGAAAAAGGATTAAGGTCTGATATCAGAATCAGCTTAGCCCCACATAAGTTCACAAACTATACCTCATTAGTGCATGAGAGTTTCATCGCGGAAGAGTGTTTGAAGAAGATTGATGAAGAATGCCAACAGGAATGGGAGCAGTCCGAGAGTCAGAGTCCGAGTCCGAGTAAATATTCTCAACATCTGAAGGTCAGAGTTTCTCAGAACAAAGGCAAACAAGTCCGAAACTCGAATTCGCCTCGGGCGAGTAAGTGTTATGAATGTGGGAAGAATCATGTTGGAGAATGTCTGGCTGGAAAGAATGTGTGTTTTTGGTGCAAGCAGCCTGGACATGTGATTCAGAACTGCCTTGTGCTACAAGCAAAAGGAAGTAGCTAAAGGAAGAAATGTTTCACAATATCAAGGTTCAGCTGCTGCTACTGAAATGAAGATAGAGAAAGTAAAATGTGATTGCCAAAAGTTTATGGAATCAATGGAAGAAAATGAATGAAAACTTGCATTACTCACTTGTGAAATTTTCTTTTTAACCCAATGTTGAATGCTTGATGATCTTGAGTAATATATAGCCTATAGCTTTTTTCTTCTTTTGGACAAGTTTAAAAATGTTTCCTAGATAAAGAGCAACAAAATAGAAACGTCAAAAAAATAATTAGAATGTTATTGTTAATTGATAAATATTAATATTATTAGATCGAAACATTATTGTTGAATCTGAAATTCAATTCAATTTTGTGTGTGAATTAATAGTGCATAAAAACTTATTTTTCTTATAAACAAAAATTGTATATAAAGACAATAAATACAAAATGAATAAAGACAAAAGAAAAGCAATAAATACAAAATGAATAAAATATTGGGTCTTGCTAACGAGTGCCCTCATCAGTCTTTAAGCATATTAAATAAAGAAAATATTTTTTATAAAAGTCATGATTTCAATTTCCAATGCATTCTTAATGCATTAAATGCACACATTTTTAAAAGAATTTACTACTTTAATCACTTAAAAAGTGTCCCAAGAGCACTAGTTAACATTTCCCTAAAATAATTTATAAACCAGATTCATTTACTGAGAATAAATTTTGAAAATTTCTCAATGCATCCTTATATCTTCTCTCAAGTTCCATGCCAAAATTTTTAAATACTCAGATACATCTTCGTATTATTATTATTTTTTAGGCAAAATATATATTTTGGTTCTTTAACTGTACCCTTGGGTTCATATTGGTCCTATAACTTTTTTTTTTGCATCACATTGGTCTCTTAACTTTCAAAACGTCTCTTTTTAGTCTTTTTTGTGCGACTGATTTCAAAGTCTAGTCCTTTTTGTCTTGACATCTAATTTTAAAGTGCCGGAGTTTTAATCCCCATCTTCAATTTCGGACCCGCGAGGAAATATTTCTCGTCGATCTAAAAATCAAATTGAATACTCTCTTGCAATATCCAAAAAATCAGAGAGTTTTTAAGTTTGAGTACCATTCACCCTTGATAGACAACAAAGAGAAGATACATTTTACAATTCTTGAACTGAAGACAAATGATGATTTGAAGGTGACGTGGAATACCTTTTACCCTTACTCAACAAAAGATCCGATTGAAGTGGGTGTGACTATTCAAAAATCAGCCGACGATATTATATGAATGTTGCAACGTCCTAAACCACCTATTTTTAATAGCATGTAATGTTAAATTTATGTAACGTTTATCTATGTTTCATTATGTCATGGTTGTTTCTGTCTGTTTCTGCTTTGATCTAACAGAGCATACTCCAGAGTTGCATCTTTGGAAAGCTCACTGACTAATGAACTAAGGAACATTTTAGAGATGCATCTCCGGATCAGCATTTTGTGCATACGAAGATGCATTTTAGAATCAATTTTTTAGAAAATAAAGGTTTCTCACTATTTTTACTTCAGTTGTGCATGGAAAAGATATGCTCGGAGATGCATCTCCGGACGTTGGGAACATTTTAGTCTTTTACAGTGGTGTGAGAAAACCTCTAAAGGTGGAAAGAACAATTCTTAATTTATTTTATTTAGGTACTTATATAACGACTATTTAACCTACCAACCCCTCAATTAAACCTGACACCCCCACATATTTTTATAATTTCCAAACTGCTCATGTACAAATTTGAGTTAAAAAGTGCGAATGAAATTTTCAGCAGTTCGTTCCAAATTTTCGATAACAGACAAAATTCCGATAGTTCATTTTTAAATTGTTCGTATTGAATTTTATCTGAAATTTCAAAATTTTAGGGAAAAAGTTCATACATTTCGAAGTTTTTGATAAAAAATACAATAGTTTTTACCCGAAATTTCTAAATTTTCGGTAAAAACTCATGAAAGTTATGAATTTTTACTGGAAAATTCCAGTAAAAACTCATGAAAGTTATGACTTTTTACTGGAAATTTTTGGTGTAATTTTAAAATTTCCGATATTTACTCATATTTTATAAAACTGATAACTATAGTCAATAATATAACAGTAAAAAACACGTAATATGTGAGATGCTATGTATAATAAGTGGGGTGGTAGGTTAAATTTTCTTATATAACTCAGTTGTAACAATGTAATATCAAGCCCAATAAATAATATATCCAAAAAATGCGAATTTTACTTGTCACCCCCAAATTATACCTCGTACCCTCATATTTCAGTATTCCAAAAATGCCCTTGTGAAAATTCTCCAATTTTTTCAAACAAAATTTCCGTTAGTTGAAATTTTTGATAGTTTATTTGAAGTTTCCCAGTGAATATCAGAAATTTCTAGTATACTTAAATTTTCGGTAGTTTACTCATTTGGAACTTTTCAACGATCATGATTTTGTTGACATATTTGGAGGGTTCTGATTGCACCCACAAATTTGTGTGGTCTAGAATGAATCTTAATTTCTATGAATAGGGGCGTACATTATGAAAGACATCTAAAAAACCGTCTCTTCCTAAATTTCTAATTAAGGCGGAAGCGTGTTTCAACGGAAACAACCCTCCTGTTAAATTCAAGCTTCCAAATGGTGTCGCATCCCTTGCCAACTTGACAGACAAGTTGAATGACTTAGTGTCTGATACCGATAACAGAACGATGAGAAAGATTGAGTTTCACGAAGATTTGGTTAATAATAATGAAAGGGTGAAATACAACCTGATTAAGTTGAAGACCGTTGAAGATGTCAAGGCCAAGTGAAAATCATTTCGCCGTAAGATAACTTAAGGTCCGATTGAGTTGGATGCACAGATAAAAAGATATTTCAACGACATAATAAAGATGTTGAAACATCTAGAATCGTCTGGTAGTACATAGGTTTTCATGTTTAGTGTTTTATAATTTGTGTTTGTTATATGATTTATGCTGTGTTCATCTTTGAATCATGTAATCCCCAAAATATTATGCAATAAATAAGTACAGTGATAACAAGTCTATGTCACAAAATATACATATAATACCAACAAAATATAATATGTTTACGTAGGCCCCGCACGAGCTATGTGTGGTATCCTAGATAATCCGGTAAAAACCTCACCATTCGGGTCTAACAAACTCGTGAGGTCATGTGCAAGAACAACAATCAACTGGAGGCGGCTATCTTGGTCCCCTACGGGAGGTGGAGGTGATGGCGGCGACACGTCGTCAACTCATACCCCAACATCAGAAACCCTAGAACTAGAAGGCCCTAGAACATCAGAAGACCCTGCAGTCGATGGTAAGAGGCGCAGGTGTGATATACTGTGATACCACTTCAAGTAACCATCCTCGCATTATGAAGGATGTTGTACCAAAATTATGCTAACTCTAATCTCACGGGCAAAGATGGTGATGTGGATCTAAAACCAATTGTCAGTTCCACCAGCTGTAGCCTCAGGTACTGGACGAGGGGTGTCCTAAACAAAATTAAACGGTCGCAGATACCTTTCAGGCAGGTGTCTAGCCACGTGGTTCTCCCACCTCATATGCCCTGAATACAATTATGCATCATCAAATGGGCTATGGGGACGGTGCTCCGTGTATAGTGTCTAGACGACATCATATACTATCAACGCATCAATCCTTCTCATATACTCCGTAACACCTGCACAAACCGCCTGCCTTCCGTTCCATCTCCTCGCTAATGGAGCACTCGCTGGGACATTCTGCAGTCTTCTATCACATATGTGGGGAAATGCTTGTATATCCAACATTGAACAAACAAAAAATGATTAATATGACATCTAACAAACAAACTCAAGTAATAACGTGAAAATAAAAAAAAGCAATGTTAGTATACTTGTAATATGCTCAAGTAATCAGCTAGTTGTCTAGTATCAGGATAAAAAGCAACTCCAAGTGTGGTGTATAACACAGTCAACGCCGCTACTCCCCAAACCCAATTTGTAGTGTCTAAGCTACTGAACAACCAAAGGTAGCGGACATATATATAAACATCATACTTGTCCGCAAAGAGAGTACATGCCATTAGATGTAACATGCATGTCCTAACGGAAGCCTCAAACCTCTCTGTTGCCACAAGCTTATCGTACTTGTCCCTCAGCCAATACATCCTAGGGTGCAAGCCTCTGTTAGTGGCAAACTCCTTGAGACCACACCCTCACCTATCTCTAAATCCTCTACAACCTGCGCCAGCGTTGTCCCCGGGTTAATTTGGGAAGCAATGAAGAATGTACCAGCGATGAGAATATGAAATAACAATGAGACATCATCTAATGTGATAGTTATCTCCCCAAATAGAAGATGAAATGATGATGTCTCAGGGTGCCACCACTTAACAAAAGCTGACAGAAGGGAGGCGGCGAAATCCAACAAGCTGAAGTCGATAACAATACGCCTGACCTACTCAGGCATCTCTTGTCTGGGAAGTTCTTCAACTTCGAACCATGGGATGCGACCTTCAGTGTCGGACGTTTTCGGTGAGAACTGGTTGAAGGATGTCTTCCAGACTGTATTGATTTAAACATTTCAATATTTACCGATAAATTTTGTGAAATTTGTTTGAGTATTTTAATCTTTTCACATTCTTTGGGGTACCAAATAAAACTCTCGGTGAGAGGTAAATTTCTCCTAATCAATAAGAGGTCAAACAAAACCAAAAAATAACCCAATAAAAAAAAGGGTCATGCTAACGAGTGCCCCGGGGGCACTCTTTAAGCATTCTATTTAAAGAAAATATTCTTTAAAAAGTTAACTATTTCAATTTTCGATGCATTAATTACTTATATTTCCAAGAAAAACTTACTCTTTTAAGCTCTTAAAAAGTGCCCCTGGGGCACTTGTTAGCATTTCCCTAAAAAAAATTCACACATCCTTCCTCTCACGGTTTCAGCTTTCACTGTATCTCCCTCTAACCTCTTGAACTAGCTTTGACGTTACTAAGGTGTGTATTTTTATTTTTACTTTATTTTTTTAATTTCAATTTTTCATTTCACGTTTCAATTGTAAAAGTACGGATTTGAGAATCACAGTTTTAGCATGCAAGATTTTGTTGTTGTTGTGGATGAAGGTTTGATTCTCAAATCATGCGTTATCATCATATGACATAGTATCTATAACTCAATTGATGCTTCAATGTTGTGGAATTTAAAATATTTACTAATTTCATTTCTTGTGAAAATGTTCATTTTATTTATTAATTACTCTCTTAATTTTTTAATTATCCGTTCAACTTTACCGATATGAGATTCATTTTTATTATTTGTGTTGTTCCTCTAAAAAGTCAGAACCACCCTGACTTTCACATGTTGTGTCCATTTTTATTATTTGTCCAGAGCCTCTAAAAAGTAAGGACGGGCCTTACATCCGACTTAGGACTTGGTTGAAGCGACAATACTTGTACTGTGTGTTTACTGATTAGTTAGTGTAGATTGTAGTGAGCGGTTTCGTTATTGTGCATTGTAATGATCAGTTTGGCAAAAGTTAAGTCTGATCAACTTAATATCTGTGCATTCTATGCAGAATTATGGCAGAAAATTCGGGATGTCGTGGCCGAGGTAGGCCTAAGAAAAATACGGAAGCACCTTTGGAATTTAATGAAGACTGGTGGAAGCAGATGATGCGAGTAATGCAAGAGCAAACAGATGTTCTTGCTAATTT
Organism: Vicia villosa; assembly: GCF_029867415.1. Classification (NCBI taxonomy): domain Eukaryota; kingdom Viridiplantae; phylum Streptophyta; class Magnoliopsida; order Fabales; family Fabaceae; genus Vicia; species Vicia villosa. Next base: position 562,585 of record NW_026705280.1, on the reverse strand, counting down.
GGTTAATTGCTCGGTTCAACCTCCTCCTCCACCTCCGCCTGAAAACCCGAATCAGTTCTTCTTTGACATTTTCCAACTCAACCCTCTGTCTTTCGCGGGAGGGGACCATCCGTTGGAGGCCCAATCTTGGATAAGAGAACTGAATAAGATTTTCAAAATTGTGCAGTGCACGGACGAACAAAAGGTAAAATTTGCGGCGTTTATGCTTAAGGGAGCAGCGGATTATTGGTGGGAGGGGGAAGAAGCCAGAATGATAGCTAAGGGAAACAAGATAGACTGGGAAAGTTTTCAAGAAGTGTTCCTTGATAGGTATTTCCCGAAGTTTCTACAGAGACGGAAGGAACAAGAATTTATTCATATTCAGCAAGGTGATGATATGTCTGTGGCGGAGTATGTGGCTGAATTCGAAGAGTTGGCTAGGTTTGCATCCCGTTCTTTTTACGCCTCGAATGAGGAGTGGAAGATTCAGATTTTCGAACGGGGATTAAGGTCTGATATCAGAATCAGCTTAGCCCCACATAAGTTCACAAACTATACCTCATTAGTGCATAAGAGTTTCATCGCGGAAGAGGGTTTGAAGAAGATTGATGAAGAATGCCAACAGGAATGGGAGCAGTCCGAGAGTCAGAGTCCGAGTCCGAGTAAGTATTCTCAACATCTGAAGGTCAGAGTTTCTCAGAACAAAAGCAAACAAGTCCGAGCCTCGAATTCACCTTGGGCGAGTAAGTGTTATGAATGTGGGAAGAATCATGTTGGAGAATGTCTGGCTGGAAAGAATGTGTGTTTTTGGTGCAAGCAGCCTGGACATGTGATTCAGAACTGCCTTGTGCTACAAGCAAAAGGAAGTAGCTAAAGGATATTCATTATCTTATCTTTGAGTTTTAGTTTTGAGTTAATCTTAATGCAATCAAAGGAAGAAAATGTATGAAAACTTGCATTACTCACTTGTGAAGTTTTCTTTGTAATCCCAATGTTGAATGCTTGATGGTGTTAGAAATATATAAACTAGTTTTTTTTTGTACAAGTTTAAAAATGTTTCCTAGATAAAGAGCAACAAAATAGAAAACCAACAAGAGCAACAAAAATAATTTATGAGAAAAAAAAAAGTCGACATATAGCTATTTAAATAGTTTAATTTGGCAAAAATATCTTTTTTGTGTCGAATAGCGGCATGAGATGACGCTAATCCGAATCCGCAAGTGGCTTGATTTGACGGCAATAATCTTTTTTTTTTTCAAAAGAATAATGTACAAGAATAAATTAGCAAGAAATAATTTAACTTATGTTGATAAAATGTCAGACAGATATTGAAGAAAAGATATTGTTCATCATGCTTGAATTGAAGACGGATGATGATTTGAAGGTTATGTGGAGTATCTTTTACCGTTACTCAACAGTAGGTCTGATTGAAGTAGATGTGACGATTCAAAAATGAGACAAGGATAATATAAGAATGTTGCAATGTCCTGAACCACATGATTGTAATGTCATGTAATGTTAAATTTATGTAGTGTTTATTTTGATGTTAATTTATGTTTTTTTTTCTTCATTCCGCCATTGTTTTCGCCTGTTTCTGATTTGAACTAACAGAGCATAGTTTGAAAATGCATCTCCAGGAAGCTCACAGAATAATAAACTAAGTTTCGAAAATTAATCTTCGAAATAACCTTTTGTACATACGAAGATGCATCTCCGTACTAAATTTAAAATAAAATAGAAGTTTCTAAACAATTTGAGGTGGTGAAAGGTGTGTAGAGACGCAACTCCAAACCCTTGAGACATTTAAGACTTTTCAAAGTGCTGAGTGAGAACACATTAATTGGAAAAAAAGCAACCCCTATATCATAAGGGTGGGAGTTCAACTCTTGTTTTCAGTATGGAGATCTTGGTGAGTGAATAGTATAAGCGGTAAGCCTATGGTGGTTTGCATAAACGATGTCATTTTTATTTGATGAATGCATGATTAATTTTTTTTTATATAATGCAACGTTTTATTTACCGCAAGAAAAATGGAATTTTAAAAAATAATACATAGTTGAATAACGAACAACAATTTCTTATTGGATAGAGACTTTAGGCTAGTTGATTCAATGTCGCCCTATTTTTTATGATCTGCATAACAATTTTAGGTGTTGAAACTCATGCATGAGTTATCAACAACAGATCAATTATAAATAGGTAAGGTGAATGATTCATAAGAAAAATGTGACTCAGGTATTAAATGTAATGTGGTTTACACTTTACACCAGAAAATTCCCAAAACTCTCCAACAAAAGGGATGAAAATTCTTAAACCAAAAAACAATAAGCCGAATAAGAAACCAAAATTGCTTATAATAATAGGAGGAACAAAAACAATCCGAAAACGTTACTGACTAGAATAACTTGACTTAGTTCTTATTTTCATCTACTAGCTCTTTTACACAAAACTGATGCAGGTTTTCATACATTTTCTTCCATTGATTAACCATCTGCGCAGACTTTTGGCATTCGTGTTTAAGTTTCTCTATCTCCATTTCAGAAGCGGCAGCTGAACCTTGATTCTGAGACATAGATTAAAAGAGGTTAGCTCACAGTTAGGATTCGATAATGACTAATTAAAAATAAAATTAAAGAAACAGAATCGTCATTAGATACAGACCTGAAGTTCTTTACTGTAATTAGAAATCACATGAGAACTAAGGTATGAAACATCCATGCATCTATCGCTATCCCCAAGACTGACGATAGTCTTGGTAACTGAATGTCCGTGTATTGAATTTGCATATTTTTCCAAAGGAGGAAATTGAGCTCCCTTCTTTTTTGAGGCTGCTTGTAAATTAGATGACATATGATTGCTTGAATCATTTTCGGGTCTAACGACAATAATGTTTGTTATTGGTCCTGCAACAACAAAAAATTGGTCATTAAATATAACAATATTGGGTATTGACAAAGTAAAAGTTGCATAAAAAGGTTTAGGATCATCTTTGAGGGCGTGTATAGCAAGCTACCACACAGGGTCCAAAACTTGACACAGTTAAACCGTGGCTTAATATGGTCTCATAAAATATTTGTCGTGGTTAAACCATGGCAAAATAGGGCCCTATTCATTTTGTCACATATGGTTAATCTACACGGAGCCTCTGAAAACTTAAGGCGGCCCTAAAAAGGTTTGTGATAAATTGCACATTAACGAGCTTTATTAAACAAGATATACAATCAGAAAGCATGTTCTGCAAAAGCAATCTCAAACTACAAGCAGGTCATATTTCATCAAGAGTTTGCAATACCTTTAGCATGTTTAAAGACACGGATGATGTTATGAGTACTTGCATTCCAAACTCGAACTATTCCATCCTCAGACCCCGATATTAAACAGTTATCGCCGGCGCTATATGCCAAGCAAGTAACTGCCTTGCTGTTAGATTGAGAAAGATAATTAGTTAAATTACACTACACAACTTGAATCAGGTTTTTCCTGTAATTCACAAGGACTGAAGCAAAAAGGTACGCGAGATTTTACAAACAAACTTAAAGGGGGATAGTTGGAGCTTAATGACTTATAATCAGCTCTGGATAAAAACAAACTAATGATTTCTGACATCAACTATCCTAGATATATCATCCACAAAGACTAAGGGGTCTGTTTTGATTGTTTATTTGAATTTATCTATTAACATAAACACGTGTGAGGCTACTTGAGAGAACTTATGGAAACAGCTTGTTACATGTCCATAAGCTATTTTCAATTTATTTTAATAACCTCTTCAGGATAGCTTAAGAAAATAATTTTTAGTCTATATAGGAAATAACATATTTTGGGAAACAATCTATAACTTATAGTCATGGTGAGTTAACTACGTTACAACTATAGCCACGGTGAAGCAAAAGATGAAAACAAAGCAATCCCAACTGTAAGTTATTTTCTTAAGCTACATCATTGCCAGGTTTTGGGAAATAACATGCAAATTTAGGAAAAATGAAAAAAATAATGAAAGATTGAATGTCGACAGGTCAATAAGTTCAATATCTAAAAAATAATGGGAGAAAAGATAACCTGTGGTTAGAAAATGAATCAATGATATACGATACTTGATTATTGGTAGCAATTTTTGTGGTGTTAAGTGCAACGATAAATATTCTTCCATCTTCACTGCCAGCATAAAAGACATGTTCAGCAGGATCCAATGCAATAGCTTTAATCTTTGAAGGGAATACTATATTTCTTTGTAGCATTCCATTAGATAAGCTCCATACCTTTGAAAACGAAAAACACGTTAGAATTCAGAAACGACATCTGTGAACTGGAAAACAACAAATAACTATAAATGATTAAAAAAATTTCAAATAGTAATGATTGGCGATTTAACTTGGCAGTAGTAAATATGACGCAATAAACAAGCTTCATTGATTATCTATTTTTCTACAATACTTCCACACGAAAGCAGTAAAACAGACCTTACAGGTCCGATCATCTGATGCCGAAACTATAATTGCATTGCACCCTCCAGAACCAATCACAACATCATTTACACACAAAGTGTGATCTGAAAAACTATACTCGTAAATCTGGCTTGCTTCCCGTCTTCTCACATCATCAAATATCCTGTGAACCATGACAAGCAGAATAGTGTTTTACACAATGGTTAGCAAGTGCCCAAGTAGTCTTTAATTCAAAAAGGGGGAAAATGGAGAGACAAAATGAGTATTAATTACATTAAGAGAGACCAAACTCGTACGCTTCCGTTTTTAAAACCAGATATTAGAAGTGAGTCGTCTTCAGAAAATACCAGGCAAGTAACAGCCGTATTATGACCATGCCACTTCCTAAGCAATTTGCCGGTTTCAACCTAACAAGTAATGGAGGCAACTCAGTAAAGTAAAAAGAGAAACAGAAAAAAAAAGTTCACTCTTTCAATTTATAATTCCAACACCTAATGCCACAAAAATTCAGCAAAGGGGTGGCAAACGGGCATGCCCGCCCCATTTAAGTCCCCAAATAAAAGCCCGTAAAAACAGGGCAGGCATTGTTGAGGGCACGGACCTAAAACTTCGACCCGCCCTGCAAAAAATGAGGGCGGGACGGGCCCGCAGACACTTCATCTTTAAAGCTTAAAATTTGCAAAAAAAATTATGTTAATATCCACACAAAAAAAGGGGCGGGGCGGGGCTATTAGAGGGTGTGGGCCTAAAACCTTAGTCTGCCCCGCAGTGCGGTCAAAACAGACATGCCCCCCAGTTCAACATACTGCCCACAATCTGTCAATCTAGGTTTCAATTTTCATAATATATTTCCATGAAAAATCAACCATCAATCTGAAACAAACCCTTGATGCATAATAATAGACCGAAGAAGAAAACTCACCTCCCACAAGTATATTTCACCTGACAAACCTCCACCAACAAGATAGGTGCCGCTGTGATTAGCCGCAAGAGGTGTAATAGGTTCAGAGGGAAAGCTCTTTACTTCGACTTGAGGCTGCACACCGATTACACAAGAAACAATGTCCTCGTCATTCATCGTGCAAGAAAATTGCAAGATAAAAAATACTAACTAATCTGTAAATAAACGCAGTATAAATTAACAAAAAGATCACCTTGGACCAGGACCAGAAGAAAACAGAACCAGAGGAAGTTGATGCGTCTCGGAGCTGAGATGATGCAAGAAAACGATCACCAACAGAGACCAGTCCATGGCCAGGGGAAGATAATGATTTATAGCGGATCTGCTCAGTACCTGTGTGAAGGTCCCAGCATCCAATCCCACCACTAGCATCAGAGGATGAAGCTAAAACAACCACCATCCTTCACTACATGCATTCCAAATAACTATATCATTTAATTATTACAAACAATGTTTCAATACTCGTAACAAAGTTTTCACTGCATATTAATTTTAACAAGTAAAACAAAATTCAATTTTTTGAGCTCTAGGGTCTGTTATGGAGGGGAGAGGATGGCTTATTTTCATTTTCTACCTAACGATTCTAAAAATGAATGACGTGCGATTGTATTGTTATCAGAGTAGTCATAGAGTAGTCACTCCTGAATAGCGACGTGAAGCGGCCAACCCCAAAAATGGAATAGCAAAATGACCGCTTTATTTGATAATTTTTTGAACAAATTACATATCATAATTATAAACATATATTTACAGTAAAATTAAACAAATAACTCAACTCATAAAATATTCATAAATCAAAGCACACGTGATTCTAGAAGTGCTTAAACGACTATGAAGAAAGGTTAAGATTGAGTCACAACTCAAATTTGATTGAAAAATCCAAAACTACCCTTAAAACATTGTAAATTTAGGAGGTAATTTCGATTTTTTAGAGGGAAATGGATAGTGTGCTAGAAACCACTATCCCGCTATTTAACCTATACTACAGCGGCTGCTACAGTGTTCTGCACCGCTAAGGCTCTTCCCATAGTGGTCGGCCTCTGCTCTGCTATAGCGGAATAGCGCCATTATTGACCTATTGACTACTTTGATTGTTATATGATCATCTATCATGGTAACTTTTCAACTCATAAAAAAACTTAAATTTACATTAAAATCAGTGATGTCAATGGAGGATGGTGAAGATCCAAAATCCCGCCATACCGGCCGCTTTGTGGCGCCGTTATAACGGATTATGGCAGAAAAACCTACAATATCGGCCAATATTTAACATTGCGGCGAGCCCAAAAACCGCCATGTATATCCACCATATCGGTCATGGCGCTACTATTTGATTACACTGATTAAAATAAAGACTTAGCCCCTCAAAATCCATCTTCCAAACAGACACTTAAAGTCTTAAACTAGCCTATACTGTTGTTCGGTTATATATCTACAATTTGACTGCAATTTCCATCTGTTTGAAGGGTTTAAAACAGTTGAAGACTAAACAAGACGCATTCAATGTTGGAATTTAATCTCGAGTTTAATTTTTTAATTTGTTAAAATAAAAAACATAACAATATACTACAATCTAACCATCACGTTCAGTGAATTTTATTTACAACAAATGAGGCCATTCTATTACATGGCCCAACCAAAACTGTATACTCTGTTTGGATAACAACTTAATTAATTAAGAGTGTATAGCATAATCACTTAACCTATACCTAACTAGCTAATATAGGTAATAGCAGCCAACTGCTCACTGCTCGTGGCCGTGCAAAGGGGAATGGCCGGTGGCGCAAAAAACTGTTGCGGCGGCGGCCTAAGATGCATTTTACGAGATCAACACGGTGGATGTAGCTGCCGTCGCGGAGTTATGCGCCCGCCACAGTGAATTTTTTTTTGAAAATATAACAAGAATATTTACAGGGAAGCATGAAGAATCAGAGTTGAAGGAAAAGGAATGGTGAAGAAGGAATAAAAGATGATGATACGAACCAGTGGTGTGATTGAAATACAATGGCGCTGCTAGGTTAGACGAAAAGGAGTAGCTCAAACTCTGCAAACTTTTTGTTTTATTTCTTGTATAGTAGGAAACATCGGTTTTAGGGTTTAGAAAATTTTGAGATTCAAAATTACTTTTACTTTTTATTAACAGGTTTCGGTAAAAACATTTACCCTGTCAATATATCAAAATCATTGTATTACTTAAAAAGAATATCAAACAGTTAAGATTAATTCATAGTGTAAAATTTATTTATAATAGGTATATTTCATTTAAATTCTAAATTAAAATAGTTTTTTTTATCACCACAAACTTAATGTACTTCATTAATCAAAATGTGTTCAATACAAAGAGGAACCGAAACTAACATACTACGTCGAGTAGGGGTGTGCATGGATCAAAAACCAAACTAAATTGAATCATATATATGGTTTGGTTTGGATCTTAAAACCGTTTTCATAAAACCGGTTTATTTTTTAAAACTGGTTTACATGTGGATCGGTTCGGTTTTAAACCGGTTTCTCACAAAAAAACCAATTTTAAAAAAAACTAGTTTTAAACCGGTTTCTCTCAAAACCAATTCAATATTTAAAATTAATTTTATTTACTTTGTATTAACTTTTTAAACCAATTTTCACTTAAATTAGTTTATTTATTTTAAAGGAATACCAACTTTTTAAAATCAATTCAATTCTTAAAATCAATTTTATTTTAATTAAGTTAACAAAACTTAAGCTAGTTTAAGTGGTAGTGGGTAATCTAAATTATTTGAAGATATTTTTTTTATGTAGTAGTAGTTATCAGTTACCTAATAACTAAGAGACCTGAATACCATAAAAAAAAAATTATGAAATAACAAGTCTTTCATTTTCATTTTCAGTTAGTAGTAGTTATCAGTTAGTAGGAATATCATAAAAAAAGTTATAAAAATTATGAAATAGTTTGCGTAATGTATTACAGGTTTTCATTTTTAACTTAGTATTATATAGGTGAGGAGAGTTAGAATTTGTGTTTTGTAAAAAATTTCATTTTCAATTTAGCATCATTAAGTCTCATCATCATATAATATATTAGAAATAACAAGTCTTTTTTTAAAAATACTGCAAGCATGTTTCATTTTAATTTAATAAATAATTATTTAAAATTAAAATTTTAATTCAGAATTTATTAATGTGTTATTAGAGAAATTTAACTTTTCTCATCATAATCATAAGTATGTGGTTAACCATAAAAAGAGACAAACATATAAATTTAATACATAACAAATTTTGGGTATCCAATAACTAAACCACATTATTATTGTGGTTACCGGTTTATATTTGGATAATAAAATGGATACCCAATTTTATATTTTAACATTTGGATTGGATTTTAAAAAGTGGATCAATTTGGATACTAATTTGGTTATGAATAACCGGTTTTTTTGCACACCCCTAACGTCGAGCCCAAGAATTGGTCGCCCTCGCAAGAGAGTGAGCAACCGAATTCGCTTGACGTTTGACAAACTTCACCTCAAAATTTGGAAAGGAAAACAATAAACTACGAATGGACTCAATAATGATATAAAACTCAGAATTACCCTTCCTATTGGAATGGATAGCTTGTGTCACTATTTGGGAATCACTCTCGAAAATCACAAACTCCAAATGCGAGGAAATAGCTCCAAGAATAGCTTCTTTAAGAGCCAAAGCTTCGGCTTCCAAAACGGGAAGAATTCCGGGATCCCATGAAGTACATGCGTAGATAAAGTTTCCAAGGTGGTTACGCACACACCACCCCCTGTTAGTAGTGCCGTTATTGTTATTAAAAGCCGCATCCACATTACATTTAAGCCAGCCCACAGATGGAGCACTCCAAACTAAAGCTTGTTGTGCTCGAGCATTATTTGTTGAATTATCTTGAGCTTGAAACCAGTCATTCCATATCTGGACCGCTTTAAATCCCAAGGTTGTCGCGTCATCTTTCTCATTCTGCCAGACATAGTCATTTCTGTTTTTCCAAATAACATCTATCATAACCGCAAGTCTTCCTGAAACTTCCTTGTCTTCCTTCGAGCAAATATCAAGAAGAAGCGACTTAATGTCCTGAAAAACATGCAAACGAGATTCAATAAGATTAGAAAGACCTGCCGCTCTCCAGCACTGATTAGTAGGTGTGCAATCCAGAAACAAATGCCACTCATCCTCGGTTGAACTCTCACATAACGGACAAACTTCCGGGCACATAACATAACGTTGTCTAAGTCTCTTACGGGTAGGGAGACAACCCGCACAAATTCTCCAAAGAAGGTGCTTTACTCTCGGTGGCGCTTTGATACTCCAAATACTGCTCCACTTCTCCAACCCTCCTCCCTCCTTATTACTTCTAACTGCTTGATACCAAAGACTGTAGCCACTTTTCACACTATAGATACCATCCTGCTCTTCCTTCCAAATCAACCTGTCCTGTCTAACCTCTTCCAACAATGGGACTTTGAGAATTTTTTCCGAATCCACCACATCAAAAAGATCTCTAACAACTTCTATATCCCATTTCTTCTCATTAGCCATCATAAGATTATTAACTGACAGCTGGTAAACCTCTTGTTTCTGTGGGCCTCCTAAATTACCTTCACTACTACTTCGAATCCAAGGTTCCTGCATGATTTTAATATTACTACCATCACCGATACTTCACCTGCACCCTAATGTTAGAACCTCGCGGGATTTCCAAATACTCCTCCAAATAAAACTCGGATTATAGCCAAGAGAAGAATCAAAAAAGGAGTTATTAGGAAAGTACCTTGCTTTGAAGATACGAGAAACAAGTGCATCTGGATTCGAAGCTAAGGACCAACCTTGTTTTGCCACCATAGCAATGTTGAAAGCAGTAAAATCCCGAAATCCTAATCCTCCATACTCCTTAGGACATGCTAATCTATCCCACGCCATCCAGCGAATTCCTGCGCCCTCTTTACCACCACCCCACCAAAACGCATTCAACATTCTTTCAATATCCTGGATAACTGAAGCTGGTAGAATGAAAAGACTCATAATGTATGATGGAATAGCCTGAAGAACAGATTTGATCATAATTTCTTTACCCGCTTTAGAGAGAGATCTTCCTTTCCGAGAATTAATCCTATTCCAGATTCGGTCCTTGATATAAGAGAAAGTAGCCTTTTTACTTATACCAATCATAGATGGTAACCCAAGATATTTCCCCGTTCCTAACACATGGCGCACCCCCATAATACCAGCAAGATCCTCCTGAGCTGGTTTGGATAAGTTCCTACTGAAAAACACCTCCGATTTAGTCAGGTTAATCTCCTGTCCTGAGGCTTCCGCATAAGTCTGAATCACCTTCATAATATTTCTCACTTCAGATAAGTTTGCCCTGCAAAACAGAAAACAGTCGTCAGCAAAAAGTAGATGGGACACCATAGGTGCCCCTCTACAGATTTGTATTCCGTGGACATCACCACGCGCTACCGATGCTGTCATGAGTTTGGAAAGACCTTCAATTACAAGGATAAATAAGTAAGGAGACAGTGGGTCTCCTTGTCTAAGTCCTCTTCCTGGTTCAATTGGTCCTGCTTGATCCGAATTTACAAGAACAGTATAGTGTACCAAGGTAACGCACATCATGATCCAATGAATCCATCTCTCGTCAAAACCCAATCGGGATAGCACACCTCTTAAAAAACCCCAGTCCACCTTGTCATATGCTTTGCTGATGTCTATTTTGAGATCCAGATTCGATCTCTTTCCTCGTGTCTGTCTTTTGAGGGTATGGATTACCTCGAAAGCAATCATAGCATTGTCGAGAATCGATCTTCCTTCAATAAAAGCCGATTGTTCCTCCGCAACACATTTCTCCAATAAATGTTTCATTCTATTAGCAAGAGTTTTTGACACCAATTTATACACCACATTACAGAGGGAGATGGGACGGTAATCTTTCATATCCTGCGGATTGTTGCATTTCGGGATCAAACAAATATTGGTGTCGTTCAGAGTCGGTGGGAAGTAACCTCTGGATAACCAATTAGTTGCAGCCAGCCATATATTCTCTATCTAATTTATAAAAATATATTTACGTTTTATATCAATTCAAGTTGGTTAGAGAGTTTTGTTGTCTATTATAATTTAATCTCTGTAATTGCGCGTTGAAAATACTTTATTTTTATGAAAAAATAATTTCATTGGCTTTTTTTAAAACTATGTGACTTTTTTTATGCATTGAAACAATTTCATGTTCTATGACACTTTTCTTATTGTTTTGGCCATCGCTTTTTTGGAATCAAAGAAGAACTTTTTATTTTCGAAAACTTTCAATACAACCGATCCAACCGAATCTAGGCATTGATTATCTCAATCACTATATTTTTACTCTCATCTAATTACTTGATACATAGGTTATTGATGTTTACTCTATGCATTGTACACCTCAAAATTATGTTGTATATGATGTTGTCTTGCAATTGAGGATCTATGCAGACTTGAGAGAACACCATTGCGTTTCTTGCTCGCCAAATACCATACATTGTTTCTGCTATAACAATATTCAAAATTTGTCTTCTCCAACCTTTGCTTTTGGTTTCATGAATTAGTCATATCTTCTCATGACTTCACACTGTAGTATATCTGTTATACCCTATCCAAGCTAGAATCTTCTTCCAAATGTTGTGGGTAATCCTGCATTCAAATAATAAATATACTACGATCTTAGGTTTTTAATAGAAGTTACATACCCTATCATTCATTATACCAAAATGTTGTAACTTGCCTTATATGGTAAGTCTTCCTATAAATGCAGTAATCCATGGTTACTTGATTTATGAAAGCAAGATAATCTAATACAAAAATGCAGTCTCGACTTCAGACAAATTGAAGAAACCCACTTAAAATGCTACCTATTACTTCACTTATATAATTATATTGGTTTTCTCATCATGTATAGATAAATCTGAGCCCATTATGCATAAGAATGTATAATGATGGTCCTATTACTTCACTTATATAATTATATTGGTTTCCTCATCATGTATAGATAAATCTGAGCCCATTATGCACAAGAATGTATAATGACGGTCCTTACACAGTTCATCGTAATTAAGGTCCTTGTAGGCATATATTGACGGTAGATGTTAAGTGTACATATGGGATAACAGTTGCAGAAAAGAAGGTCAAACCAGGAATGTTTGATGTTTCCTCAAATTGTGTGCATTTTCTAACTGTTTTATTCAACTTATGATTTATCTTGTAGATTTTGACCGAGTTTGATTGACAAATTATTGCAAAGGGAAAGCCTGAAGTTGATCCAACAACGATAAATTGGATGATTGGAATTATGTTATATGTAACATCCCAATTTTTCTATTTTATTTATTTATTTAAATAATTATTTTATTAGTAGTTATTTATTTAATTATTACTTAGTGTGATAATTATTTGATTGTGTATTAATGGATTAATTATACTATTTAGAATTACTGGTAGAATAATGATTAAATAGCTATTGGGCCTAATTAGTAAAAGTAATAGTAATAAGTGGGTGTAAGAGATGCTAAGCCCATTTGATTAAAGAAAGATAGTAAGAGGAAACTACTTTCATTTTGGAAAAAGAGAAGAGAGAACTCAAGAGAAGAGAAAGAGGAAGAAAATGGAGAATAGAGAAAGAGAAGGGGAAACTAGAAGAAAATGGAAAATGGAGAAAGATAATAGAAAGCATTTCATACCAATTTGTTTGCGAGAGCCTGAAAGTCTATTCTCAAAATTAGTTTTAGAGTAACCTTCTGCTGCACATTATCAACATCCACTACCTGTTGAATAGATATAAAATATGTGACATGACGAATTAAGAACACAATAGAGATATATAGAATCATAAATTTTCCAAAATATGGTGCATACTTTAGCGAGATCCCCTTTGTATGCAACTATCTTCTTCATTCTAACCCATGTATCCCTAGAAAGATCAATGGCTCTGGTTTTAACTGACAGCACATCAGTCATTTCTCTTTGTATGCAACTATCTTCTTCATTCTAACCCATGTATCCCTAGAAAGATCAATGGCTCTGGTTTTAACTGACAACACATCAGTCATTTCTCTTATCGGGACAAGAGTTATCTGCTGTTCAAACATATTCCGAAGACCTTTGCAAGCCTGGTAAAAAAATTTGAGAATTGTATAAATGAATTATGTGTGATCGATATTTCATTTTAACATAATACCTCTCTAACATGAGCTTCTTTATATGCTTCCACATATATATAGTTTTTGAGATGATCAAGAGCGATAGCTGATCTAATTCACAATGTAGATCCCTTATCTATGTAGTTTTGCACGAGGCAAAGAGCAATTTCATGCTCGCGACCAATCTGAGGAACATAAACCAAAGAATGAGACATACATAATCTATATCCTTGGCATAAACAAAAACGAAATTAAATTTTAAATAAATTTAAATTTTCTCTCTCCTTATTTTTCTAAATATATGAATTTCGGTTTGTTTCCATGCATGTATTTCTCTTATATACAACCTATATTAATGATTTTAATTTTTTTATATATCTAGAACTTTTTGTATCTTATAATTATATTAATTATTTTAAATTTTTTGTATATCTTATATTAATGATTTTATATTAAGAATATATATTTTGTACTTCAATTTTGTATCTTATATTATTTTGGAAATGGGTGGCTAAAATAATTGTTTGCTTATACCAGGAGATAAATATTTATTTATCAATAATCAATAAAGTTAAAGTTAATATTTTTATAAATTCTAAATTAAAATAATTTTGATAATAGTATATTAATATTGTTTATTGTAAAAATTATAACGAAAATAATGTTTGTGACGGATTAATTAGTTAAAATTAGTGTTTTTAATATCGTTAACAAAATGATTGTAATACATCATAGTTATATCTTTTTTAAACTTCAATTTTATTCAAGTTATTTGTCTAGAAACAATTTTTTTAAGCGTACAATTCATATATAAATACATATTTATCATTAATAAATTAAATAAATTTAATAATAATATAGAATAGAGAAAAACAATATAAATATGATAAATTTTGTTGTCATCAAATTTATGAATTGTTTTGGTAAAAAAATACGTATGTTCGTCCTGCAAATGCACGAAGATTCAGAGACCTTTGTAAGCATATTAATAATAGAAAATTAAGACACAATAATAGATGAATACGCAACAGATATAGATTCCTCAAACTTGTAAGAACCTATTAGAATCAACAACAAATATATGACGACAACAAATAAAGACACAAAGAACATCGATATTTTAACGAAGAAAATCTCTTAATATGAGAGTAAAAATTACAACTCGTTCAGACTAAATAAATAGTTTCACTATAAGAAAATAATGGTACAAGAGAGTTTTAAAGTGATTCACAAACTAGTGCTAACAACCGCAAAATTATTAAACAAACTAACTTACAAATAAGAATCAAAAAGTTTAAAAAATTACACAAATCTGCAGCTTCAGTGCAAAGCAATTATCTCTTAGCTCATACTTCTCTTTGAAGATCCCAACGGTTAAAAGGTAGATACAGGTATTGCAAACGTGCACTTCAAATTTGAGTTTGATCCAACGGTTAACGAATCCAGAACTTTTGATTTGGTGAGATTGGTTGTAGAAAAATGCGAATAGATTTCTTTCCTCTTTTCTCTCTTTTGAATCATATTTTCTCTCCATCTCTTACAACCCTAAATTTATCCTCTCCACTTAAATAAGTGAAACCAGTAGACTATTCATACTTGGGTGTTTCTCCACATATGAAGGGAGACCAAATCCAACAATTACGTTGTATGATGGTCACGACTTGCCCACGACAACGAGAAGCCATGTACGATGGTCTTTTACGGTGGTTTTAGGAATCCTGCTCATGTGAGGTGAGAGACTCTGTAGATGAATGATGTGCTTAGGTGTAAGCGCTTAACAAATTCTTTAGGAATTAAAGTATTTATGTTGTTGCGTTCCTGTTTATTACTCCATCCGTTTCAAAATGAGTGTTATTTTAGAGAAAAAAAATTGTTTCACAATAAATGTCATTATCACTTTTTAATGTAGAAATAATTGTTATTTTTCCAATTGTGTCCTTTAATTATTACTTTGTACACTAATTCCAATACTTTAATAAAATTAATATAATAAAAATATAATGTTTTATGACAATATTATTACTTTATTTATATGTGTGAAAAACCTTAAACGAATACTAGTATTGTTTTGCAAGAAACTTGGTTGGGATCATGTTTACCCTTGCTGAATTTGGACATGTTTTTAAAGTGGATGAAGCAAGCAATCGATACCAAGCTTTAGGTCTAAATAAACTCATCATCTTCCACCAATTTGGGTTTAATTAAACTCAAAAATCTCTTACTTTTCATCTCCAGTAACATCAACAACAACACAAAAAATCTCTTAGTCTAAATCTTTTTTCTATATTCCACTGCATTTGAGTAAATCTTTTCCTCTCAATCACAATAGCCTGTTACAACTTTTGCTTATTTTTAACCTTAAAGAGGACTAAAAAGCTTTTTTTTTTTTTTTTTTTTTCAAATGAGGACAAAAAAGTTATCAAATTTAATGTAGCGAGACTAAAACTACATTTAAACCTTAAATAAATAAGAAATAAAACAATTTCATGTCATCAAAATCTAACTGAATTTAACAAAATTTAGAAGACAAGACCAAAGTGACAAACAGAATTACATTAAAGTGACGTATAACGGACACTTATTAAATAAAGAACTAAAATAAAATTTAAAATTAAGTTAGGGACCAAATAATACATTAAGACAAAATAAATAAGTATGCCACTACCAAGTTTCATTAAATACATATATGCCAATCAATTTTAATATGCAAATTGAAAATAAAATATTATTTTTACGCATTAAAAATAAAAAGTTAACATACAAATATACAACAAACTAACATAACTTTGATGTATTGTTTGTAATAAGAAGAGACAAAATTTACAGAACAACTCAACTAGGGCTTTCTGTGTTTGGAACCATGGCATCATTCAATTTCTGTCACTATATTAGAATTACTCTCATAAGGGTTTCAATTTTAACTACACAGTACTATTCTTCTGCCAATAACTACCAATAATCACCACAGGAACAAACTCCATCTCTAAAACAGTGGAACCTATTCACATCTCTAAGAAGAATCTCTCTGTTAACAAACTTCGAAACAAACTTCATAAAACCATGACAGTCTTCACACAATCTCAAGTTGTTTGTAATCCTAATGGTTTCGCCTTTTGAAGTATTAATGAGTCCAAATGCGACCGCAAGCTTTCCGCTATGTCCCAATAAAATGACTTCTTTCTCTTCTTCGTCGAGATCGTAAATAACAACGTTTGTCTGCGGGACGTAACCCTGATTCTTGATCTCGGTTAACAGTGTAATTAGGAAGGCACGAAGCTCTTCTATTTGCGGGTTGTACTCTTCGACGGAGACTAGTGAGTATATCTTCCTTTTGATTTCAATCCAGCTGTAACTCGGAATCTTTTGCAGGCCGCGAGATTCCAATTGTTTCCTTACACGCCTAACGTCATTCCACATCTTAGATTTCGCGTAAATATCTGATAAAAGCACGTAATTGCCGGCATTATTAGGCTCCAACTCAAAAAGCATAGCGCTCGCTCTCTCGGCGAGCTCGACGTTACAGTGAATCCTACAAGATCCAAGTAGGGAACCCCAAACCGTACGCCCTGGTTTGAAATCCATATTTTCGATTACTTTGATTGCTTCGTCTAACCTATTAGCTCGGCCAAGTAGATCAACTATACAAGCATAATGTTCCATACTTGGATGGATTCTGTACTTATTAAGCATAGATTCAAACAAAACCTTCCCCTCTTCGACAAGGCCTGCGTGGCTGCAAGCACACAAAACAGTAATAAAGGATATGCAGCTGGGCGAAACTCCTTGATGGATCATATTCTCAAAAATTTGGATGGCTTTCTTTCCAAAACCATGCATACCATAAATAGAAATCAAAGAATTCCACGAAACAACATCACGTTTCTTCATATAATCAAACACTCGTTGTCCCGTCGAAATCTCACCACATCTTCCATACATTGTTATAAGCGTGTTAAGAACCGGAAGTATAGAATCAAGACCCCTCCGTAGAACATATCCATGAACCAACTTCCCATGTTCCAATGCAGCAAGACTTGCACAAGCTTGAAGCACACTCACCATAGTAACTGGATTCGGAACAGAATCACACGCCTCAAGCATCATTAGCTGAAACAGTTCCAACGCTTTCACAGGCATTTCATTCTTGGCATAACACGCAATCATCGCACTCCACGAAACAATATTCTTAATGGGCATAGCACCAAACACGGAACTAGCATACGATATACAACCAAACTTAGCATACACATCCAACAAAGTCGTCATAACATGAACACACCCTTCATACCCATGTCGCAGAATATGAGCATGAATCTCCTTCCCCTTCTTAAGAGGACAAATCGACAACTCCGAAACAACACAACCTTTAAGAACATAAGTATACGTAAACCTATTCGACTTCACCCCAATCCAATTCATCTCACAATACAACTCCAACAACTTCTCACCCCGCCCCACCTTCGCCAATGCTCTCAACACCGCATTCCAAACAAAAATACTTCTCTCCCGCGTTTCATCAAACACCTTACAAGCATCATCAACAGACCCCAAATCACAATACATGTTAATAAGCTTAGTAGCCAAAAACGGATCCTGATCGAAACCACTATCAACGAGTCTCCGATGAACATCAACCCCGTCCGAAAGAGAATTCTCTTCCACACAAGAGCATATCAAAAGCTCGAAACTCTTTTGAGTCGGGTTCGCCTCGCTACGCAAAAGCTCAACAGCTTGTTTCAGATTGCCTCCTCTACATAGTGATTGAATCAAGTTGTTATTGTTGTTACAACCAGTCTTGATGTCATTTGCAGGGCTACCTGAAGGATTGAATGAAACGAAACATAGTGGTAATCTTGAAGATGAATGTGAAGTGTAAGAACACGGGTGAGTTTGAAATGGACCGTGTTTTACAAGTTGGGGCATTTGAAGCACCCTCATGAGATATGAACCAACACTTCTCCTGTATAAATTAGTCACTGTTTCGTCTCGTTAAGTCAGTTCAGTTGATAGTTGTGCAGAGATATCAGGGCCGCAGATGCAAGTGCATCAGTTTAAATCTGCGACATTTCACTTATTCCTCTGAAATAAGGTCTACAAGGCTACTTACCTATTACTTTTCAAATAGAATTTGTATTGACACTCCAAATTTGAAATAGAATAAAAAAATTAAGAGAGAAGAAGAAGAAATGGAAAATGAGAATACGAACCAGTGGGGTGGTTGAGAGGGAAAAAAGTAAGTCAAACTAGAGTTGGGAACTGGGCGGGTTCGGCCGGAAATTTGGGCATTCCGAGGGGTTGTGGCATCAGAGTGGTGGTTGGTGCGGAGATATGGGCGCAAAGGGAGGGATGTTTTTGAGTGGATATAATATTGTGATGTTAGTGGAGACTAGAACTCAACGGCCATTTTATCATTTAAGATATATTTATGAGATTTTTATTTTATTTTATTTATTTGATATAATTAGACAATGTTACTTAGGTTTTTTTTTTGGTTAAGTACTTTTATTTTTATGGTACTCTAATATCACTTTAATATTGTATTGAAATAAATTTGTTTTGTTTAAGAGAATGTAAATTAAAGGGAAGTAAAAGAAATCAATTTTGAATGACTACATAACTCGTACCATATGTCATTCATAGTTAGGTTTTAGTTGTTCATTGGTTTTAATATTCGCTCATTGATCGCAACACTCGTTTTCTATTGGGCTTAGTTCAGTCCACACGTCACCCACTTATAAAATGAGGGTTGTAACATGTCCTTATGATTTAACGGTATGAAAAGCTCATTCCGAAAGGAGGGAACCACATTCTCTCGAATAATAGTGGAAATAACGATTTCTACGTTTCACACTCCGATGAAAGAAGCATGATAACCACTCCCTGGGTTCAAGGATCCGGACCCTAAAAGATCCCTATAAATTCCTCAGCTTTAGGATTGAGGAGAGAAGATCAATCATTCACCCAAAAAACACTGATATAAAGCTTCTCACTACTCTATGTGAACTAACTCTAACCACCATTAACAACCCTATATATCACATACAACCCTTCAGAAACAAAGATGCCCTTATTTTACTTTTTTAGCAAGTACAATTGGGACATGGTGAAACTAATTTGGGTCACACTCATCACCATTCTCTAATCACTACAGTCACCTTCTCCAACAAGATGATTAAACAAAGCACAAACGCTTCCGTGAACACCATTGTGGTTCGCTAGTGGAGGAGAATTTAGTTCTTTTCGTCAGAAGTATGTTAGTTAGGTCTTGATAGTGAACACCATCTCTGAGATATGCTTAGAGAAGGAACCGGGGTCTGAAATCACCTCTTCAAGCAAGGATGTTATTAGCACCCTTCCTCGTAAAAACAATCCCATGGTCATCACAATGTAGAATGATAATAGGGGTGTGAAATAAGTGCTAATCGACCCCAAAATTTCAACGGACATCTGGTTCTGGGATGCCTTTGAGGGGCTACGACTTGATCTAAATGACATACAAACATTTCAAGGTTCCTCGTTTCGCTTTTCAAGAGAGCGAGTATTGGTGAATGGCCACATAATGCTCAAGATGACGTTTGGGTTGGATGCAAGCGCAATGACGATCAAGGTCAAGTATCCATCCTGGATAGATAACATGGTTTTCGTCTAAAAGTCATAAAACAAATGACGCATGTGTGTCGACTTTATTGACCTAAAATTTTCTTGCCTTAAGGATATGTACTTGCTTCCCAATATCGATAGGTTCAGTGATCGGTCCTCTATTTACAAACTCTGAGTTTCATATATGCCTTCTTAAGCTACAATTAGATAAAAATGAGTGCTATTAATATCTCAAAAAAACTGTTCCAACGTAACCTTACCAAGCACATTAACATTGTAGAATAAAAATTAATTTCTCTTGATCATATTACCATTGACAAACAACTAGCTGACATCTATCTAAAATTCCTATATATCATTCAATTTGAAAAAGTCAAGGTTGTCTTAGGATTATATGTAATGGAATTATAACAATTAATGATCAGGTGTAAGAAAATATATTGGGCCAATATTCTTGTCCATCCAATCCATTCTTTCCAATAATTTTGTTATGTATTTTGTTCATCCTAATTCAGAGACAACGACTTTCTCATATTCAAAAAGGTAATAGACATCTAGACACTACACTTTCGTATTTCACACTTTTCCCAAAATGTTCCTCTTCCTCAAAGTCTCTCTTTCACCTTTATCTCATATTTTTTACAATCAGGGTCGTCTTTGAGGGCGTACAAAGTGGGCTACTGCATAGGGCCTCAAAATTTTCAAGGTTAAATTATAACTAAATAGGGCCTCATAAAATATTTGGTAGGTTAAATCATGAGTACATAGGGTCTCTTTTAAATTTTTATGGTTAAACGGTGACTATTCTACACAGGGCCTCCAAAAACTTGAGACGGCCTTGTCTACAATCATAGTGGGTACTAGATAAGAGCATTCACATCCATGTCACTCAAATTAGTAGTATAAATGGACCCCATTTAATTTTATATATTTTTTTCACACTTTTCAATTATTTAAGTAACTTAATTATATTTTTCAAATATCCATATCACTCATTAAAAATTTAAATTGGGTCCCACAGGTCTCACAATATACTTCAAATTTTTATGTTTTTGTATGTAAAAAGTGAAAAGGTATTAGTTTTACGAGCAAAATTGGCCAAAACTATGATGGTTTTTTGCAGCAACCGTGACATAGAAATTTGGTCTAATTAAATATAAATAATATTATTTTCTGACACATGTGGCATTAAAATTGGTAAGACACCACCACCGATGTGAATGCTCTAAGAAACCAACACATGAGGAAAGGAAAATAATACTATTAAGAAGCTTAAAAAATATCTAAAGTATATGATGTTGTCATCAACACTCATGGAGTATACATAAAAGGCGTTGTGATTGGAGAAAAGGTTGATGGCTTGGCCATAGGTCCCTCTTCTCTAAATGGCCTAAAGAGTTTAAAAAAAAAATGAAGAAAGTAGGTGATTGTGTTTTTGCTTATAGTGTCTGACCTAACATGCACATGACCAACAACCGTCTCAATAACGTTGAGAAGAATTTCAATGATATTCTTGAAGTTATAGTTTATTTTTGGAGAATGTGAGTGAAGATGATCAAGACAGTGTTAGTCCTAATGTTAATGACAATGACATTGGTGACGTTGAAGAAGATAATCTTGTTGTTTAAGAAGTTAAGGCACCCTCCAACCATGGTTCAAGTATTACTCCTAGCCTTTCTAGCTTGTTGTATCAAATAGGGATTAATGTAGCCTTTGATTTTGGTGAATATGTGTCTCATGCCTTAAAACTTCCTATTGGATTTTCATCTCTGATTTTTGGAATTTTTACTAACCAAAATAATGATATTGTTTCTGTTAAAGATGAAATCGTTGTTTCTCCTGTTTTGCTGAATTTTCTAACCATGCATAAATCTCATATAATATAATTTGAATCGTGTGATTCGTTAAAGCATAATTCGAATCATACAGATCTGAGGCAAGGCTTCTTTCCAAAAATTTTGTGTGATTCAATTCAGATTTTGATATTATTCGAATTAAACTATCAAAGAAGGTTAGTCTTTTGAATTATTTGTATCATGATTTTATTCAAATACTTCATAATTGAATTACATGAAATCGGGCATCATATGATTCCAATAAACTAAGGTACAACTTGAATCAAAAGCACCTGAATTGGAAAAGGTATTTTTCATATAAGTAATTACTTTCCAAAGAGATGCAAAGTGTAAGAGACTTCTAGGTTAGACATAAAAAAAAAAAAAATCATCTTTCGGCCTATGAACATCACTCAAAATATAAACATGATCTGAGTCGGCATATCATAAGCTTGTGGATAAAAAAAACGTAAAATGTTGCGAGATGGATAGTAAACACACAACTACACATTATCAAAATTAGTCAAACAAAACTAGATTCAGTAGATGAGAATGACTTGACATTAAACTTAGTTTTGTCTATAAATATCAAACTTATACATTTCATTTAGCATGCAAAATCAATAAAATTAGTTTATATATGTTCCCAAATTTATTTTTATCTTCCTGCCTTACATTTTACTCATGCTATTTATATTTAGTGCTACTTTAAATTTAACTTTTACTTATTTTTATTAAAGTTTTTATATAAATAGTTTGAATAAAATTTAACTTATGCATGCCTCATAAGTTAACTTTAAAAAAGTAATAAAAATATTTTGAATAAACCTTAACCTATGCAATCCTCATATATATAATTAATTTCATTTTTATTAGTATTTTTTTTTTACTTGATATATAGATGAAGTGGTAATAACCACTAAAAATTCACACACAATTGTAAGAGTCAATATCGACTTTTCTCAGATGAGTTAACATTGCGGAGTTAGTTTATTTTTTAAAATATACAATGCCATAAATGTTAGAAAAATGCTCCCTTAGAAAGAGTGAAAAAAGTGTAAAAATATTAGATACTATCTCATTCTTTCTGTGCTAGCTAGCTAGCTAGTAGCTCTTAATGTGAATCCATATAATACAAACTTCCTATGCATTACTCATATGTCATGTATTGCATATGTTCATTGTTCACAGATTATGTGACTACTTTTCTGTCTCGTGAATCACCACAATGTCCCAACCAACCATACACACCTTTTACCATTTTCACATTCCAACAAAGAACCAAACAAGACATTATATCCATTACATTAACTACAATCTAACTAGGACCTTCTTTAGTGATGGGAAAACAAACCTACAATTACTGCATTCTAGTTTACAGTTGAGTTGCTTTTGCATGATTGTCATAAATGGCCTTAACAAAGGATCATAAGAACATATATATACTTGAATATAGTACAAGATATTATTAAAACATAGACAAGAGAGTTTGTCAGAGAACAATGTTTAGAATGTCTTGTTTTCTTGTGATAATGTTTGTGATTGTAACATTTGGTGCTTTTTCTGAGGCTGCAGCTCATCATCATAAGAAACCTACTTCTGCTGTTGTGGTTGGTACTGTTTTTTGTGACACATGTTTTCAACAGGATTTCTCTATGGGAAGTCGTTTCATTTCAGGTCCATTTCTTAACTTCTTAATTGCATTTTTTTTATTGATGGAAATGTTATGGTATCCGTAAAACTCGGTCGCTACATGAGTTTGTGATTGATTTATAAAGCAATATGTGAAAAATCGATAATGTTAGCAATTGATCCAACATTTTTAGTGTCTAAATCAGTCGCTATATAGTAGACTAGTAGTATTTGAAGCATATGTGTTACTGTCCAACATCAATATAACATGACATAGGAAATTACCTATGAAACACTGACACAGACACTTGACACGACACTGACACGTCGACACTGATAATAATTTGATAAAATAAATAAATTGAGTCTAATCGCATGACTGACAGTGTCAGACACTGACACTTTTCAGACACCAGACACGTCTTTGTTCAGTGATGTCTAAATCACTCACTAATATAGCCGTTTTTTGAACAAATTGAAGACAAGTCTTTACGTGTCCGAGTTCAATAAAAACAACACACATGATTACCTATGAAACATTGACATAGACACAAGACACGACATTGACATTGACATGTTAACATCGATAATAATTTAATAAAATAAATAGATTGAATTTAACCACGTATCAGTATCAGACATTGACACATGTCAGACACTAGCCACATCTTTGTTTAGAGGTGTTGGTGCTACATAGGTGATTACACTCAACATATTTATGATATTAACTTATTAATATTAGTATTGTGTCTGATGTCTGTGTTAATATTTATGGACCGACACTCTCATTTGTTATGTTGTCACGTAAATATTGTTGTGTGCAGGTGCATCAGTTGAAGTAGAATGCAAAAACGGAGACACCATTTCAAAACCAAGCTTCAAGAAACAAGTGAAGACAAACAATCATGGTGAATTCACAATCCAGCTTCCATTCTCAGTGAGCAAACATGTGAAGAGAATCAAACAATGCATAGTAAAACTAGTAAGCAGCAATGAACCATATTGCTCCATAGCCTCAACATCCACATCTTCATCACTTCACCTAAAATCAAAAACACAAGGCCTCCACATATTCTCAGCCGGTTTCTTCTCATTCAAGCCACTCAAACAACCAAACCTATGTAACCAAAAACCAAGTAGTTTTGTTCTCGATTCCTCGAAAAGATCTCCGCTTCCTCCAAATATCGATCCATCTTTTCCACCTCCACTTCGAGATCCAGACACACCTAGTAGCGGCGTTCTTCCTTTACTTCCGCCTATTCCTTTAGCACCCGAAATCCTTACACCAATATTGCCACCGGTGTTGTCACCATTAGTACCGAGTAACGAGGATGAAACAAAGGAAGTTGAATCGTCGGATGAAAAAGTAACCAACATTGATTCATTTAACTTTCCTCCTAATCCATTTTTATTGCCACCATTAGTCGCTAATCCGTTTCAACCACCTCCATTAGTCCCTAATCCACTTCAACCACCAACTCAAACACCATTAATTCCTAATCCATTTCAACCTCCTCCAGTAGGATCACCATCACCATTGTTTCCTTTTCCACCAACTTCATCATCACCACCACCAAGTTTGTCATTTCCTTTTCCTCCATTGTTCCCTCCACGTCCTCCTTCTTCAAAGAATGTTTCTCCTTAGATAAATAGGAGATATCTATTATATATATGCATAATAATTTCTTATATGTAATGAAGTTTTTATTCAGTTATATTGAATATGGCATGATGTATAACATGTTTTAGTGACTAATACTGAAAAAATTGAAACATTGTTATGTATTAGTAATAAATTTTATGTATATGATTAGTCACCATTGAGCTTCAATATATATTTTTTAAATCTTGTATCCTACATTACGACCGACTAGACTAATGTAAGAGGATCAATCCCACATTCTACAGGGATCCCGTTTAAAGCAAGCAATGCTCTGTATGAACACACTCTCTAGACTCAATCTTAAAAAAGAAAATTTGACAAGACAACCTTAAATCAAGGTTAGTTGTTCCGACAGAAAACCTTAAAAAAGACGAGAACACCGTACACCAGAGTTCGCCATTGATGATTTACACAAGAACGCGAGAGAAAAATTGATCACGGTTTCACTCCGAACAAGAACAATGAAATCATCATCAAAATCTCCACTTTCAACCCTAACCCAAGTCTCAGAACTCCTCACAGTAGCATCCATAACCAAAACCCTCTCCAAAACCCCACAAACCCTAACCCAACTCACCACCACAACCAACAACAAACCCCTCCTCACCCAAACCCTACTCCTCAAAATCCTCTCTAACCCATCTCTCCACATTTCCCACAAACTCAATCTCTTCAATTCCCACACCACCCCTCATTCCTCATCCACCTTCTCCCTCATCCTCCACAGCCTCTGCAAACCCACCACCCCTCTTCCCATCCTCCACCAACACCTCCCTCAGCTCCTCCACTCCATGAAACAAACCGGTATCGCCTTTGATTCGAACTCATTCAACAATCTCCTCAGTTTCCTCATCAAATTCTCTCATAATAACAGTAAAAATTTCCACTTTGTTATTGATATTTTGGATTATATTCAAATGCAAAAGCTTCATCCTTTAGGTACTACACCTTTTATTTATAACTCTCTGCTTATTGCTTCCTTAAAAAACAATCAAATTCAGCTTGCTTTATCTGTTTTCAATAGTCTTTTATCACTTGAGAACTCTTCGGATTTGAATTCGGTTATCGTTGGTTCTTCGAATTATTTGCTTTCGGCTCTTAGGAAAGCCCGGATGAAGAAAGAGTTTCGAAATGTGTTTGATAGTTTGAGGGAAAGGGAAAGTTTTGATTTTGATTCGTGGGGGTATAATATTTGTATTCATGCTTTTGGTTCTTGGGGGGATTTGGTTACTTCGATGAAGCTTTTTAATGAGATGAAGGAGGATAAGAATTTGTTTGGGCCGGATATGTGTACTTATAATACGGTTTTGTCGATTCTTTGTAAGATTGGGAGGATTGATGATGCGATTGTTGTGTGGGAGGAGCTTAAAGGGTGTGGTTATGAGCCGGATGAGTTTACTTACAGGACTCTGGTTCGGGGTTGTTGTAGGAGTTGTAGAATGGATGAGGGTGTGAGGATTTTTAATGAGATGAAGGATAATGGGTTTCGTCCGGGTGTGATTGTGTATAATTGTGTTTTGGATGGGTTTTTTAAGGTTGGGAAGGTTAATGAAGCGTGCGAGATGTTTGAGAGGATGACTCGAGAAGGGGTGAAAGCTTCTTGTTGGAGTTATAATATTCTGATTCATGGGCTTATGAAGAATGGGAGATCGGAAGCTGGTTATACGCTTTTTTGTGACCTGAAAAAGAAAGGTCAGTTTGTGGATGGGATTAGTTACAGCATTGTTGTGCTGCAGCTTTGTAAAGAGGGTCATTTGGAAGAGGCTTTGGAGTTGGTGGAGGAAATGGAAGCTAGAGGCTTTTCTGTTGACCTTGTTACGATAACATCTCTATTGGTCGGTATTCATAAGTATGGTCGTTGGGATTGGACGGATAGGCTCATCAAACATGTTAGGGAAGGGGATCTGTTACCTGGTGTTCTTAGGTGGAAGGCTGGAATGGAAGCTTCTATCAATAACTTGCATTCCAAGGAAAAGGATTACTCGCCAATGTTCCCTTCGAAAGGAGGGTTTAGGGAGATCATGAGTTTCTTAACTCATCCAGGGAATGATGATGATGATGAGGTCGAAACTTCCTCTGAACAAATCGACGAGTGGTCATCATCTCCATACATGGATAAATTGGCCAAGCGTATTGTGAAGTCAACTGACAATGCTCCGCGACTGTTTACACCTGACCGTGGACAGAGAGTTCAACAAAAAGGGCCTGATTCTTTCGATGTTGATATGGTGAACACTTTCCTGTCTATATTTTTGGCCAAGGGAAAGTTGAGCTTGGCTTGTAAATTGTTTGAGATTTTCACCGACGCGGGTGTGGATCCTGTCAGTTATACTTATAATTCTATCATGAGCTCGTTTGTCAAAAAAGGCTACTTTAACGAGGCTTGGGCCGTTCTGTTGGAAATGGGAGAAAAGCTCTGTCCAACTGATATCGCTACGTACAATATGATAATTCAAGGTTTAGGAAAAATGGGAAGGGCAGATCTAGCAAGTTCTATTCTCGATCGACTGCTGAAACAGGGTGGTTATCTTGACATAGTTATGTATAACACTCTAATTAATGCTTTGGGGAAGGCAGGGCGAATCGATGAGGTGAACAAGTTCTTTGAGCAAATGAAGAACAGCGGAATAAATCCTGATGTTGTCACTTATAATACTTTGATTGAAATTCACAGCAAGGCTGGCCGAGTCAAAGATGCTTACAAGTTCTTACAAATGATGCTCGATGCTGGATGCACCCCGAACCATGTTACTGACACGACTTTAGATTATCTAGTAAAGGAAATCGATAAATTGAGGTACCAAAAGGCATCGATTTTGAGGGAAAAAGATGATCCTTCTTGAGAGGGTGTAAGATTCTAACAGTCCATGCAAATAGAATTTGTAATATAGTGAAGAAAATTATCTGTAAGTTATGGTTTTCTCTTGTTAGTTGTTACCGAGATCAAAAGTAGTGTATATGGTTGCTGTGAAGTTGCAGTGATTATAATTTAAGCTCACAGAAAAATTCTGAACCATTCACTGATTTAGTTCAACCTTTAAAGTTCACTCATCCTGCAGTCTTGTTTTCATTTTTGGGTAGATAGGTCTATTGAGTGGTCAGTGCCCACAAATTGCTTTGATTACGAGATATGCACTTATCATACATGTGCTGTTTGCATATTCAAAGCAGTGTGTGAGAATCGGTGGAAAATCGGGTTGGTTCTAAAGTAGAGTATTAGTCAAGAATTTTGAGACAAGAAAGGTTTTTGGTTGGCAATTTGTAAATCCACATCATGGCTATAGAGTACTAGCCTTGGTACACTTTAGAGACTTGGTACACTTGAATTAGTGACAACAAGGGCATCTGTAATGTGCCCTCTCTGGTGGAAAATTTGCAAGGACCCTCTCATGTGGCACGCCATTGACATGATAAGCAATGTCTCTCCTTCATACTCTGACTTTGAATATTATAGTCGATTAGAGAAGATTTGTTGCTATGCTGTCGACAGAAGCCGTGGTCATCTCAAAGACTATATATAAAAAAAAATTGGGACTGATGATCTGCTTCTTCACATAGCTAACAGGTAGTAGTAGTATTTATATTTTTTATTTGTTGTAACTTGTAACTAGTAACCCTGTTTTTGTTTCAAATATTAAACACAAGCATATCTTTGCATGATTTTTTTTTTCTTCCAAATTTTCAGTGCAAGTCAACTGAGATGCATTCGGCTTGAAGGATGTCATGACATTTCAAATAAAGCATTTGAGGTAATTGTGAAGAAGCAGCCATTCTTAGAAGAGCCTGTCACGTGTTCATGTAACTAACTGTGAGCTCTTTGTTGAGGCACTTGGAACACAAATTCTCAAAGAACTAAATGTTATGCTGACTTTGTTCTCTAGTCAATACTTTGTTTTAGAAGAATATGATAGATGTGTATTGTGAATACTGTTCGAATGTAATTGCCGGAGTTTAAAGATTCGCTGCTGCATGAAAAGCAGAAGCCACCCATATGATAATAGTGCATGATTGAATGACCTATCTTTCAAGTCATCGTGACCCTCTGAACTTCTTTCCACCTGCATTGGAGTTCATAGCCATACTCAACCATGTGATTTGATGTTACAAACACCTAAGTGTAGCAGAGCGAGAGAGTGTCGATACTCGATAGAGGTTTTTATGTAATGTTCTTTCCAATTTTGAGATGCACATTATACAAGCTTGTATTAGTTCTTCTGAATCTATAGGTTGATATTTTTTTGTTTCCTTGTGTTAACAGGGTTAACTCCAACAAGCATATGAGTTGAAATTGTAGGAACTGTGTGATGTTTGAGACAAGAAAGGTTTTTTTGGTTGCAATTTGTAAATTCAAATCACGGCTGTGGGTATGAAATGATTGGTATATGAAAATGCTAAAATAAAATAGAAGGATTGGTCATGATCATGTACCCTTTTTCATTTTGTTTTATCAGATAGTGTAGGTTTTTGGAGTGATAGTTGCTGTCATACTTGGTAAATGATTATATAGTTTTTGCGCTACTATGTAGAATGCTGAACCGTGTTGTAAACGATGGTAATTATACTATCACTCAATTCCTCTGTACTGTCAAAGAAGTAGTAATTGACACTACACGCACATAGCTTGAAGAAATTTGTTCAGAGTTTTAAATTTGTCTCTTGCACAATCAATTCTTTATACAATCTCACCACTGATAAAAAGGAATTACTAGCCTTGGATGTTCTCAAGTTTGCATAAAAGGAACTACTATAGTCTTTGAAGTACTCAAGTTTGCACCAACTACATTCCTTGAAACTTAGCCAACCCATTTGCGTATATCAGATTTATTATGCTTTATTCACCTTCCTTTTCTCTGATTAATATCATAATCCTTTGCTTACATAAATTTTAAAATATAATAAAAACTTGAGACTGGTCACGGTGAGTGAAAAATACAGTGCCATTAATGTATGTGATTCACAAAGAATTATGATGTCAACTTGGTTCATGGTCTTCATATGAAAAGGTTACATGATTCACAAGATTCACACTTCCCTAAATTTTAGATATTAACAATAACTTTGGCATCCCAACTTTTCAGAACTTCAAATGTCCACATTAAACTTGATACTTGATCTCTTTCCATCATGAAGAAAATACAGAATTCAACAAGATTGCATAAGTTGATTATAAATATAAAATATGAACTCAGAACTGTGAAACGGAAAATCTCATCATATATGTAATAAACTTCTTAAATTTTCTAAATGGCACTAATTGTGTACAATACTTCAAACCAGGTTGCAGTAAATGAAGTTGAATAAATCTTCAACTTCAACTAATTAGCACACATTAAATCAATTTACAGAGCTCTATAATCAGAGGATTCAAAACCATTAATCACAAACGGTTAAAAAGAATATTCCAACCTACAACCTAAAATCTAAATAATCTTATAAATACACAAAACACTTCTGAAGAGCGAGAAAGGGAGGGAATCTATGAAAAATCAACACGTAGAGGAGCGGTTTCTTTCTTGTTCTCGAGGTTCTAGAGATTTTGGTCCATCAATAACAACAGCAGCTGCATATTCCATCCCAAAATATCTGCTTGAAGTACCAACTTCTGAACCGCTAAAGAATGTGAAGTCTTCAATGAAGATATGAAGATAGCAAAGTGGGAATAGTTTAAACAATCTGGAACTTCGGAAATTTAAATTCTCTGCAGGTGCGCTAGAATATATTCACAATAGTAGCTCCTTATCGTAAAATGCAAGAAGCTGCTTTACATGATTATGCCATGCAGCTACATTTTGCCCGTCCACCGTCACCCAGTCAACAACTGTCGATGCTGGTTGCTCCCACCATTCATCAAGCTGCAGAAGAAGTTGCAACGTAAGAATAGAAATGGAAAACTTAATAGTTGTGAGCAAGCACATCAAAATCCACCAAGAGATTGCATATCGAATAAAACAATTGTGATCGAATTTTTTAGCGATATCAGTCTAATAATAACAGCATTAACTTACCAGTCCCCTGACATATTTGCAGTCTTCCAAGCTCTGTTGAGCATTCAAAACACCAGTCTTGAGTTCAGGCAACCATTTTTCCATTACAGCTTTTTCTTGTTCTGCAGCCAACTTTAAAGAAAAATTTGTTGTCCTGCATCATTATATCAAATGTCAAAACAAAAATGAAGAAAAACCTACAACAAATTAACAAGGTATGAATCTGAAAGAGATAGAAAGATATATCAGCTACATCTTTTTCTCTTGGACAAGCATATATGAATTTACTTAATTAATAAATAAACCATGAATGTGGGTTGAATTCTGGTGTTTGTATTCGTATCTACCTTTCTTGTTCCTGTTGAACCCGGTAGGCATAATTCAACAAGGCATGACCACTTTGAACAAGATCCCGTCTAATATGGACAAGATTGATAGCCTTTAATAAATCTTCCAAAACACTGGCCTCTGAACCACGAAGTTTCAAACAAAACTCCAGGGATTCCAGTATGGATGCTAGACCAGCATCGGAACCTTCCAAGCCTGCCCGTTCATTAAGAAAATCATTTAATACACTATAATATTAAAACAAAAAGTACCGCACTATGGGGTACTTGCATCCATATTAGACATCTCTTATAGGGTGGCACTAGGAAAGAGCCTTTCAGCGCGCGAAAAATTATAACATACTCACCAGCAGCATACTGAAGTGCAGCTGAAACACGACATATTGATGGAATTGCCGACGGATCCCGGGCACCAGCTTTTGCTGTCAAAATAGCCGCACTTACTTCTGCATTTGCAACTGCTTCCTGTCCAGATGATCCACTGGACCCAATGGCCTCAAGCAGTGCCTGAACCAGAATTGATGATTAATTTAAGCTGAAGCACGTCGTAATATGAGATACATGATTGAAATATTCAAAGCACATGTATAAAGTCATTAAAAAAATTTAAAATTTCGTTTCGTTATAAAATGTAGAACTGGATAGCACAGAAAAAATTGTTTTGTATTTGATTTCAAAGTTGACCAAGAGACAGAACAAAACAAGGGATGAGTTATAGAGGAGATATCTAAAAATTTATCACCTACTACATGGGAGCAAAACCACTCCTCTTCACCATATGTCATGAGACACAACAGAATCAAAATGGAAATTTAAAATTCAACCTAGAAAGAAACACTAATCAGGATTATTCCACGGAGAATCTTCAAAAGTTTCAGTAGCCACCTCAAACACACCAATTTTCACAAAGTCTCTTGCCCCTAAACTTGTTATAGGACAGGGTTATATCAATAAGTTCTCGTTCTTCTTAAAGCAAGTTCTCATTTCTGATATGCAAAAATAAGCTGCCTTACCAGATTCTTGATTTTCTTTATATCAATTCACGTTCCTTATCGTATCATGAGCTTTCTGATTTGGAGAATATCATATATCCACCCCCCAATTGTACTTTCCTACTTTTGGTTTGGTTATGAGCACATTGGATGACACAAGTCCTGAATATAAAAGTTCATAAATGGGGGTAGTCTTCACCTTACAAGTCAGTTTTGCAAAGGTCGAGTTAAGTACAATGATATTTGAACCTATCAAATATCTATTGAGCCACGTGCTATTAGGTCACTGTTATCGGATCACTTAATC
Organism: Vicia villosa; assembly: GCF_029867415.1. Classification (NCBI taxonomy): domain Eukaryota; kingdom Viridiplantae; phylum Streptophyta; class Magnoliopsida; order Fabales; family Fabaceae; genus Vicia; species Vicia villosa. The sequence goes on along the minus strand of NW_026705280.1, from coordinate 529,672 downwards.
ACTAGGGTCACACTTTCGATGTCCAGTCATAGTCTTGAACGTGACGCGATGAGTTAAGAGTTCCACATTGGATGACAAAAGACCTTCATAAAAGTTTATAAGTGGGGGCAGTCCTCACCTTATAAACCGATTTTATAAGGGTTGAGACTTAGGTCCAATACAAATTCTAAGTTCCATTTAAGTGAAAAAAATTCTATGAATATGTTGATTATTTAACACTAGACACCTAACCCAATTTGAGTTATATTTAAATGAATTCATAAACTGACTGCCAAACAGTAGAAATGGAAAATCCAAAAGTAGATCCTATAAAGCAACTTCATACATCAATCCCGAAAACTCGGAACATTGTTTGTATTCTAACATTTGCTACAATGAACAAGTGTCTGTTATAGCATTGCAAACCTGAGGTGAAGAAGGAAGCATGTAGAGGGTATTATCTGGACTCCGATAAAAGGCAGACACTTCTTTCTCAATAAGATCCTTTGCATTATTTGAAGTCTCAAAAACCGCAGAACATGCTGGAATTATAGTGCTTGAAGCATACTCCCTTGCAGTTATTGGTTGTTGACTCCAAAACGAAGCCGCATCCTGCAACATAAAAGAAAACAAAACAAAAATCAAAGAACTGTTTAATAAAAAAAGAAATTGGATAATAAAATACAAGAACAATGCTTTGCTGGAAATACTTGCACAACTTAAGGGAAATGAATACCATTAAGGCTTAGCAGGAACAAAATATGTAAACTTTCTACAAATATCCGTTGTCTCGGTAGTCAATACATATATCAATTAACAAAATGTATCAACATGGCCATGCAAACAAATCTATTAATGGGTAATTCAAGTTCAAAACCAGTGAATGATTATCCTACTAGGATCCAAACAGAGTACCTTTAAGTGCAAAAGTCACATTCCACCAATACAGAAAATAATGAAATAATGGAGCCTTACCGTATTTGCTTTAAGGAGTGCCGTGTATATGGATTCAAGTTCTGATCTACGAGAATCAAACTCTTCAATCTTTTTCCACTTCTTTTTAAGAGAATCTTCGGCTTCTTTCCTCTCAGCACATAACTTGTTCAAGCGTTGTATTTCAGACATTAAGGTGTTTAAACTTGCCTTTAAACCAGCAACTTCTCTTTCCTTTGCCCAAACATCTACCTGAACAGGTGTAAGAAGTATAAGTGGTAAACTCCCACCTTAAACTTTGAACAAGTCGGTTTTGTAAGGTTGAGTTAGGCCCAACCACTATTAGTTATTTATTAGAAGTTTTGTAGTGATATAGGAATCTCGCACAAAGGTGACTATAGATTCAAAAGATATATATAACTTGCTTAAAAAGGGCCTAATTCACTGTAAGTTTTGAATGAACAATACCTGAAGTTGCCTAAGACTTCCGATATTCTGAGATGAACGCGAAGTAACATCAGTGCCTCCATGCAGGCGTTTCAGAAGCTTTTCACACAAGTCTCTTGCTTCTGCAGCACTGTTTAGTGCCTCTTCAGTAGCCAAAAACTGCTGAACATGAGCTTTCTGTGAACAGAAATACAGCGTTAGTTCAATAACTCAACTCAAGATAACAAAATTATGTAGTCTAACGGATGAATAAAGACCTGTCTTTCAAGAAGCTGATTTTGACTTCCTCCTGGAGGCACATCAGCCCCAAGTTTTCCATTTCCATAAAGTGGATACTGTAGAGGAGAGCTACCATCAGAAGAGGAAACATCCATAACTATGTTATTTTCATATTTGTACCTGATTGAAATAAGCAAGTTTTTGAATTATATCAATAGCACGCGTAATATACTTGTTAAAGAGATTAAAGTTAAGTAAGTTTTTACAGTAACAATCATTGATGATTTACAGACGGTCCAACCTTCAAAATTTATAGTCAGGGAGGAACTAACAAGAGCATCAACAGAACGTAAAAAAAGAAACTACATATATTCTAATACCTCAAGATCTCTGCATCAGCTCTAACATCAATTTTCTCTATTTCTCTGGAAATTTGACTTTTCAAGTGAGAAGTGTATGCAGTAATTGCCTGAAGTAATAGGGGAGGACTCTTTAGGCAATTCACAATAACAGTTCTAACCTCATCCGGAATTTGCCCATCAAAATCAAACCCCAATTTCGCCGCTTCTGCCTGAGGATTTGAAAGTACACCACTTCCTTCATAAGCAGGAAAAGAACTCTGTATTTTTTCAACCATGTAAGCTACAAGAGATTCACAAGCCTTTCTAATATTCTTTTCCCTTGTTGTTTCAATGACAATGACATCATCTGCAGATTTACCGCTCTTAACAGTTGAATAAACAGATTCCTTCTCATTTTTGGCACTAAAACTATTCGCCATCTCAATGGAAGAATCCACATCCGATCTTTGAGCATCCTTTGCTAGATTTATATAGTAACATAGGCGTTTATGATATTCAGCAAAAATTCTTGAAGCTTCATCACATTGTCGGTCATAAGCCTCCAACATCACTTCCTTATGCCTGCAGAAAGGTAAATAACTCATACACTTTAATTATCTCAAAACCATCCAATGTCAGAATCATCACAAGTTCACTATTTCTCTCCACTCTCTTTCAAGCATATCATTGATACAGATACACAAGCACGCATACTTTTCTGATCAACAGCGATATTTAATCTCAGAAGCAGATTAGTATACAAACAATCAACAACAATACAATATGCATATGTTAAAACTCAAGGCGATAATAATAATTACAACATTAGGGTTTAGGGTTTAGGGCAAATCAGCTTCTAGTTTCTATAACCAAACCCAGCAGGAAGAAGTGTTTTTTCTGTCCTCACTCACAACAAAGTTGGCATCTCTTATTCACTATGTAGCCCCGATATTACGAATTGAATTTGTGTTCGTTTTCTAACACCTACATTATCCTGACCCATGTAGTTATACTCAATCACTTCTATTTTTCTTAGTGTATGTTTGATTTAGCTTTTGAAATAGCCAAAAGCAATTCTAGAGATGTAAAATTGATTTTAAAATGATTTCGAGGTGTTTGGTTCTTCTAAAAAAGAACTAATTCTACCTTCAGAATGATTCTACTTGAAACTAGAATTTGTAGCTTTTGAGTTTAAACGTGATTTTTTCACATTTCCTGATCAATTCAATTTTGCATAAAACTATCCAAACATAAATCATTTACATTCAACCCACTTTAAACCCGAATCAATTTTACAAAACAATTCACTCAAAATCAATTTTTTTTCACCGCAAAACCAAACAACCCTCAAAATTAGGTCAAAATTAGGAACCAAAACCTGTAATTGGCACGTTCATCAAGCATCCTCTTCCTCTCGGCCTCTTCCCTCGCAACCTCAAGCATCCTCGCTCTCAAATCCTTCCTCTGTCTCCTCACAACGTTCCTCAACCTCTCCACCTCCTTCGCCGCCAAATCCCTCTCCATCAAAGCCGACCCAGACCCCTCCCCAGACACCATCTTCTCCTTCTTCCTCCCCGTAGCACCATCCCCATCTCCATCACCGTGAACAGTAATATTCCGGCGAACATTCCGCACCGTCTTCTCCGACTTAGCCCTCGTGACGAGAAAATTCCAAACCGGAATCATGTTCCCGCGACAAACCTTCCGGATCGATTCAACCGACGGCGAATGCGACTTCCCGCCGCCGGAGTACTGACCGAGAGGTCGGTATCCCATTTCCTTGTGAAGCCATTCGAGAATTGCGTCCGGCGACGCCGATGATGATGATGATGTTGATTGCATTGTTATGGTGATGGCATAGAACGAGTTGTAACTCGGTGACTCGGATCTAGGTCGAGTTATGAACTCAGTGTTTCTCTTCACAGTGATTGTTGTTGTTGTCTTCAGTTGGTGTTTCAAGTTTTTGAAATTTCGAAATTCTTCATTTATAAATTGTTGTTCTTGTTTTATTGAATTATAGATTATTAGCTACAAGAAATAAAATAAATATGTATTATTGATTTAAGAATTCAAAATTTCAACGGTAAATTAGTAGAATCAAAATATATATAGAGTGTTTATTTAATTAGTTTCTTTTTTTTTGAAATTTTTAAATAATTATACCTTTTTTTTTTAAAGCTAAAAATTTTCATGGAATTTGGTATTCTCACTTTTTATATGGAGATAAAATTATGAGAATAAGCAACTTATTTTTTATTTCTTGAATGTAAATTTTTATAATTAAGAATGATATTTTCTTGACCTTGTCACAAATATGAATATAATTGTTTTTTAATAATTTATTTTGAAGAATATAATTTTTAGATTTTGTTTTGGATGGTTTCAAAAGATTGATCATTACGAAAGGCTTACTCATAATACTATCAATTAAGACTCACGAGTAGATGGAATCTTACCATGAGGTCACACATTGGAATTAAGTTGCGAGATTGTTTCAAGTTGTTGGATTCAGTTTAACGGTCTCTTGTAGTCCACAACCATCGACCATATATAAACTCAATTACGTGTCATAACATATACAATTTCATTCACTCTTTCAAATTACATCTCTTTGACTTCACTAACTTGAGTGTTGAAGTGCTAATCGTAGATATTCATCTACACTCTTCTTATTAGAGACTTGCACAATCATACTGGAGAACTTCTACGTCGACTTTCATTAGTACAACATTGGTCTATATTGTAATAGTGGTGCCTTGGTGTAAATCATTTTCGGATCCTCGTGAAATTTTACATCGAGTTCGTCAGATTTTTTTCGTTGTGTCACAACAAATGTTTATGTTAACAGATCAAGTCATTCCACTCACATAATTTTCGACAATGACATCTTTCAAAACAAGTCAATCAATTATTTCCCAAAGCACCATCACTACAATTTTGACTTCTTTCACTTTCCAACCTCCCTCCGTCTCCTTAATTACCGGAGGATTATCCCACTTGAAAAAGTCATTCGAGAAATCCACGAAGAGAAGAACCTTAGAATCAAAGACGAAGGAAGGAGAAGGAGTAAAAAGAAAGATAGAAAGAGGAAAGACCCATTCTAGGATTTTGAGGTAGTGATAAGGTGGACACGTCTCCAACGAAGTACTTTCGTTGTGATAAAAGTCAGGATAACAAATCATGGAATATTGAGAATTTTGATCGATGGAAAAGTTCATGTAAAATCATGTATATTGGTCTCTTCAAAAAATTAGGGCAGGAAAGACAAACATTATCATCTTACGAAGGCATCAACCTCCTGGCCTTCACCGACTCTGTAACACACCTTAGGGGCAATATAAAGTTAATGATTTCTTTGGGAGAAGAAAGAGACATGATTATGGTAAACATGCAACTTTAGTGGTCCCCTGCGAAAGTGTCTACAATTGTATTTTTAAGAGACTCTTTTTCGCGGCTCTCGGCATCGTCGCTTATATATCGTTCACCTAAATATGAAATGCCACAACATTTATGACAATTTGATTACCGTGCATGCTTACTTAGCAAGAGCTCGCCTAATACATGAAATATTGCTAAAAGATTAAACTGCAATAACCCTTTAATGAAAGAGGAAAGTGAAAAAGACTAGTCTTTTCAATCAGAATTATTTGGACGTCGACATTGAGGAATTTGATACACATTTATATGATAGCATGACAAATGACCAGCACGACAGCCAATCTCATATGCGAATTCATAACAGTCCATCTCGACAAAAATTTGACCATAATGGTAAAGATAAGGGTAGGCCGCCCTAAATTAATGGAGAGAGACCTCATTAAGTGTCTTAAAGCAATGTTGATATCTTCGCCTTGTCTTGAGAATACACGGGCCTTTGAAAAATGGGCCGGGCTCATTTTATGTGGCCCATTTAGCAATTGGGCTGGGCTGGGCCGGACCAGCCCATTAAAACACGTTGGCCCACCGGGCCAAAGCGGGCTGGGCCGGGCCGACCCATTTGACAGCTCTAGTTATGCAGGCTCCTACCCCCAATATGATTGGAAGTTAAAAATATATACTATATTATATGGAAAGAATAAAGTATTAAAAAAAAAAGACTTTCCAATTAGTCATAGTCTATATATACATACTAAAGAATAAAGTATTTACTATGATTAATTGAAAATACTTTTTTTTTTATAAGTAAGAAAGTCTATTGTTAGAGTTTGGTAATGCTTTTTTTTTTTACAATATAATTTTAATTGTGTATGTAATTAATACTGTAAATTTATATATACGTTGCCCCCACTTGTAAAAAACTCTGGCTCTATCTCTGTTTCCACCCCTATAATTTTATCAAGGTCGATAGCCAGAGAAATCATGTTCCTTTATCTTTATGTGTTTGTCGAGGCGGTAAGTGTATTCCTTATTAGAGAAGTAGACAATGTGCAAAGACGATATATGATAAGTGACAAAAATATGTTAAATGTGTAGGTGAGGTAACTAGAAAAGTCACGAGAAGAGGGAAGATTGAATTGTGACCCTTTTAAATTTTTGTTTTAACTTAATAAATTCTTAAAACTTGTTAATAGTCGAAGACTACAATTTATGAGTAGGAAAGGAAGTATAGTGAGGATGCAAGGATTTATCATGGTTCACCAAACAACGGTTAGTCCAGTCCTCACTGTATGTGAGATTTTTACGAATACTCGAAATAACTCAAGGCTATTTTTAAATTTTGTATTCTTTTAGTCTCACTAGGCTTACACTTAAGAGGCTTACACTTAAGAATATTTAAGCTTTTAGTGAGTTTTTCACAACTTTTCTAAAAGCCTTTTATATCGCTTCGGGATATGCATGTATAAGAATGGTTTTTGTATACAAAGATAGATTATAATTTCACCATATGGTAGTGAGATGTTTCATAATGACTCTTTGAGGTAGTTTGGCTTATGATTTTTGAAATGAAAAATATGATGTGTTTATTTTTGCTTTAGGAGAGCCTTTTTGATATTTCACCAAGATTTTTTAGAATGAGAGAAAGGATCTTTATTTATACATGGATGAGTAAATGATTCTTGATCTTGTTAACTCTTTGTCAGTGAGAAATATCACATATTACAAACGTGTCATGACTGAACTTTTGGATCCTTGGAAGAGAGTTTACTTGTCTTGGAATTTTCTTGTCTTCTTTTCAAAGTTGTCTTTTACTTTTTAGCTAAATAGTGTCATGTCTTATCATGCTGAGGCAGGTTGTTTTTTTATTCTTGAAAAGAGCACGTGATTTTTGAGATCATGGTTTTGATATCCTCATTACTAGTTTTTGAATCCTCGCGAGTGATCTTGATTGTTGTAGTGGAGACATGCTTTGTAAAAATTCGATTATAATCCCTTTTTGACTTGATTATACTATACTTGCACATGATATAAGATACAATTTTTAATGTAGTATGTTGTCTTCAAAATAATTTAGAGTATATTTCAACATTCTCCCTTTTTCGATGATAACAAACTTTCTTTTAAAAATGATTCTTTTATTGATTAAAAGCAATATCATTTTTAACATACGCAATATAAGACAAAAACACATAAATTTTTAGAGGAACATATGCTAATCTTTCTCCCCTTTTTGCCCACCATCATAAAGAAAGGGGGTCCTAAAACCTAATACCTATGCCTCATCACTAAAGGAGGGATGAGACATCAGTGGTAACAGAGGAAACATAAATTTTGAGATCATTAAAGAAAAACCTAATACCTACGCCTCATTATTAAAGGAGGCATCAAAAGAAAATGGCAATAGAGAAAACACAAATTTTGAGATCGTTGAAGGATTTTGAGATCGTTGAAAGAGTGACTTGAAGGCAGACAACATGAATGTAATCAGAGAAAAACCAGTTAAAAAGAGTTTGCTTTTTTCTTTCCAAGACTAATCATAGTTTTCTAATGAGCGATGAAGCATCTTCAAGATGTGTTGTTAGAGGATTCACGGAAAGATTTAGCATTCAAATCAAATTTTAGAGAAACCATGTTAATATTTGGAGCTTCATTACAAGTTGCTGAAATTTTTAGAAGGCAATGAAGACCGGTTAGTTCAAAGAGCTAAAAAATGATAAGCCTTGTGCATTTAAAATCATTAAATTTAAGGGAAATTGTCATAAACACAAATGTGATGATCCAATAATGGAGTAGCTTGTCAGTTAGTTAGTTGACAACTACCTACCATATAGGTTAGTTAGTTGGATGAAAGCTAATACTATCATTGATAGTATAAAAAAAATTATAAATGTAACAAGTATTTATTCTAAGGGTCATGCTAACGAGTGCCCCCGGGACACTCGAGTGCCCCCGGGACACTCTTTAAGGATACTAAATAAAGAAAATATTCTTTACAAAAGTCAATATTTCAAATTCCAATACATTTTCAATGCACTAAATACACGCATTTTAAGAAAAACTTACCACTTTAATTACTTAAAGAGTGCCCCAGGGACACTCGTTAGCATTTCCCTTATTCTAATTCAATACCTCATTGATGCATATCATACTTATTTTTTATTCAATTTGCATTATAATATAACATTTTATTTAGAAAGACATGATTGAATTTTATGACAACTAATTTATCAAAGCTTGATATTTTATTCAAGAGGCTTGATATACTTACGCCACTTTTCTCTACACCTACCTTACACCGTATAAAGACAACAAAGGAAAATTGTTATGCACATAAATCAAAGTAAAATAAATTATTAAAAAATAAAATTAGTATGCATAAGGTAATGTTAGGGTGTAGGTGTCAAAAATAGTGTAAGAATATCTTTTCCCTAAGAACTTTTGCTTTCATCATGAAGAAATAGACATTTTACTTTAATTTATCTTACCATTTGCAAATAGAGACCTCTCACCCATAATTCTCTTTCAAGATTTAGATTTTCAATTCTTCAAAATTAGAATTTTGACTTAAAATTGAACAATGGCTAAAAAATCATAATTGACACCAAAAAGAGAAGAAAAACAAAGAACTCCTTCCATTACAAGGAAAACTCTGAAAGTTGAAACCATGACAAAGTTCCAATCTGAAATTTGATATTCTCTTCCTTGCAAATTTTGGCAAAGGAGGAAAGCATAAATGTGGAAACAGCATGATGAATTCAAACTTACAATCATGATGGTTAATAGAAACTTATAAAGATGATTGATTACTGTACATGATAAGTGTGGATGGATGTATTCACAATGTCTATACTTGTATTTTCCCTTTCCTTCCGATGCGACGTCGCCGACGGCAAAAAACACACGTCCAACCAACCAACCGCAGAAGATCAAATCGTTTCATCGAATAACATCACCTACATCAAAACAAAATAGCACTTTGTTCAACTTCTACTACGCTACTATTCGACAACACTTTGTACTATATCGCATATGACATAACAAAAGCAGTTTGTGAAAATTCGGCTACACCACGGCGCTGTAGAGCCGATATAGCTGCTATTTGAAAATCGAAAAGCAATACAGTGGGAAAGAATTTGAAAAGTTCGACGTAGATATTATATTACCTTCCCACAAACAGGACAGCTGTCGCTTCTTTCCATCCACTCGTATATGCAACCAAGATGATAATGATGAGAACATTTTGTCATTATTTTCGGATTCTCTTCGGTGTATTCTGCAAGGAAAATTGAGTCAAAATGTGTCGAGGCATCCTACAGTCCGACATTTCATACGAAATTGAGTCCAAACACTAAGTGGTCTTCTAATGAAAATATGAGTATGAAACTGCATGAAATTTAAAGAATGTGAACCTTCAAGACAAGTAGGACAAACATCCTCCTCTTCTGAGGACAGGTACACAAGCTCAGCTCCAGTTGTAAGTTTTGCTGACGAAAGTCTAGCTGAGGACTTGGACCGGTATTCTTTCGATCCATCTTTGCCGGTGGATTCATTCCATTTACCACTCGAGTTAAAAGATTCTGTATCTGCATCCACATCACTTCTTAGAAGTTCGGACTCGTTCAAATGACTTGAACCCTTTTCACGTCTTGAAACTAGTCTGTCGTGCTGTGAGCGGAAAAACCTAGGGTCTGCATCATAAGGGAGCGGTCTTGGAGGAGAACGGTACATGTCAGATAGAGAATTATCAAGTGATGCGGAAGTCGTCATAGATGCTGCCCCCTGTACAGATGAAGGAAGCGCTTGCATGTCCCCTCTACGAAATACTAACGCATACTGAAATTTGAGGTAGATAGGAAAAAAGTTAATAATACGTAGACACATTATCATTAAAAATCGCTTTGGGACTGAAATATTTTCCAAAATGTTTCGTGCAAAATAAACACGCAATTGGTAATTAAAACAATGAATTTACCACAAAATACTTAAGCAAATCCTTAGATCAAGAAACATAGCGAAAGTTTTCTCAACAAAAGTATAGGATAGAGAAGGGGAGTTCAGAATTTTAGTCTTACAACAGCCAAAAGGTTTTGTAGGAAGCAACCGGCGCACACGCAGTTTCGGTAAACATGGCTATGTGGATTCATATAATCTTCCAAATCATCAACACTCAAACAAGAACAAAAGGAACCCATGATTTCAGCTTCAAAATCTTCCTCTCTTTCAGATTAAAACTCTAGCACTTCTCAACACAAAAGATCGCCAAAATATCTCGATTGACCTACATTCACACGATGAGAAAAAGAAACCCCCAACAGCACTAGCCAAAGACTATGCTTTCTAAAAAAGGAGAGAGGATTCTAAGCTCGCAGAAGTTTAAATGCCTCCGCAAACCAGCACCCTCCCTCTTTTGTTCAGATGTTCGGTAATATGGATAAGCAGATTCCAACTTTCTTGATCACCTGTAAAATAAACCAAAATTGCATAAACATCACTCATCAAAATAATCTGAAGTAAAATCTATCTCTTACACAATGTAATTAGTATAAAAAAAAAACAAATTTTCTAAAAGTTTGTATTGAGTTAGGCAGTTCATCCAATCAACATGCTCAAAATCCAAAGTAGCATGCATACCGAACATCATCGGCTAACAAACATTAAAATATAAAACCATCATCTAAACACAAAAAACACTGATATTTTCCCCAAGTGTAAAAAAAGTTAGTACTTTTTGCCTTAACTCTCCAATTCATAGGAGAAGGGACCATAGGTAATCTCTATCCAACCCTATAACACCGACACCTCTGAAAATAGAGTGACTGTGTTGGTGTTCAAATTCGACACCTACACATTTATTCATTTTTTCAAATTATTACCAATGTCGACTTCATGTTTTTAGTGTTCAAATTCGACACCGACACTTGTGATTAAGTTTAATTTATTATTTTTTCAAATTATTACCCATGTCAACGTGTGTTTCTGGTGTCCGAGCTTCATAGATAACCAATAATTGTTCAAGGTCAACAAATTTAATATGACAAAAATTAACATATATAAATATTCAAAAGGAGTATATTAGAAATGAGTGTTTCAAGGGAAACCCATAAATTTGTTTCCAATGTTCCTTCAAACAATGGAAAATAAAAAAACAATTCTTTACTTCACTGAAAAGCTATCAGTACATCAATCAACATAGAAACGTGATTGTTTCTCTTATTCAGCTGAAAAATCACAATCACTAATCTTAATCATCATCAACATCAACAATAACAACAATCCATAATCATCAAATCATAGCAAAATTAAACAAAAAACTGATCAAAACATATGAAGATCATTTTCAATAATAAAAAAAAAAAAACAAAATTGATGATCCTAAAAACAGATAGAAAAATACCCAGTTACGATAATCAAACAAAAAAGCAATAAAACGATGAAAAACGGAATTGGGTAATCGAGAAAACGGAAAAAGGTTGAATTTTTACGGCAAAAAGTACCTGAGAAAGTAAAATTCTAACGCGTTGCTGTTGGGGAAAAAGAGAGATAGAGAGAGATGAAGAGAATATTTGAGATTGATTTGGGATTATGATGATGAAATCAGGTTTTTTCTAAAAAAGGGTTTTGGAACTTTCGGTGGAATTTCAATTTGCTATGAATGAATTCGCCAAATTAGAGAGAAACTATTGCACTAAGTTTTGGTGTGGCTCTATTTATATTGAAGGAGATTTTCTTCATGCACACTTCTATTTATTTTCTTGATATTCTAAATAAATTAAAAAACTTAAATATTTGAGTGAAAAGAGGATGGACTAAAAAGTAAAAAATATATTATTTTTAAATAAAATTTATTTCTTTATAAAAATTTAAGTAAGTTAAAATATAGGATTTAACTGATTTCAAAACCAAAATGAATTCACTTCCCTCAATGTGTTACCATAATCACTGTATTTGTAGCCGCTTGATCTCAGAAAAGTTAAATTTGTTTTCCATTATGTATTTATAAAGTACTGATTTTAAATTATATTCGTTTGATCTTGATCAAACGGTTAGGAATGGTTGACAGCGTAACTGCAATTTCTGTGTGACTGCAGGGAATCATGGTTCTTTCAAAACACATAGAAAGTTTATAGGTGTGCATGCTTTGATATTTGTTTAAAAAGTTTGATACACGTTTTGAAGAGTTTTTCACCGTGAAAAAAGAGAAGTTATACTTTGTAGTTTCTGACTAAACGCACGTTTGTGAGACAAACTAGACATGTGTTTTCCATCGCGTATTCAATATCAAAGAGATCTACACATCATAATCGGAGTTGCACAATGGTATCTTTGTGTAAGTCAACACCCTACTGATTTAATAAATCTATTTTGGCTAAATAAATTCGATTTTTTTGTTTTTATAAAGTTACAACTTATTTTTGTTTAAGTTGCTTTTCTAATAAAATTCATTTTTAAGAGTTTTCATTTATTAAGATAAAAAGCTAGTTTGAATTTTTAAAAAAAAATTAATTATGATAAATAAATATCTCTAAACTTTTTATTTGAACTTCTAAATTATGAAATATCAAAACTAATCTTTTTATTTGATAAAAAAAACTACTTTTATACTAATAGTAGTATTAATCTATAGCAAATTGCCCTAAAATTTTCCATTAAATAAAGGTATTTCAACCCTTTATAATTGCCGTTTGTGCCTTGGGTTTGGTGAGTGGGTAGGGTAGAAGAATCTATATCCCTTCCATTCCTAACTTTATGTGTTATTAAAATTCTCAAAGGACAGTGACTCCATTTTCTAATATGACCAAGTCCCCCCTCCCTACACGTTATTGGACCAAATCACCTCTTATATCTAGAGCTGTCAAATGGCCCGGCCCGGCCCAGCCCGCTTCGGCCCGGTGGGCCAACGTGTTTTAATGGGGTGGCCCGGCCCAGCCCAATTGCTTAATGGGCCACATAAAATGAGTCCGACCCATATTTCAAAGGCCCGTGCGGCCCGATGGGCCAGCCCGGCCCGTACTTCAATATTATAATTTTAATTTATAAAAAAGGATGTAATGGATAAATGCAATACAATTTAAGTAGAGAGTCATCATAAACGTATATAAGTGGTGTTTAAAATATTTATCCATAAATATATATGAACACCACAAAATCATCCATGTAAAACTATAAAGTAACTTAATATTATCACCAATAGTTATCAAATTTTCTCTCCATCTCACAATCATTTCTTTGATCACATCATCTTGAAAATATATCTTGATCCTCTTTAACTTTTCTTTATGACTTGAAAACACATTTATGAAATCATATCTCATATCAATCTTTTTTCTCCAAATTTTACCGAAATCTTTTTCTAATGGGCCAGCCCGAAGCCCTCTTGGCCCGGCCCGGCCCAGCCCATAAAAAACATAGGCCCGGTGGGCTGGCCCAAAAAGACAGGGTCGTGTTTTTTTAAGGTATTTTGCGGCTCGACCCGGACTAAATTGGAGGGCTTATGGGCCGGTCCGATGGGCCGAGCCCATTTTGACAGCTCTTTATATCTCTTCATTATAGGGAAATTATAGAATGGTACGTCACTAAAGTTGTCTACGGTAGACAACATCATTCTAAGTTTCTACTTTTTGTTAGACAAGAGAAAATATATTAATTAAATGAAGATATTGTGTTTTATGATTTGTGGAAATGAAAATTATTTGTAGGTTCTATTTTTTATTCCTATTTGATATGCGATACTATTTTAAAGAGTTAAGACCTTGTGCTTTATGATTTGTGGATTAGAAAATTATTTGTATGTTCTATTTTTTTATTCCTATTTTATATGTGATATTATTTTAGATAGTCATAAAAGAAAAGAAAGAAATTTAAATTTTATTATGAATTTCAAAATAAAAATTTAGCTTAATACATTTTTTTCAGTCTCGTATACCTTAGAGTTCATTTTGGTATGTTTTATATATTAAAAACGTGTCACGCTTGTCTTTTTGTTAGATCTGTCAGTCAAAGTCAAATCTGATTGTCAAATAGCGGTGATGTGGAAATTAGGTGCTGAGGTGGAGGAAATCTGAAGAGAGCATTGACTTAGTAATGTTTTTCCTTTCTCATTTCATTTATTTATTTTCTAACTATAGTAGAGAAACTTGAGAGAAGGCGACGAGCTCTGAAGGCGACTGCGAAGAAGCGACCTCGTTTGAAGAAGATTTGAAGATGAAGGCAAAAGTGTAATCCAAGACGAAATCGAGGTAGAGAAAACAAAGGCGGCCTCAGTTAGTATTATTTATATTTGTTAGAACAAGATTTGATTCTGCATTCAATCTTTAGTTTTCATGATAACAATACATATATTTTATATGAAACAATTTTGTACTCTAATAGTTTCTTGAGTGTGCAGATTAAATATTTTGGTTGGTTATGGATTGCTATCTAAAAGATCATCAGAATCAACACTGACACACCTCATAAAAACTATTCATCCATTTCCGAAGTAACATCAACAGTTTTGAAGAATGTTGAATGTTCATTAGAAAAGGATTCTCAAAGTGTTCCTAAGATAAGATACTCTTCCAGATCAGAAGTCAAGATTTTGAAACTCAGATAAGTTTTTGCTTCTAGCTCAAAAATCAAGATATGTTTTTCAGATAAGTTGTTGCGTTCAATTCTGAACACAAGGATATGACTCTAAAGACTCTACTGCTTTGGAAATTTCATGTTACTTGATCTCTTTTATGCTCCCACTACTTCAGATCAGAAGTATATCTCTAAGAAGGAAAGATCAGAAACTTGCGCTAGAAGATTAATGATACAATAGTACATTACTTTCTCCACTACTCCAAGGACGTATGTACGACCTCAATTTTTATGTGCTCTTTGTCTCTCACAATCACATTTGAGTCGTTATGTCAGCTGGCAAAGAAAGCGACGTCTTGTCCTTCTCAACGGTCAATTTTTTGGGACTATAAATAGAGGTACTCACCTTTGAAGAAAAAAAGAAGTATTGTGAAGTTGGGAAGCTGCTGCTCAACTATTCAAACTACAACATACAAAACTTCAACGTAAAAATAAGAGAAAGAAATCAGAAATATTATATTGTTTTAAACACTCCATTGTGAGAAATCTATTTCTAAGAAAATCTCTAGAACACAAGAGCTGCTGCTCAGAATTTGTGTTGACTTTTGTTCTTAAACTTTGTTTCATTCTGCTTATTTAGAAGCATTTGTTGTAAACATTTTTCATTGTAAATTTTTTAAGATTTATTTTCCTCAAGTGAATAGGTTGTTAGTCTTAATACTTGAAAGGGCTAAAGTGTCTTTCTAGACTCTTAGAGGTTGTTTGTAATCTTTCAAGATTAGTGGATTAAGTCATTTTCTAAGGCGAAATCACCTTGGCGGGTGGACAAGATAGCCTTTTCTAAGGTGAAGTTGTAAAAACCGAAAGTGTCATTTCTCTTTCTCATCTTGCCTATCTCATTTGATTTAGTGAATAGTTTCTATAAAATAAAAAGTTTTTGAAAACTCAATTCAAACCCCTCTTTCTTGTGTTTTTCTCAACCTTCAATATTATTTCAACTTTAGGGTTTAAGGTTTGTAATGTTATGTGGTGTTTTTGTTTTTCTGAAAGGTTTAATCTTTGTTGGCTTGCATCAATGTTATGTATGTCTAGTGTTAGGATTTTAGGGTTTTTGTCCCCTTAACTAATTTTTTGTTTTCTAAATTTAGGTAGAAATGGATGAATACTTGTGTTTGCAAATTCATCATGGTGGTGAGTTTATAGATAATGAAAAAACTCTGTGTGAAGGTGGAAGTTTTGAAAATCCCTTAGAAGATTGTTCACTATGATCAAATGCTCTTTACAAGTCTCACACCGAGCACTTTAAAGAAACACATATCAACCAACTAAGAAGGCACACACTCTCTTATTTAAAAAACAAACACCAAACTCTATGGTGGACTTTGAATCACCCGACTCAAAGGACCTTTTTCATAATTACCAAACACTATGATAATCTTCCCCAAACACTATGGTGAAGCAAGTCACACTAATTATGTTTAGAAACGAAGAACTTATGTTGGCTATACAATAATCACATTCAAACTTCATTGTTGAATCTTATCAATATTACAATTCAAATATATATCACTTAATGCTCATAATCTATTTTGGTTTTAAAACTTTTCTAGTTTACGAATGTTTACATAGTTTCAAACCATTTTGAAAATGAATGATATTTGAATTGTGTAAATGAGAATGTGAAAGTGGTTGATTTGTTTTTGGTGTATGTTTCTTTATATACAACTTTAGAAATCTCTATGAATTATTACATATATTGGAATTCGAAAAGGTTCCTTGAAGCTTTGTCTTTCAAAACTATTACTATGATTTTGGTACATAATTCCTTACACTTTCAAAGGAGACTTGTAATGTTTTTTCACTTTTGATGACTTTCTTCACAAAATTTCCTCTTGACTTGTGAAGATAAGTTGTTGATGATGTCAGGGAGAGTATTTTGCAAAAACAAGCACTCAAAAATGTTGAAAATGAGGGAGTTATGCCCTTTTGATCATAGAATCAAGAACTTGTCCGATTAGGTCTATCTTCTTTAATCAACTTTGAATCCTCTGAACTTTTCTTGCATGATAAAACATGAGGAGGTACATAAGACCTCACAATGTTGTTTTATTGAAGGAACTTGATTATGAAGCTTATAAGTTGATGAAACTTGTCGAAAAACGCATGGAAATAAACACATGAATCTATGAAGTTTCTTGATGAATCAAGCCACATGATCTTGAGATGAACTTGACCAAATGAAGTGGAGAGATGCTTAGAACATGACACTTAATGACAAGAATATCTCTCTTGAATTTAATCCATTTAGCTTCCATGAATGCCCAATTAATGAGGGTTGATCATCAAAATCCTAGCTTTTAGGAGAGGTGTGGATACACTTGATTCAATCACCTATTTTACACAAAGTTTTGAAATACAAAGGTATATTTTTGTATTTTGGTTAGTATAACAAAGAAATATTCACAAGCTAAACAAACATGGGTGCTTGGGGATCCCTAAAAGATGAGGTGAGCATAACACCAAAGATGGAGCCTCAAGATTGTGATCTTGATTAATGATTGCAAAAGTGCATATGATTAGAAGAATTTTAGGGTAAAAAATTGGGGTATGACAGTTTTATTAAAATATATCCCTTGTTGATTGTAACCATTTGTAACGAGTCTGAATTTATTTCTTAAAACATTGCCATCTTCATCTAATTTGTTGAGAAAGACCCAACAGGTGGCAATCACTTGATTAGTTGAAGCTTTGGAAATGATTTTTTAAATATTATTTCTCTTAAATTGATTTAACCTTTCTTGCTTAGAAAGAGACCAATGTTCTTTGATGGTAGCTTCATTAGTTTCATTTGTCTCAATTGTTAAAAAAAAAGCCACAAGTTTACATACCTTGCTAAAGGAGTGTTGAGATGTAATTCACTGAGATATTATGAGCATACATTATTCTCTTTTTACTTTCATACTACTCTTTATAGAAATGCGAGGGAGGATATCCTTGTTTTCTTTCATGACTTTTTTTTTATAAAACAAAGCATAACAATATTACCATGTTTATTACAGTAAATGCATTTTAGGATTTTGCATTTAGTATTGTTCTTATGTTCAAAACCAAGACCAGTCTTATTGTAAGACGCTCATTAATTACCTAACAAAAATTTCAAGTTATCTTTTTCTTTAGTAGTAAATTTATCAGGTATGTTTTGAAGATCATTAATTTTATTTTTCAAAATGCCACATTGGTCACACTTGATAGATTAATCTAAAACTTATGGGAAGAGGATGTGTTTTGAATTGGATCATCTTGTCTCTCTTTAAGTTGTTATATTTCTTTCAATAAGTTTTTATTTTTCAATTCGAGGGAAGAATGTCAACATCGATACTCCTTAGAGGTATCTCGTGTCGGAGAATTTCTAAAATATATTTGGAAAGTTGCAATGGTTAAAAAAAGACCTTTTAGAGAAAATGTGCAATGCTTTACAACTGAGGCAATGTAACCATTCATGAACAAACTCTTTCGAAGGGTTGTTTTCCTTCACCAAGTTGCATGAATTTCTTTATAAATAGAGATGATTTCCAAACCTAATAAGATACAAAAATAATGTATTTAAAGAGTCAAATATCATATTTAAGTCATTTCTATATTTTTCTAATGCACGAGAATACATGAGGAAACTTTATTCGATAAAATATCGTTGGTAGATATGCTTAATGTAAATGTGTGATTTATGTTAAGGTTTCTAAAGTATCCTGAAGGGGGTTCACCAATTAACCCATTAGCAGCCAATTACCTAAATTGGTGGGGGCGAATTGAACCTAAAACTTAGTTTAAACACACGCTTTGGAATTTATTTTGTGCAACTTTTATTCTTGTCCATGTTTTGCAGCAAACCCCTAACACAAGATCTAACAATCTTTAGGTTTGATTTTCAATTTAATTTATACTTTAATGTGATTCGTATTAAAGGCCGCAATTTTAAAGGAAGTAATAATAATTTTCTATGATGGTGAAATGTATGCAATTAATTTTTATCATTTATGTGATTTTGAATTTATGGTTCTTTTTGTTGTGGTTAATTTATGAGTACAACTTTGATAGAGAGATAAACATATATGTTTGTTTATTCATAACCATGGTGAAAGATATATGATTATTTTAATAAATATATGTTATCTGATGTTCTAAATCTTTGTGAAATATGTTGAAAATAATATTTATTTAGGTTAGTTTAACATGTACATTAAATTTATATATATATATATATATATATATATATATATATATATATATATATATATATATATATATATATATATATATATATATATATGCATGATTTATAAATTGTTCAAGCATGTAAATTTGAATAATTAAGAATATATTTGGTTTATGGTGTATACTGAATGCAAAATACATGTTAAATATTATTCTTAAGTGCAAGTAATTTATTCTAATTAATAATGCACTATTTCTAGATGAAATAATTTGGTGAAGAATAAAATCATGAATATGAATATACGATGTATGTATTGGTAACGTAAAATTATGTAAATGAAATGTTAAAAATATCTATGACATGTTTCAACTGTATATTTTATTATGCAAGAAAATTGTTTATTTTAAAAGAATAGAAATAAATTATATGGTGTTATATTTATATGGAGTTTTTGAATTACATGTTTGAATCCACTTCATACAACAAAAGTTAGTCATAACAAATTTGTATGATCATGGTTGTTGATTGCTATAAATGTTTAATACATTAAATATATTTTGGATATATTAAGTAAGAGTAAATTTTAAATTAAAAAGGTTAGCAAATGAAGAGTGAAATAACATTTGTGTATACGACAAAATGAATGACAAAAATGTCATGGTGATAGTTTGTCAAAACTATAAAGAACACACACACACACACACACACACACACACACACACACACACACACACACACACACACACACACACACACACACACACACACACACACACACACACACACACACACACACACACACACACACACACACACACATATATATATGTGTGTATGTGTGTGTGTGTGTGTGTGTGTGTGTGTGTGTTATATGATAAAATGTACTAATATGACAAAAGTGTCGTGGTTTGATGATAGTTGGTAAATGCTATCAAGAGTACATAAAATAATCATAAACATGACTACTTAAAAGATTGAATATTTAAAGTTTAATAAAGTATGGAAAATTTTACAATTCTTTGACGAATGGATTGCAAGGATATGATGTCTTTGGATATAATTGATGAATGAAGACGTCATTAGAGATGAAGAACAAGCTCATATATAATTAATCATCGATAGTGGAAACTCAACTCACACTTGATTAACATTAAGTTTTGAGTTCAATGATAAAAGTACTCTATTAAAGTGATTGAAGTACTTAACTATCGATACATCTCAATGGATAAAAGTACTTGGGCCATAAGAATAAATGTGGTAGGATGATATTTTTCTCTTAATAGACATATAGTATATGTTTACTGGAATGCATAATTATGGGCGCATTTATGATACAGTCTACCTATATGAGAATGAAGTTTTGCCGCTTCATAGAGTTCAAGGGCTTGACTCTTAAATTCTCATGAAAAGGATATGAGTCACAAGGCCTTATTAAACGTGTCATATTGATAATTCGATCAATGGTATCGAGATTTCATGTGTGAGTTATGCACACTTGTTCTAATGAATAATTGGTTCAAAGATTGTCTACCAATCTATTCGGGGATGAGTGAAAACTTGACTTACTAAATAATGGTTCAAATTGTAAGATGCCTAATTTATCTGAAACCATAAAATTTCCTGAATAATGGATTTAGATATATTTTGAAAATGGTGGGAGGTTGTTGTAGAATTTCTAAAAATATATTTGGAAAGTTGCAATGGTTAAAAAAAGACCTTTTAGAGAAAATGTGCAATGCTTTACAATTGAAGCAATGTAACCATTCATGAACAAACTCTTTCGAAGGGTTGTTTTCCTTCACCAAGTGGCATGAATTTCTCTATAAATAGAGATAATTTCCAAACCTAAAAGGATGCGAAAATAATGTATTTCAAGAGTCAAATATCACATTTAAGTCATTTCTTTATTTTTCTAGTGTACGAGAATACATGAGGAAATGTTATTCGATAAAATATCGTTGGTCGATATGCTTAATGTGAATGTGTGATTCATGTTAAGGTTTCTAAAGTATCCTGAAGGGGATTCACCAGTTAACCCATTAGCAGCCAATTACCTAAATTAGTGGGGTGAATCAAACCTAACGCTTAGTATAAACACACGCTTTGGAATTTATTTTGTGCAACTTTTATTCTTGTCCATGTTTTACAGCAAACCCCCAACACAAGATCTAACATTTCATCATCCTGAATGATAATAGTGGATATTAACTAAAAGGTGTGAGTGGTTATTAACTGAAAGGCGGGAATCTGAACTAGAAGATGTTTCTGTTCTAACTAAAGGATAGGAACCACTATTTTCAAAATCACTAGACAAATTTATAGGAAGATCTTTTATATAAGCCATGGAAAAAAAAAGACTAGGTACGAGAAAATAAGCTTAGGGTAACAATGATACTTAGAAAGAATGAAATTTGGCGAGAAGCTTTGTACGGTGGTGTTTTAAGGTGGTTCAAGAGACTAACTCATGTGAGGTGAGAGAATTTGTTGATGACCAATGATGTTGGGTAGCAAATGTATAATTACTAGCAGTCGTGTATTAAGATTGTAGTGAGCATTGTACTATTTAGGGTGTAGAGAATCTGTATCACTTAGGGTCTATTCCTATGAGTTATGATCTATCGTCCCTCCTTGAGAGGAGATGTATCACTTGGTCACCGCCCACTCAATCAATGATGGATAGTTGAATCCCTATTTTCAAACGGGTTTTGTGTTAGTTAATAATCTTGGCTTTCTCTCTACCCAAGAAGCGCCTTATCCCACGTTCCCACATTGGGGCAAAGCGATACCTCCCTTTGAAAACCATTCTATCGTCGCCTCATCTAGAACAGTCTAAAGGCATCATCATAGGCGAGACTTTTTACAAATATAACACTATGATATATAATCAACACACGTAAAACTTAAGGTATATTTTATAATCTCATAACTTTACTTCACTCATCTTAGACTATGTAATTGACTTGAGCATTAAAGTGCTAACCTTTCAAGTCCACCTCCGCACCATTGTATCGGGACTTAACACCACCATATTCAGAGTTCATCATCATTTATCAAACACGATTCTGATTCCAAGAAAACAAATCATTTTTTCTTAAATATTTATAATAAACGAAGGGTAAAATAGAAAAGAAAAAATAATATAAATATTTAAAATATATATAGAGATAAATATTTATCAAAATAGAGTTTCTTTTTCTTATGCATTTATGTGATATGTATTTAAACCAGAATCTATCTATTAATTATTGTATCTTAAAATTTGAGTGAAATCTGAGGCATTGATTTTAAATCGTATGGTTAGTATTAAAAGTTCTCAGTTATCATATTAACCAAAGTTCTCATTTGATACGTCCCAAATATATATATATATATATATATATATATATATATATATATATATATATATATATATATATATATATATATATATATATATATATATATATATATATATTTGAAAATTATTAAAATACTTAATCTATAATATAAGAAAATTCACTGTTCTGAAATTCACCATAATACCCTTTGATTATCTTAGTCTAAATTAACATTTTAAGGGCAAAAAATGTCTTTTTCTGATTTATTCCAAACCAATAGGTATTTGGTTGGGATCAATTGATTTACGAAGTAATTTTGGTCCACAAAATTTGAAATTCAAATATGACCTATCACAACACAACAACAAATGTCTGAACTTTTGAATCTGCCAATCAGAACGCAATATCTGTCTCCAATTTCAGAGTCATCTTTTCTTCCTCTCTCTCTCTCACTGATCCTCTTTTTCTTATTCTTCCTTCTTCTTTGCAGTCTTCCTCTTTTTCTTCTTCTCACTCTTCGTCTTCTTCGGTCTTCCTCTGATCTGTCTTTGAACCAAATACAAACAAGCTATTATTTGCGACATCCATTTACAAATCATAATGATACTTGCAAGGATCTTCCAACAATAAATCCAAATTTGATGTCAACAATATCGGCAGCGAAGCTCTAGCCGAAGCCGAAAAAGAAATCAAACTCATCTTAAACATGTTGTTTAGTATATGGTTTTAGATCTTGAAGGCAAAACCTCTTATCTTCCTAACTTCCTCTGTTGAATCGCTTCATGCGGCGTTGGGTAACTACCCCAGTTGTTAAGGTACTAATGAAAAAGTTGTTGTTGATTTTTGCTGTTAATTGAAAAAATTGTTGTTGGTAATGTCTGGTATTGTTTATATGTGCAGATTTTTTACAGGGTAGTTGTACTTTTGAATAATTTTATTCTTGCAATTTGTTTTCCGATTTTGATTTGGTATTAGTTATCCTAAGTATTCATATAAAATTATGTTGTCTTGCTTAATTCGAAACTCGGTATAAAAATCAATATTTTCTATTGTTAACTTTCTTCATTGTTGACCTCTTCATGCAGATGAGTTCGCAAAACTATATCCATTTTTATTTTGACAACCTTCGGTTGCTTTGGTGCCTCTGATTCTGTATACACTGTTTTAAACTTCTAATCAAATTGATTTCATAGGTTATGACGTGTGTCTTATTTTCCTTTTGGTTATAACATTTGTATCTTATTTTCGATTTAGTTTGAATGAAAGTTGGCACAAGCTAATGGGTATTTACTCACATGTCATACTCATGGAGTAGAAAAGTCACATGTATTTTGCTTTTAAACTCTCTCCTTCTGCGACCCTATAGCGGCTATTTAACAATATCAACAAGTTCAATATCAATATAGTCCTGTTTTTTTGGCATCTTGTATTTAGGATGATTGGTCAATTTAGGACGTATTTTTAACATAGTCATTTCGTGGTGCCTTTCAGTAGCAAAAGACTTGAGGTTCTACATGGTTTGGTGGAATCGGATGCAGCAACTGATGTCATATATGGAAAAGCTGTTATGTTTGCAATTGATCCAATTATGCAAGATTGTTGCTTTTTCTTTTGCTTCTGTTTATATATCATTTTGTTATACATAACAAACAAATAGTGTATTTCCCAAATATATGGGAGCTGTTCAGGAATTTCAGACATTTTTTCAAGCATGTTGGCCCTTTTGAATTTGTGTTTAAGACAAGTTATCTTTATTTCAATTTCACCAATCTCAACAGAGGATCGTCCGAGATGTGAAATTTAGAGACTATTATAGGAAGATCCTGGGAATGACAATTTCAGGGATGGTTGATGGCTTTGTCGTCTCCCTAAGGTCCCTTGTCGTCCAAAACTCCAGAAACATTGCACCATTATTGCATGCTCGACATCTTCATTCTCAGAGAATGCTCAAGGTAATTTCAGACCAGGTTAGGATTTCAACTACGGAAAATGGCACTGCAGTTCTCACTGCGAAGGTATTTTGATCGTCCACTTTGACTATTTTTCGAGTTAAATTCTTGTGGCAACTACCTTACATTTATGCCTGGCATTTAGTATGTCGAAACTCAAGTGCTGTCTGCAATATGGTCAATTTGAACATGTCCATATGTTCAAAATCAGTAAAATGCTGCTGTGACGTTTCGACTTTATGTCCATATTTCAGAATTTCATCATGAGTGTTTGATGAAATAACCGTAAAAGGAAATAGGAGTTAGAATTGGTCAGGAAATTCTGTGTGGAAAATTTAATTGACTGGCTTTTCTTTTTGTACTGAATTCCTCCACAATGGGATCATATGCGTGCTGAACTCTAATTGAATGGTTGTATGTTGTTATCTGCTTTTGGGCTGATTCAGTCTTGAAACGTATAGTGCGCATATGTATGTTGTAGGGGCTGCAATAGAAATGCATATGAACGTGTGGATTCGAAGGACTTTCAGTTTGTGCCGATTCGAATATGTCATGGGCTGGCCATTTGGTAAGTGTAGACATGTATGTGTGGCTATGTATTTGTATGAACTTTGGTAGAGCTGCTGTATGTATTCTTTTTTTTTTACAGTATCAGATATTTTTGAATATGGTAGTGTGTATGTATGTATGGTACGGTTTTGATGTCTAAGTCATGGAATGAACTTGTATGATTTCTGCATAATGTGTTGTTCTAAACTGTATGACCTGAATGTAGGTTCTGAAGTGGTTTTTCTTGGATTGAACATGACGATGATAAGTGTGAGCAAGGCTATATGTAGCTATATTGTTTAGACCCTTTTTTAGAATTAAACTTGTGGATTTTAATTGATGACCTTTATGTCCATCCTGCATGATGATGTCTATATTACCTTGAGTGTGACTTGTACAAAAATGAGCTTGTACTGATGCAAATTCTAGATTGCCTTTAGATTGTTTAAGGTAGTGCACTATACTTAGCTGAATGTGTGAAGTGACGCATAGCTAATTGTGACGTGCTACCACCGCTGATGTATTTCCTGAAGGTTTGCTTAGTCTATTGATGTTAAGGATGCATATGTAACCGTCTTGAAGAGGTGCGGCGGATGCTACGCACTGGTGGACATGGGTGTCAATTGTTACATTTTTAGCTTTGCTTTTATCCTAAATCCACTTTAACAGGTAATAGTTGGCCTGTCATAAACCACCAGGATAAGTTTGTTTTTCTATCAAGAAATTATTCTAAATTCTCAAATAATTTATTATCTAAGTTACTTGGATCAAACCAAAATTAGTACTTTTGGGTTGGAGTTGATTTGAACCTCCATAGTTTCACATGTGTTTAATACAAAGATTTCCCAAGAGCCCTACACATAAACTGATACAGCAGCAAAACACATAGCTACGTCTTTGTTAAAAATGGTTGTTATCTCCAAACCTCCAATTGCTTCAGATTCATAGAAAACAAGCTTGCATCGCCAAAAGGTTTAGCTCTCCGTTAGTTACTACTATGACAAGCCTTCAGCCGTGCCACCATACATCAGCACTTTACAAGTTCACAAAACGAAAGTTCTCTCACATGTACAAAGTTATTTTGGATTATGTTCATCTAATGTTGTAAATAACCGGCAAAGTGAGAAAAATTGAATGTTGATACTTTCTTCATCCACCAATAATTTAATATACACCTGTATTTAATATTAATCATTCATTTCTTCTTGATATCTTATTTAAGTTATAGAGAAGGTGTAGGTAAAATTAATTACTCTAAATTCAGTATTAATAATAGTATTGAAATTGATATATCATATTTGTTTAAACACTCTTATTTCTTTCTTATTTATCAATGATTAATATATATTTATTTATATATATAATATAAAATAATTGAACATTAAAATTAAAATTTTAACGGGGCAATTCCATTTAAATACGAAATAATAGTACGGATACACACGGATACTTATATGATATGCATATGTGTATTGATATTAACACATTTAATTAAATATTAAATAATAACAAGATTGAGTTTACTATTAATTTAAATATTTGTATACATAATTTCAAAACAAAATTATTTATATATAGGAATAAGGGTTAAGTATGTTTTTGGTCTCTATAAATATTTCAAATTTCATTTTTAGTCCCTATTAAAAAATAGACATATTTTAGTCCCTAGAAAATTTTTATGCATACAGTTTTAGTCTCTGCTATTTTTTAAAATTTTAAAAATTGTTTAATTACCTTTAAAATTTTAAATTGTTGAATAAATTTTTTACATATGTATTTAGAATATTATAAAATATTTCTTTTTCAAATTATAGAATTTTTTATAATGAAAAGAATTAAATATAAATTTTTAAAACTTTTAAAAGATAATCATAAAAGTAATAGAAATTTCGACTAGAAATCAAATTTTGAGTTTCTTTTTTTTCTAGAAACTTTTTATAACGTTCTAAACATATCTGTAAAATAATCATTCAAAAAAACACATTGGTTTAACAGTATGGACTAAAACTACGTGCATAATAATTTTATGGCGACCAAAATATGTCATTTTTTTAATAGAGATAAAAAATGAAATTTGAGATATTTATAGGGACCAAAAACATACTTAACCCATAGGAATAATTATACGATTGATTCAAATTTTTTTTATATGGAATAATATTTTTAATTTGTAAATTAATTTTAATTAATTAATATTAACGGGAACATGAAGTTAGTGATCAAAATATTAAATATTCATGGAAATGTTAAATTAATGATCAAAATATTGAATATTAACGGGAATATAAAGTTACTGGTTAAAATATTGAATAATAACGGAAACATTTACTAATAACGAGAACCTGAAGTTACTGATAAAAATATTGAATATTAACAGGAATATGAAGTTACTGGTCAAAATATTAATATTAGCGGAAACATGAAGTTACTAATCAAAATATTGAATATTAACGGGAACATGAAGTTACTGATAAAAATATTGAATATTAACAGGAACATGAAGTTACTGATCAAAATATTAATATTAACGGGAACATGAAATTACATATCAAAATACTGAATAATAGCGGGAACATAAAGTTACACATCAAAATATTGAATGTTAACGAAAACATGAAGTTACTTATCAAAATATTGAATATTAACGAAAACATTAAGTTACTGATCAAAATATTGTATATTAACGAAAACATTAAGTTATTGATCAAACTATTGAATATTAACGGGATCATGTAATTATTAATTAGAATATTTAATATTAACGGGAAGCAATGTTAGTATGTTGAAAGTAAATTTGACTAAGTTTATTGCATTGGACAATCAACATTGTGTTGTCTATTGTTAATAGAGATCACATTTTGTTCTACTCTTGGTAAAACAATAATAATTTAAGCCAAATAATTGATCTTTCCAATTTTTATTGCATACAAATAAAATAGCATATAAACTTTATTTTCTTAATTAGTTTTTATTTTCAATATTCAATTCTTTTAATATTAATATTTTTATAACTTTTTTCATTTTAATCCAAATTTAATCTTTTACTAATACTTTTTATTTTCCACAATTCAAATACGCGAAAACGGCAGGTACCCGTGGGAACGCACGGGTATCACACTAGTTTAACTTCAAAAGTTTTGGAGAAAATATATTTAAAACATTATATATATTTATCCTAAACTTCTAATACTTGATCCTCTTCAATCATGTAGTGTATCTTCTTGTGGTTCTGAGAGATAAAGAAAAAATGGGCATGGTGGTAAGAAGAGTATCCCAAGTTTTGGGATTAACCAACAACACCAAGATCAGGAACATCTCATTCCAATCCCTAGATCCACCATTACCATCACCTTCACTCTGCCATGGAATCCATGTTTTTCATTGCCCTGTAAGTAATTCAATCACATTCCACGCTTTTTACTATTGCAAATTCGTAAAGGAATGATTTTTTGATACCCCATTAGGCAATTTGAAAATGGGTTTCTTCAATTATTTGGAAATGGAGATTGAATTTGTGTGGTGATTTTGTGATGGTTTGATAGGATACTGTTGGAATTGTTGCAAAGTTATCTGATTGTATTGCTTCTAAAGGGGGAAATATTTTAGCTGCTGATGTTTTTGTTCCTCAGAATAAACATGTCTTTTACTCTAGAAGGTACTCTCTCTTTTATTCATTCTCTTGTTGTTTCTATATCATGCTATGCAAGCGCAATCAATGCTGTCTTGTTGTGTTTTTTTGGAAATGTTTTAGAATCCATTTGAATTGGCATATTTCAGTTTATCTAGTGACACAAATTTGAAAGGGTTTGTGGAAACAACGCATGAAATATTTAAAAACTGTTTTCAACTTATTTCTATATACTCTCTGGGATAACTTATGAAACCAATTTACGATAATTTATGGGATATCAGGAAAATCAATGTTGTACAGAACAAAATATTGGGATGTAAAGAACCAACACGGAAATAAACTAAGTATAGAGATGAAGACGTTGCTTTGGATGTGTGGTGTGTGGTAAGACTAGATGAGATAATATTAGAAATGACAATAGTAGAGAGTGTTTGGGTAACAACCTATACTAGAAAAGATGGTGGAAACTAGGTTTAGGTGGTTTGGACATGTAGAAAGAAGACTTGGGGATTCTGTAGTTAGGTAACTAGATTAGATGAAGAGTAGTCAAACCGCTAGAGGTAGAGGAAAATCTAGAAAAACTGTAAGAGAAATTATTAAGAAAGATCTTGAGGTTAATGAGTTAGATAGATGCATGTTTTTGATTGAACATTATGGCTTGGTTTGATCCATGTAGGCGACTCCACCTAGAAGGATAAGGCTTGATTGGTCGTGGTTGTAGAAATAGCTTATACATAAACACTTATAGATAAAAGCTTTTATATGTAAGAACTTGTGTATTGTAACTGCTTAAATAAACTTTTTATTTTTAAGTACTTTTGATCTGATTTCAAATTAGTCCTTAGCGAATAGCGATTGTCCTTAGCAGGTATTTGAAATTAGTCCTTGGGGATTGTTCTTAGCAGGTACTGGGGATAATTTGGATTAGCTTCTAATTTCTAGGTTATACCAGCTTCTCAATTAAAATAAACTTACAATTCTTCAGATGTTCTTTTAAGCTCCTATGTTAAAAGATATAGAAACTAATTTCAACTTTTACAATAAGTTGTTGTTTGAAAATATGATGATTATTGCTATTTTTAATATCCTTACTTCAATAAGTGTATCTTGGAAGTTAATCTAAACTAGTCTTGTTACTGTTTCTGTATGCTTTAACATGCTCTAATGCCAAGTTTATCTCAGTTTGATTGCATTATCTGAGCTTCATAATCTAATGCTCAGTTAAATCTATACATACATGAATGCAAGGGGAAGGAAAACTAGTTAGCGATTTGAATGAGTGTACAGAAGCAAAACAATGACTACAGCTGCATTGACTTGTGTTTATCATTGCAGTGATTTTGTTTTTGATCCTCTTAAATGGCCACGGATGCAGATGGAGGAAGATTTCCTAAAGCTTTCACAGGCATTCAATGCAACGAGATCTGTCGTGAGAGTACCGGCTCTAGATGCTAAATATAAAATAGCCGTTCTTGCATCAAAGCAGGTGTGTATACTCGTCACGTTACAAAAAATATACATAGATGGACACAAATTCCCTGCAGTAATTGTGTTATGTAGTTACTAATCTCGGCCTTCCAATCTAAATCGTTGGTCAAGATCGTTTAATATTGATTTAATGAATATATAGTCTAAGCCATCTGATCTCGAATCAATGACTGAGATTGATTATAGCATGTAACCATATGGTTTTATTAAGCCTTCTTTCTGTTGTGGCAGGACCATTGCTTGGTTGATTTATTACATGGATGGCAGGACGGAAAACTTCCGGTTGATATCACTTGTGTAATTAGGTGAAATTTCAGAAATGTCACCAATAAATGGATTTATATTATATCTGTTTTATATGCATTTTTGCTCACATTTTAATTGTTTTATGTGATGTATTGATCAGTAACCATCATAGAGATTCAAACACGCACGTGATTCGTTTTCTTGAAAGGCACGGTATTCCATATCATTATTTGAACATGACCAAAGAAAATAAAAGAGAAAACGAGATATTAGAGCTTGTTCAGAATACTGATTTTTTAGTACTTGCAAGATATATGCAGGTAAATAAGTAAATAACTCTTTACAATTCTGTTTCGTTTTAGTTGCTGTATTGAACTATTGATACTTAACAGCATTGATTTATATGTAAAGATACTATCAGGAAACTTTCTTAGGAGCTACGGTAACGACGTAATTAACATTCACCATGGTTTGTTGCCGTCATTCAAGGGTGGTCATCCATCTAAACAGGTTGATCTTGCCACACGTTGACTTGTTAAGCTGTTGCCATGGTCATTCATCTTCGTGTTTAATATGATATACCGTTTTGGCAGGCCTTTGAGGCTGGTGTGAAATTAATCGGCGCAACAAGTCACTTTGTGACCGAAGAACTTGACGCGGGACCTATAATTGAACAAATGGTTAGCATAATTTTTTTTCCTTACATGGTTCTTGTTCCTTTGTAATAAGATGCGAATGTTGATCTTTTAACTGTAATGATCCGTCTCGGTTATGATTTGTATTTATGTGAGTCTAACATGGTTGAATCTGATTTACAGGTTGAGAGAGTTTCACACAGAGATAACTTGCAGAGCTTTGTGCAGAAATCAGAAAACCTTGAGAAACAATGTCTTTCGAAGGCTATAAGATCTTATTGTGAACTTAGAGTATTACCTTATGAAGGCAAGAAGACTGTTGTATTTTGAGGGAAGTCAATAAATAGGCAAACATGACGCACACCCAAATTTTGGGGTGCATCTGTATTTACATTCAATCATTTACTTGTAAAATTCAAATAATGTTCCATTTTACTTTGATTACAAAAAATGAGGATAAATAGGACTCAATTTGATTCATTTGGTTCTTATCACATTGATAATATAATGAATAGAATCAGAAGCTCCAATACATTGTTCTCTGAAAATGGATTCCTTGCAGACAGTTTTTTATCGCAATCACGCAGTCTAGATGTTCGTGGTCATCCAATCTTGATTGGACAATCTATAAAAGATAGATTTAAATTTCATTTAACAATTTAATGTACACATTCCTATAATCGCAACCATTTTGATTAGACAGTTATCAATTCATGAAAAATCTTAACATTAAGCGTTTTTTTATCGGCATATTTCAAACTTCTCTCAATCAAAATTCATCCAGCAATGTGCATCGCATTCCTCACAACTGCAACCGCTGCCGCAATGTAAAACCATGTTACAAATTGTGGTTTTTTCAAATTTTGTTACTCAACAAAACTAAAATGCGGTTTTAACTGCGATTTAACAACATTTCATACAAATAACATGTAGAATAATAGCAATTTGTTCAAACTTTTCTACATTCTAAATTAAACACCAGTGTCATTCAATTTGTTATTGGGTATAAGCAATGTGTAAGACTTTAAAATTGTGTTACATCTTAATATTGTGATACAATACAACAATGTCACTAACTTCTTATTTCCAAAGTATCATTTCAACAGAATGAATGAATGAAAAACTTTGTAGAGCTGAAAGTCAACTTGTAGCAAGTTGGAAAGCTCTCAAGAATGCCTCCGGGGGCTGTGCGCCGCTTATCTTCTGAGTCCCATTAATCTGTCAAATGAATAAATGAGTTAGCGTGAGTTTGAATTAGCGACGAGTTTGACAGAATCATGACCTGTCACCGTGATTTCTGTAAAATCTATACTTTAGAGCCTCAACGAAATTATGGTGTCAATTGACATCATGATTTTGTTAAACTCGCTGTGGCTCTAAACAAGCATTCAATCGGCTCGGTGCTGATCATGATTCAGGAAGTAACTAAAAGAAAAGTATTTATATTTTGTACACCTACCACATAATGTGGAACCCCTGAAATGTTTCTTGAGTATGTTTTAATCTCATCCTCCACCTAGGTAGATTCATGGAAAGCAAGATCAGCAGAGATGCAATATATTCAATAACTGAAACTCAACATGATAATTGCTTATGATATCCATTGTGGTAAGGCACTCGAATTCTCTGTAGTCACGTAGTCACAGATGCCGGCCGTTATGTATTCTTATTTCGAGATGTATTTTTGAAGCTAGTTTTGGTGAAGTTAGATTATGTATCGTCTGATCTTCATTCAACAACCTACCGATATCTTTTGACTACAGAGAATCCAGATCCGATTCCACAACTTATAAAAATGTGTGTGGATACCTAGCAACTAGAGACTATATTGAAAAAACCTTACCTCTTTCAGCCCATTGTTAGGGTTATTAAGAAACTCTTCTGCTCCTTCTATACCAACCTTGGCAGCAGCTTCAAGAAGAAAACTCCCGCAATAAAAAATTGTCAGCTAAATCCTTCCACAAATTACCACCCACTTTTTGTTCCGTTAAGCCAACTCAGTTGGTAGCTGTGCAGAGACATTCAACTGTAGGGGTGTAGATTCAAACCCGCGACATCTCAGCATCAAAAAAGGTAAGAAAACAAAAGTACTCACCGGTCACCAATGTATTTTCCCTGAGTAAAATAACCAAGGCACAGTTCTTCAACTAGATCATGTTGCTTATCAAGACCCTGCTCTCCAGAAAAATATATAAGCCTGTGGCTGTCCATAGTGTTTCCCCTGCGTGATAATTCAAACAATGTAAGTTGAACCTTAATAAGTCGGGATGTGTTTCTCTCCCGTGAAATTTTCCCTCCAGTGGAAATCCTCGCCAGTGGCTGAGTTTCCACCGTAGAAAATTTTCACAGGAGAGGATCCGTTTCCGACTTAGACAACACTCCACTCTTACAAAACACTATCCATTGGTGAATCGTAAAACCACTCTTAATCTTACGTGAGTCCATCCAAACTATAAACAAGCCCGACTCCTTTGAAGACCTGTCAAATGAAAATATTTACTTGCTCAAACTCAAAGATGAGATGAAATACAAACATGATTACAATTTACAATAACAAATGTGATTAAAACCTCCAACATTCGAGCTTCCATCTGAACAGATCGCGATCCAAACTTGCTTCTGTAAAACTCCCTCTTATCAACGCCTTCTTTAGGGGCATCGGGGTTGAGTTGATACGGATGCCATTTAATCTGCAGAGTTCAGTTAAACAGCAAGTTAGCACAGGAAATGACCAGAGTTATCAATCGTGGAAAATAGCAGTTTCTTCAAATTCACTATAATGACAAATCGTTCAAATTCTGAACTAACGCCATAATGCTATAGCCCCGATTTTACAACATCGATATATTTAGTCCTTAAAACACATATCGAAATTCGAAAGGGAGAAAATCAGACCTCAAAGTTGTATTTATCCTTAGAGGAAGCTATGGCTTTGTCAAGATTCTTTTTGCCAACAAAGCAAAACGGACATACAGTATCAGAACTAATGTCGATTCGGACGAGTTTCTTTTCGGAGTTAGAACTGTTAGTTTCAGTCATGATCCTGCTGTATATCTGCAATGTCTCTAAAACACAAATAAATAACAAGATTGTTATTACAAGAAGGAAGAAAATCTATTACCTATAAAACACGGATACAGATGCAGACACCAGACACGACATTGACACAATACTAGTAATAATTTTAAAAAATGAACATAAATATCGGTGTCCTACACAAACACAGACACGCCTATGCTTTTTTTTTTTCCAGAGGTACCAGTGCTACAAAACATTGCTCTAAACATTTCTAATTTGCTATTTGAACTATTACCCTAAATTTCATAAATATGAAACCTCAAATTACTAATTTATCTAAAACATGCTAGAAAATGAACAATTTATAAACAACTCAACAACAATTTATACAAAATTCAATGAAAAAGAAGATCAATTTTGCAAATAAAAACAAGCTTTGAGACAGAATAGAACATAATCAACAGAAAAAGATGGCATGGTTATAAACAATCTAGAGAAAGAGGTACCAGATTTCAGAAGCTTTGCCAGAGAATTGGAATTGTTGTTGAATGATGTTGAATTTTATGATATAGGTGAAAATGAAAAATAATATTAGTATTTTATTATTATTATTATTATTATTATTATTATTATTATTATAATTTTTATTATAATTATTATTATTATATTTTTAATTATTATTAGTATGTGTTGACTTTATTGTTTTTTTTTATTACAAAAATGACTTTATTGTTTTACTTTATTATAAGATTGTTTTTCCGAAGGTGTTGGAAAGTCGTAGTTTGAGATTACTTTGATTTAAAGTCATCGTTTGAGATTGATTACCCACCGGAATGGGGACACATTCATTTCACATGTAATTAAAAAAATATTGTAAATAAAAAAATAGTGTTAATCTTGACAAATTAATTTTATGAAGTACAATAGTGTAAATACAAAGTTAAAAACAAATCAAAAGAGGGAAAAAAGAAATGGTTAGCATTGAATTTGAAGGGAGAGGAGATTGAGTAAGATTAAGCAAATACTCGATTGTAGATTAAATGTAATTTATATACAGTATCAACACTATTTAATCAAACGAGATATCTTTTATAAAAGATAAAGTCGTGACGAATTTTTACACTCAAAATAGACAATATTTCGTAGAAGCAATCACGTGGACTTGAAGTCGACTGAAGCAGTTTAACTCTCATGTAGAAAAGGGATGGGTCATGACGAATTTTTACACTCAAAATGGACAATACCTCGTAAAAGTAATGACGTGGATTTGAAGTTGAAAGGAGCAGTTTCACTCTCTTGTAGAAAATGGATGTTAATTCAAGTTTATCATAGGATGATGGTAGCACAATTCTAAGTATTGACGATATCAATGTGCAAGTCAAAGAGGAGGTGGTATTAAAGAGATTGTTTTAATTCACTTACCGATTAAGTTGGGTATTTCATGGAATGGTGGTAGCACCATTCTAAGGATTGTCGATATTAATGTGCAAGTCAAAGAAGAGGTGATATTAGAGGGGTTGTTTTAATTCTCTTACTGATTAAATTGTGAAATATTTGGAGGGTTTATTTGGAGAAGAGGAAGTGAGGTAGGTAATATGGGATTGCGATAACCTTAAAAGTCTTGGTTCACATGTTGTTAATTTTGACATTTTGAAAGAGTTCTAGAATGATGTTAAAGCATATTTCAATTTTTTTATGAGAGTTTCACGCAAATAGTAAGTTGGTTAATAGATCGAATTGCACATTCATTGTTATGATTTCAAAAATTGAAAATTCTTAGAGATTATCAGACTTTCGACCTATTTATTCGGAGGGTTATATGCATTCCCCAAGCTCCCACGTTTGTTTAACTGACAATCCCGATCCTCAGCTTCAATAAGATGACTCCTCCTCCAAGTTCCGACGCTTGATCGAGTGAGAATCTCAACCCTTCCTCTACTACAACAAGTTGGATTTTCCCTCCAAGGTCATATACTTGGTTATGTGAAAATCCTGTCAATCTTTGGTACACCCACTTATAAGCTAGCTACTGAGCCGCTCGCTAATAACTCCACTTCCACCTCAGTTCGAGGATATCTTCTTGGGGGCACAGACAAGAATAATTATGTCTTGAACGATGACTTATTCTCAAAGATGTTGGAACATCAATGTATAATGTTGACCATGTGATTCCAAACACAAGGGGGGGGGGGGGGTGTTGGACTGTGATACTAATAAATTGAAATATTTTAAAAATCTTTTATTGAAAAATCAGTTTATATTATTGGGTGAGAATATAGATACAATAAGGTCTAAAAGAGAGGGGGTTGAATAGACCATTCCTCTTGAAACAACTAAATTCAAAAATGATTTTTTTCCCACAAAATCAGAGTTAAAACGAATAAGCAAAAGATAACGAGCGTAAGCAAAACAGGGCAAATGGATTTAATATCATATAGACAAAAATTCAAACAAGATCATTAACTCAAGTACACTTGAAGTTGCTTTAACAAGCAATTCATCAGACACTTAAGATCAATACAAAATTAATTCAAGAGACAATATTCATCAAATTAAATGCATCACATACATAACTTATATGATAAAACACTCTAAGAAATATCTAATTCTAGTTGACATATTAATGATGAATTATACTTAACATACATGATGTGATGCAAAGAATTAAAGAGGTTGGGATAAAAGAACGTACACATGATATATAGTTGTTTAGAAATTCGTTCTCGCTATGCCTATTTCACTCTTTGATGATTTTCGCCATCGAAAACGGTAGTGTCTTCCACTATGATAAAATTTAAAGATACAAATAATTTAGTACAATGAATTACTATCAAGCCGAACACTAACAACCCAATGATTTAGCCAACACGAGTCTAAAATAATAATTCCCTCAGTTGATGTAGATTACTCAACTACTAACATTCAGGATCTTCAATTATCTTGATCCACCAAACTTGATAGATCAAAAGACCTGCTCCAATCTTCAATTAGGCATCATCTTTTACTCAGATCTGACGAAGACTTATTTGAGTGATTGTTCTATCACCAAATGAGAAAAACTCCTAACTTTGTTCTGCGACAACCTTTACTCGGATTCACCAAAGTCTTTCTTGGAGTATGAAGAAAATTCTTCTTTTGCTTGATAAGTCCCAATCAACAATGTGATCAAAAAACGATTATATATCCTGATACAAACAACAAAGCTTCACAAAAAAATAGATTGCCTAATGTACCTCAATTTACCTCTCAAACTCAATCTTTAGAGTTGAGACCATAACAATGTTTTCTTGGTATAAGATTTAAGATGATAAATAATATCTAAAGGATCTCATAAAACATAACTACATAATTCTCACACTCTCAACCTTCTAAGAGTTTTTTTTTACAAGGTTGAGTTTGAAGATAGTTTGTTGGTGAATGATGAAATCTTTTCATGATTTCTCTCAAGTTTTTTGACAAAGAAAGATTGGGTTCAAATGAATTTTTTGGGTTTTCATAACATAAATATTTAATGGCTTATAAAGAGGTTTATCTCAATTTAATCACCACTCATGATTGTGACATCATATTAATTAGAAACTCATCAATCTTTTATTAGAGAAAACTATATGGTTTAAATCATGAGTTATTATGATTTGAATCAAAGAAAGAATGAAGTGAATCTAATGTATTGAAGTGAAAAAGCTTGTTACTAGTGATTTGAATCAAGTCTGGATACGTGATTCAAATGACACTTGATTTTAAAGCAATTTGGATGAATTTGATTTGAATCACCAATCTTATAATTCGAGTCAGGAAGCTCTGTGATTCGAATCTCAACATGTTTGATTCAAATCGAGACTTCCAAAAACCTTGATTTAAGTCTTCTAACTTGAGATTCAAGTGATATTCAATATTTTGACTTAGGTAAAATTGTAAAAAAAGAAGAAGCTAAAACACATTTATATGATGCAAAATCTAATGAATTAAATGGAGACGTATCTTATGGTACATTTCTACCAAATGAGACATAATGTTACATCAAAATTACAAACAAATAATACAAGTGCGATAAATCAAATTACAAACACACATAAAACAAATAATTGACAAAACATCAAAATAATGATATCGATTGCAACTCAATTTTATATATTAGTCCAACATAGATAATGCAGAGAAGAAGGAGAAGAAGGAATTAGAGAGAAGAAAAAAATAATGACAGAAAGTAAAGAGATAAAGTTAGAGAAATTACACCAGAGATTTAGACATGTTCGACCTACCAATTGGCCTATTTCTCTCCCTAAGAGTTCCCTCTTGAGAGTTACACTAAGATATGTCTTGAGATTTTTTATATGATATGCCCATGGACCTTATGCCAACACACAGTTTTTTTTACACAGATTGATCCTCAAATTAAACAATGCTTTTAGCAAAATAAACTCACTAACTGATCGGTCACCATTTCTACCTAATTTCTATCATGGATTCGGTCTAAATTTGTTGATTCCGTAACACTTTGATCAATGTTTTATTGTTTTTGTTTAAGTATTTCATGTTTGATTGTTTTTATGTTTACTTTGCATTATGTTTTAATTTAAGTTATTTAGATGCTTTTTATGCCGTTTGGTTAGTTGTGTACAAGTTGCAGGTTTGAACAAAGCATCTTGAGTGTCCAAGCATCAAGAAAGAAGGAAGAGCAAGAAAGAGATGAAAAATTACAAGTCTGGGGGCAAACACGGCCGGCCGTGCTTCAGCACACGGCCCGTGTTGGAGCACAGAACCAATGCCATAGAAAAACCAGGGGACCAACACGGCCGCCCGTGTTCCTGAGCACGGCCCGTGTTGGTGTTCAGCAGCTGGCCATAGAAGCAACCAGGGGACCAACACGGCCGCCCGTGTGCCTGCGCACGGCCCGTGTTGGTAGGCGCATTAGTGATCAATTTTTGGATCTTGGGACATTCCAACTTATTCCAGGGGCACTTTTGACTTTGTACTACTAAAGGCTTGTATGGAGACTATTTAGGTTTATGTTTTAAGTTATTTTGGGAGACTTTTGCATCATACGATAGAAATTCACAGAAGAGAGAAGATAGCTTCATCAAGGGTTTCGGAGACGGAGAGATTCAACGGTGGACACCATTGTTGATCAAAGTTCCCAATTATCTTTCTAATGTCTAAATTCTTTACTTTGTCTTTCTTGAATATTATGAGAGGCTAAACCCCCCAATGCCAGGGGGGTGTCCCTGATTTGAATTGTAATGACTTTTGAATTCCGTATTTCTTTAATCAAGTATTAGTTTTATGCAATTTGATTGTTTAATGTTTTTATGCCTTCTTTGTCGGAAAAACAAAGATTGATCTACGGTTAACAATTTGTAGGACTACGGTTGTTAAGGTTTTTAAACAATTTGATCTAGTAGTTATCACCTAGGACTAGGGATACCGAAAGGTTATTTGAACATTCTTGATTATTTACATCTTTGGTTTGCAAACCTTTGTTTCTAAGGACTTAGGCAATAGGATTGCAAACCAAAAGGCTTTCCACTAAGGACTTAGGGAAACACCCTTAAGAACAAATAGTTGCAGTCTATGAACTTGTTGAAGAGATCTTTTTACAGAGTCATTATAAGGAAGATCAAACACCTACCCTGGCATTACCTCAAATTACATCTAAAAAGTCAAACTTTAATTTCAGTTTATTTTTATTATTTCTTTTATTTAAATTTACTTATTGCATTATAACAAAACACCTATTTGCTCTTTTGTTTAATTGACTTAAATAACTTGTGTTTCCTACGCAATCCTCGTGATCAATACTTGGGGTAAAACCCATTATTACTACATCGGTGAAAATAGTACACTTGCTATTTTTCCGATCAAGTTTTTGGCGCCGTTGCCGGGGATTGCCAAAACATAATTTTTATTTTAGTCAATTAAAATTTTATTGCTCTGCAATTAAAATTCTTTTTGCTGAAATTTTTATTTGCTTATTTTAATTTTATTTTTTTTAACTTATCTACTAATCGATTTCTAATCTTGTATGCGAGGTAAGGCCTCAGCTGAACTTCTTTTTAACGCAGAACCAGAAAGACTATTGAGGGCACGACTCCGAGAAGTCAAGCGAAAAAGACTGGCATCGAAAGAAGACTCCCCTGTAGTTTCAGAATCAGAAGACGAAGAAGTAATATCTATTCAGTCCGAGCAGTCAGATTTTGAGCCTGAAACTATGGCAGCTGATCCACCTCCTCCAGAGAGACTTTTGGGTGATTATGGAAGGGCCAATGCACCGCTTGGAAGAATGACCATTGTAAACCAACCGGTCAATGTTGCACACTTCCAACTTCATCCTTCAACAATCCGACAGTTGGAGAGCAAGCCGTTTGCGGGACGAATCAATGAAGATGCAAATAAGCATCTACAAAGATTCCTCACCACGACAACGTCATTAAAGATTGAAGGTCATTCTGAAGAAGCTAAGAGACTTGTAATGTTTCCTTTTACCTTATCTGAAGATGCGGAAGAGTGGTTTTACTCACTTCCACCTGGAAGCATCACAACATGGCAACAGATGGAAACCGCTTTCTTGAACGAATACTTCTCCGCATCAGTTTTCATCCGAAAAAGATATGATATTGTAAACTTCAAGCAGAAAGAAGGGGAATCGTTGGGGGATGCATACAAAAGGTTCAAGAGATGTTTGGTTGCATGTCCTACTCATAATATGGACCCAACCGAGCAAATGCAGACTTTCGTAAATGGTCTCCGAATTAAGACAAAACAGCTTATTGATACGGCTGCCGGTGGCTCAACTAATTTTTCAACAGCCACGGGTATCAAGAAGATCATAGAAGCTATTGCTGCTAATGAGCACATCGAGTTATATGACCGTGCAATGAGCCAACCGGAAGGAAAAATTGATTTGAAGCTTGCTGATCAGGTAGTTAAAATGGAAGATCAAATTGCAGCTGAAGTAGAAAGAAGACTGAAGAAGATGAATCTTAGTGAACAAAAGGTAGCACAAATTGAACCAGCGGCCTCAGTTGTATGTGAAATATGTAGTGGACCACATTTTGCTATGCATTGTGTGGCAACGCAGGAACAGTTGGAACAGATTCATATGTTGAGGCAAAATAATCCATACGCCAATACTTATAATCCGGGTTGGAAAAATCATCCTAATTTCGCATGGAAGGACCAACAAGGTAACTTTCAAAAGCAAGGATCAACCCAATTTCAAACTCCAGCGCAATCAAAACAACACAGACCTCCACAACAACAACTTCCATATCAACAACAATTCCAGCATCATCCTCAACAATTTCAACAACAGGTACCAAAGAAAGAAGATTGGGAGATCGCTCTTGAAAAAGTGGCAACTCAAAACTCTCAGTTTCAAGAAGAGACAAGAGCCAACCTCAGGAACACCACGGCTTCAATCAAAAATCTTGAAGTTCAAATGGGTCAAATAGCACAACATCTCACTCTACAGGCACAAGGAAACTTTCCGAACGAAACTGTGAAAGATCAAAAAAATCTAGAGAAGATCAATGCTGTTACAACAAGGAGTAAAAAGGTGTTAGAACCGGAAAAGGAAAAAGAAGAGTTAGATGACCCTATGGTGATAGAGGTAGATTTGGAAATAAGAGAGAACCCAAGAGAGCCAGAAGTGGTGATACCACCGGCTAAACCAGCTGAAGAAAAAATTAAAAAAGGTGCTAAACCGGAAATTAAACTACCCTTCCCTTCAAGAATAACAAAGAAGAATTCAAAAGATAAAGACTTTAAGAAGTTCACTAAATTGTTCAAAAGGTTAGAGGTGAATCTACTTTTTTTTGAAGCACTTGAGCACATGCCTTTGTATAAGAAATTTATGAAGGAGGTGTTAGCGAAAAAGAGATCACTAGGAGGAGAACCAGAAATTGAAATCGAGAAGTGTGGTATAGTCTCTTCAGCAAGAAAGATCCCAATTAAGAGGAAAGACCCTGGGCCGGTGGCGATACCATGCACTATCAAGAATATAGCATTTAAAAAGGTACTCCTCGATTCTGGTTCTAGTGTAAGTTTAATGCCTTTATCCATTTTCAAAAAGCTTGAATTGGAAAAGATTAGTGAAAGTAAGACACAATTAAGGTTCGCTGATCACACCGTTAAGAAATCATATGGGGTAGCTGAAGATGTACTAGTGGAAGTTGATAAGTTTGTATTCCCTGTTGACTTCCACATCATGGACATTCCGGAAGACGAAGAAACTCCTATCCTTCTTGGGAGACCATTTTTGTCGACAGGCCGCTGCAACCTCGACATTGAAAAAGGGACACTAACACTGAATCAGGGCTGGCAATGAACCAAACTAACTCGAAAATAGTTTGAAACTCGATTCGAAAATTAAATCGTTGAACTAGGTTCATGAACCAAATGAGCTGAGTATGAGCTAAAAACTAAGTTCGTTAACTAAATGAGCTGAACTTGAACTATACATAGTTCGACTCGTTAGGTTCATGAGTTAACTCGATTATATATGAGATATATTATATTGGCTTTAAGAGTAGGTTTAAATATTTGCTCTAAATCTTAGTATCATATTTTATTTTAATCTAACGGTTTTAATTGATAATTTATATTCTCTAGTGGGCAAAATATTTCTACAAATAATTATACAAATAAAATTAAATCGTATAAATTCCAATCTTATAATTTTTATTTTAAAAAAATTATTTTAAAAAACATATATATATATATATATATATATATATATATATATATATATATATATATATATATATATATATATATATATATATACTTAAAAAAATTACTTTTAAGTCGATGAAATAAGCGAGTTGAACCTAACAAGATAAACCTAACGAGTTGAATTGAGATGTTCGTGAACTTCTAACAAATCGAGTTTAACCTGAAAAAAAGTTCGAGATAAACTCGAACTCGAACTCAAACTCGGCCAATTCTAAATGAGCCGAGCTTGAGCCGGAAAAAAAGTTCGTCATAAACTCGAACTCGAACTCGAATTCGGTCAATTCTTAATGAGTCGAACTGAGCTGAGGCGAGTTCGACTCGACTCGACTCATTTCCAGCCCTAACTGAGATCTTTTGATGAAGAAGTAACCTTGAAGATGTTAGGAGTTAAGAAACATATGACGGTTGTAAATGATCAAGCTTCTGTTGGTATGATCGAA
The DNA here is from genome assembly GCF_029867415.1 of Vicia villosa. NCBI lineage: Eukaryota > Viridiplantae > Streptophyta > Magnoliopsida > Fabales > Fabaceae > Vicia > Vicia villosa. Next base: position 486,595 of record NW_026705280.1, on the reverse strand, counting down.
AGTGAGGGAGAATACAAAAGCCCTAAACATCTCCAAGAAAAAGTGTCAAGCATAGCTTCTCAGGTGGAACTAGCTCATGTTTCTATCAAAAGTCCTAAGGTCGCTATAGAAGTTAAGAAGAAAAAGAAAGAAGAAAACCAAGGTGAGAAGATGAAGGTTGAAAGTGAGTTAAAGAGAAAAGTGGTCCATGCTTTTCATCTCCATGAGTTTTTGGTGGAGAAAGTAACAAGCAACAAGGTTTGGAGAAGGAAATACCCTCCATAATAAAGGGTAATGGACCGTCGAGCCATGCGACGTTAAACGAAGCGCTTCGTGGGAGGCAACCCACAATTTTAATAATTTATTTCTCTGTTTGTTTATTTTATTTTCAGGAAATAAAAGAGGGCATCTCTAGTGAAAGCTCGGAAGTGATCATCGGAGTGCAATACCCTCTGTAAGTAACCTCTCCAAGGCTTGTTCTAAAACATTGAGGACAATGTTTGGTTCAAGTGTGGGAGGGGTTCTTTTCATTTGCTTTTAATTGTTTTCCATTTTTGTTTTTGTTTGTGTGTTATGTTGACATTGTGTTATAGATCGACTTATGGATGCCGAATGAATGATGAATGGTATTTAGTGGATGAAAGGTGCAACCTGAACCTATTCCCCCGAGGCACCCTGGAAGTTGATGCAGCCGAAAGAAAAGTAACAGTTGGACGCAACTTGCGGATACTGGACAAAGAGGATTTTATGGTGTACCTACGCCAGAAAGAAGCCACATGACACGAGGAGTGCTTTGGAACCTGTAAGCTTACCCAAAATGGTGAGGTTATAAAAAGCCAAACACAACAGATTATCATCATGAGAGTTCATTCAGGTATGACTTTATCATTCTGATTTTGCGTATGTTCTACTGACACAGCATAATATGGGGACACACACTGAGGCATTTGTTTGTTTTACCACCTGAGCCTTTCTAGCTATCGAAATTATATGTTTATCCGTTGTTACCCCAGTTGAGCCATATCCTTTTGTTTGTTATAACCATATCTGTTACCCGCAGCCAAACACTTCCAACCCTTGCTCGGCATAAATGTTGTGGTTTTCAGAGTTGTGCTAAAATCTAAGTTTGGGGTAGTAATCATCAAAGAAGAGGGCAAGTAAAAAAAAATGAAAATAAAATTTTTGAGACATATGAATGTATGTCCCATAAAAAAAGAAAGAGAAAAACTTGCCCGAATGAAAGACTCAGTTACATTAAGCACTCACGGAAGAATGAGTGAAGCAAAAGAGTCTAAGTCGAATAAACTCCCAGTGTAACAAGTTGAGCACAATTACGAAAAACACAACATGAATGTCGAACCCAAAACCATTTGTTTATCCATTTTCTTGTGTATCCCACCGTACTTAAACCCCATTACAACCCAGAAGACCTCAAAAAGTGTGTGGACTTTGTTAGTGTAGTGAAGGTAGAATTTATTCAAAATTAAGAGTTGATATTGCATACCTTTATTTTGTGAGTGCAAAACACTTTAACCCTGAGAGATTTGGTGAGAAGTGTGAAAAAGCTTGCAGGTAAAAAGGTACTCTGAAGTGGAAGTGTGGTAGAAAGTTTGGTTCGGCAAGCCAGAGATTCTATTAGAAAGGTAGACGCAAGTTGTGAATAACAACGGCAGTGTTGTGGAAAGAAAAATCCAGGGTGACCTCTGTTTGGTCTCTTGCATCGCTTGAGGACAAGCAATGAGATAAGTTTGGGGTTGTGATCGGTCACCATTTCTACCTAATTTCTATCATGGATTCGGTCTAAATTTGTTGATTCGGTAACACTTTGATCAATGTTTTATTGTTTTTGTTTAAGTATTTCATGTTTGATTGTTTTTATGTTTACTTTGCATTATGTTTTAATTTAAGTTATTTAGATGCTTTTTATGCCGTTTGGTTAGTTGTGTATAAGTTGCAGGTTTGAACAAAGCATCTTGAGTGTCCAAGCATCAAGAAAGAAGGAAGAGCAAGAAAGAGATGAAAAATTACAAGTCTGGGGGCAAACACGGCCGGCCGTGCTTCAGCACACGGCCCGTGTTGGAGCACAGAACCAATGCCATAGAAAAACCAGGGGACCAACACGGCCGCCCGTGTGCCTGCGCACGGCCCGTGTTGGTAGGCACATTAGTGATCAATTTTTGGGTCTTGGGACATTCCAACTTATTCCAGGGGCACTTTTGACTTTGTACTACTAAAGGCTTGTATGGAGACTATTTAGGTTTATGTTTTAAGTTATTTTGGGAGACTTTTGCATCATACGATAGAAATTCACAGAAGAGAGAAGATAGCTTCATCAAGGGTTTCGGAGACGGAGAGATTCAACGGTGGACACCATTGTTGATCAAAGTTCCCAATTATCTTTCTAATGTCTAAATTCTTTACTTTGTCTTTCTTGAATATTATGAGAGGCTAAACCCCCCAATGCCAGGGGGTGTCCCTGATTTGAATTGTAATGACTTTTGAATTCCGTATTTCTTTAATCAAGTATTAGTTTTATGCAATTTGATTGTTTAATGTTTTTATGCCTTCTTTGTCGGAAAAACAAAGATTGATCTACGGTTAACAATTTGTAGGACTACGGTTGTTAAGGTTTTTAAACAATTTGATCTAGTAGTTATCACCTAGGACTAGAGATACTGAAAGGTTATTTGAACATTCTTGATTATTTACATCTTTGGTTTGCAAACCTTTGTTTCTAAGGACTTAGGCAATAGGATTGCAAACCAAAAGGCTTTCCACTAAGGACTTAGGGAAACACCCTTAAGAACAAATAGTTGCAGTCTATGAACTTGTTGAAGAGATCTTTTTACAGAGTCATTATAAGGAAGATCAAACACCTACCCTTGCATTACCTCAAATTACATCTAAAAAGTCAAACTTTAATTTCAGTTTATTTTTATTATTTCTTTTATTTAAATTTACTTATTGAATTATAACAAAACACCTATTTGCTCTTTTGTTTAATTGACTTAAATAACTTGTGTTTCCTACGCAATCCTCGTGATCGATACTTGGGGTAAAATCCATTATTACTACATCGGTGAAAATAGTACACTTGCTATTTTTCCGATTACTAACCAACTTGAGATTTTAACCACGTAATCGCAAGAACTAAACACAAATTTTCACAGACTAATTTCAATAACCAAACAACGATATTTCTGAAGAGAATCACACTCTTGAACAAGAAAAAATGCAGCACAACACAAGTACAACCAAAATCTCACAGGTATTTGTTTGACTCAAAATAATGACGAATTATGAAATAACCTTATTCGAATCATATATGCAATTTTTTTTTAAGTTTTCCATTCTTGATTCAAATCATTCTCTCACTTGACTATAACCATACCATTTATTCTTAACTCGAATCAAATAGGTATTTTCTCTCATTTTTGTGCTTTATCTCCAACACATGTACAAATCATTTTTCTTTCAATCTACAACACAACATGCATTTGATTTTGAGAATCATATCACACATAACACATTATTATGTCGAACTTTCAAAAATCATTTTTGAGTTTTTGTTTTGAGATTGCATCTGAAATTTCTGTTCATCTTCAACCTCTAGCTTTTACCATTGCTGTTTTGGTTTAACTTCTCAATCTTGGATGTGATAACTTTGTGAGGAGGTTTGTTGAGTTTTATCGTTTTGTGAAGGTTTCAAGATTTCAGGTTGACAGTTCTTGAGTAGTTGTGGTTGAGATTGACAATCCAGTAGTGAAAAAAGAAGGAATTTTTCTCCAATATTGTATATGTAGAACTGTGCGGAAGTTACTATGAGTAGAGCTAGAGTTTATATTGATTTTAGATAGATCAAGACTCATAAAAGGAACCGAAATCTGCCAAACTCATTAGACATCTTCCTCCCAACCATAAGTTGACAGCTATAGTGATTGCACATAAAAGATCTCTTGCCACAACATAACCTTTCCCACAAAGTGTGTCCACTATATATTGTGTATGCAAACCATCTATAACACTTGATGTCCTTTTAGGAAATGATTTAATGCACTTGATGATAATATTGACTTAAGCCACTATAGGAGTTTTAGAGAACAAGGTGACCGACATGATGGGAGGTGGCGTGTATGCCTCTAAAATCTTCATTGTATGTCTATTATAAGAGAGACTTTTCAGATGCCCCCAACACTTTCATAGTCGTTGTGAAGTGACCATCTACAACATTGCGCATACAATGCTTAAAATTAGAGTTAATCTTTTATCTTTTTCCTTACTTCATAAACTTTATGTATGTTATTTTTATAATAAATTATAAATATTGTTAAATTATTTTATATAAACTCAAATAATTTATAAATCATTAGACAAAATGACTAGTAAAAGTGAATCTCTTCCATAAAAAACAAAAATAAAAATGAATCTCTTGAAAAATGATGTGAGGTATATATAAAATTCGAAATTACATAAAATATTCCAAATTAGTGGCCTTTGAAGAACCAAGAAAGCATTTGACATTTAACACCGCTCCTGACTTCACCGCTACCATCGTACATTTCCCGCTACCTAAACCAAACTCTTCCCTTTCATTCATTCCATTCTCAATTATCATTCCCTCTCCGGTACGTATCCAACTTTCTCTCTCTACTTTCTCTCACTAATAACCTCCATTTCCTCCCAAATTACCTTCAATTTCATCAAAATTGGATTTAAATGAATTTTCTGGGTTTTCAAAACATAAATATTTAATGGCTTATCAAGAGGTTTATCTTAATTGTAATCACCACTCATGATTGTGACATCATATTAATTAGAAACTCATCAATCTTTTATTAGAGAAAACTATATGGTTTAAATAGGTGCTAGAGGTAAGGAACATAAAAAAATGAAAGGAACAATGAGTCAAATCATGAGTTATTATGATTCGAATCAAAGAAATAATGAAGTGAATCAAAGGTATTGAAATGAAAAAGCTTGTTACTAGTGATTTGAATCAAGTCTGGATACGTGATTCAAATGACACTTAATTTTAAAGAAATTTGGATGAATTTGATTTGAATCACCAATCTTATGATTCGAGTTAGGAAGCTCTGTGATTCGAATCTCAACATGTTTGGTTCAAATTGAGACTTCCAAAAACATTGATTTAAGTCTTCTAACTTTAGATTCAAGTAATATTCAATATTTTGACTTAGGTAAAATTGTATAAAAAAGAAAAGAAGCTAAAATACATTTATATGATCCCAAATGTAATGAATTAAATGTAGATGATCTTATGGTACATATCTACCAAATGAGACATAATGTTACACCAAAATTACAAACAAATAATACAAGCGCGATAAATCAAATTACAAACACACACAAAACAAATAATTGACAAAACATCAAAATAACGATACCGATTGCAACTCAATTTCATATATTAGTCCAACATAGATAATGTCGAGAAGAAGGAGATGAAGGAATTAGAGAGAAAAGACAAAAAATGACAGAAAGTAAAGAGATAAAGTTAGAGAAATTACACCAAAGATTTAGACATGTTCGACCTACCACTTGGCCTATTTCTCTCCCTAAGAATTCCCTCTTGAGAGTTACACTAAGATATGTCTTGAGCTTTTTTATATGATATGCTCATGGACCTTATGACAACACACAAGGGATTTTACACAAGGGATTTTACACAGACTGATCCTCAAATTAAACAATGCTTTTAGCAAGGTAAACTCACTAACCAACTTGAGATTTTAACCACGTAATCCCAAGAACTAAACACAAATTTTCATAGACTAATCTCAATAACCAAACAAATATATTTCTCAAGAGAATCACACTCTTGAACAAGGAAAAATAGTGCACAACACAAGTTCAACCAAAATCTCACAAGTATTTGTCTAACTCGAAATGATGATGAATTATGAAATAATCTTATTCGAATCATATATGCAATTTTTTTAAAGTTTTCAATTCTTGATTCAAATCATTCTCTCACTTGACTCTAACCATACCATTTATTCTTAACTTGAATCAAATAGGTATTTTCTCTCATTTTTGTGCTTTATCTCCAACACATGTATAAATCATTTTCTTTCAATCTACAACACAACATGCATTTGATCTTGAGAATCATATCACACATAACACACTATTATCTCATACTTTCAAAAATTATTTTGAGTTTTTATTTTGAGATTGCATCTGAAATTTCCATTCATCTTCAACCCCTAGCTTCTACGATTGCTGTTTTGGTTTAACTTCTCAATCTTGGATGTGAGAACTTTGTGAGGAAGTTTGTTGGGTTTTATCATTTTGTGAAGGTTTGAAGATTTCAGGTTGACAGTTCTTGAGTAGTTGTGGTTGAGATTTATAATCCAGTAGTGAAAAAAGAAGGAATTTTTCTTCAATATTGTTTATGTAGAACTGTGTGGAAGTTGCTACGAGCAGAGCTAAAGTTTATATTGATTTTAGATAGATCAAGACTCATAAAAGGAACCGAAAAAATTTAGGAGAAGTTGTTGCGGAGCGGATACTTGGAGTAGAATTCTACCTTCAGACTAGTCTGCCAAACTCATTAGACATCTTCCTCCCAACCATAAGTTGACAATTAGAGTGATTGCACATAAAAGATCTCTTGCCACAACATAACCTTCTCCACAAAGTGTGTCCAATATATATTGTGTATACAAACCATCTATACCATTTGATGTCCTTTTAGGAAATAATTTAATGCACTTGAAGATAATATCAACTTCAGTCAGTAGATGAGTGTTAGAGAACAAGGTGACCGACATGAAGGGAGGTGGTGTATATGTGTGCTTAGCCTCTGAAATCTTTATTGCATGTCTATTATAAGAGAAGCTTTTCGGATGCCCCAACACTTTCATAGTCGTTGTGAAGTCGCCATCTACAACATTGCGCATACATTGCTTAAAATTAGAGTTCATCTTTTATCTTTTTCCTCACTTCATAAACTTTATGTATGTTATTTTTATAATAAATTATAAATATTGTTAAATTATTTTATATAAACTCAAATAATTTATAAATCATTAGACAAAATGACTAGTAAAAGTGAATCTCTTCCATAAAAAACAAAAATAAAAATGAATCTCTTGAAAAATGATGTGAGGTATATATAAAATTCGAAATTACATAAAATATTCCAAATTAGTGGCCTTTGAAGAACCAAGAAAGCATTTGACATTTAACACCGCTCCTGACTTCACCGCTACCATCGTACATTTCCCGCTACCTAAACCAAACTCTTCCCTTTCATTCATTCCATTCTCAATTCTCATTCCCTCTCCGGTACGTATCCAACTTTCTCTCTCTACTTTCTCTCACTAATAACCTCCATTTCCTCCCAAATTACCTTCAATTTCATCAAAATTGGATTTCGTTTCATCTTTGTTTTAACCTAATCATTGCAATGTTGATTGAAATTTTGAAATTTAGCTTATTGGATTATGCATTCTAAGAAATTTGTGTTTTTTAGTCTGAATATTGATGCAATTTGATTTTTTTTTTTTATTTTTTATCATTGACTAGAAGTAAGAAATTGAACTTTTTGGATTTTGATTGTGAAGGTAAGGAAATCTATGGATCTTGATGCAATTTTTGGGATTACGAAACCTGTGGCGGCGGATATTCCGAGGAGGAGTGCTATTTATGTGTGGGGATATAATCAATCTGGGCAGACAGGAAGAAGGGAGAAAGATGATGAGCTGAGGATTCCCAAACAGCTGCCACCTCAGCTGTTTGGGTGTCCAGCTGGTTTGAATACACGGTGGTTGGATATTGCGTGCGGTCGCGAGCATACAGCTGCGATAGCCTCGGATGGATCGCTTTTCACTTGGGGTTTGGATTTACAATTTACAATTCTAATTTTTAGTTTGGTTGCTATTGTTAGTAGGTTAGATTTCAAATGGCTAATTAATGTAAAAGTGCCAATTTTCGAAGGCTAAATGCGTATATCGGTTATCTCAGGGGCTAATGAGTTTGGTCAACTGGGTGATGGAACTGAGGAGCGAAGGGAACATCCAAAGAAAGTCAAACAATTAAAGTCGGAGTTTGTAAAATCTGTATCTTGTGGTGCACATTGTTCAGCTTGTATTGCTGAACCTCGTGCAAATGACGGTTCCATCTCGACTGGAAGGCTTTGGGTGTGGGGGCAAAATCAGGTATTAGCTTCTTAAGGGTTAATGTAGTGTTCATAATATGTTGTATGCTTTTTCTTCAACTTGTTTTTTATATTCCAGGGATCAAATCTTCCAAGATTGTTTTGGGGAGCCTTCGAAACTAACACAGTAAGTATATATGTTTCAGCGAATTTTTTGAATGATGCAATAGTAATCGGAATCTTTACATTTTGCTGCCTTTTTATTGATCTCTCATTTTCCATTTTGCCATCATTCATATCATTACTTACAGGTCATTAAGCAAGTGTCTTGTGGAGCTGTTCACGTGGTTGCTTTGTCGGAGGAAGGCCTACTACAAGCTTGGGGTAATTCAGTGATTTGCTTTCTTTATTCACTTTATATATTACTCTCTCTGCCCCTAAATATAAGCACTTTTGGGAAAAAGTGTGTCCCTAAATATAAGCTGCAATGTAAACTACTAGATGCATTTATATGTATTTTGATATCTATCCCTAATTAATATTAGTAATTTGAAAAGTCAATATTATACACATATATCTGTCAATTTAATTTAGTAATAATCATATGCAAAATGTTCACATTGGTTACATCACAAACTTTTCTTAATATATGTGAAAAGTGCCTAAGGTTCTTATGAATAATGACGAGATAGTAGTATTATTTATACATGATCTGTAAACTTTATGTCTATGCTTGGCCTTATGGAGTTGAGTTGGATAGTTTAGAGAGTATTGAATGCATGAAAGTAAACTTGATCATTTTCAAAAGAAAATTTCTCGCAACCTACTTATCAGGGCTGTCTTACTGTTTTTCGTAAACCAGGCTACAATGAGTATGGTCAACTTGGCCGAGGTGTTACCTGTGAAGGACTACAAGGAGCTCGCATAATAAGTTCTTATGCTAAATTCCTTGACGAAGCCCCCGAGCCCGTGAAGATTACAAGTGTGTCATGCGGGGAGTACCATACAGCAGCCATTTCTGACGAGGGAGAGGTGTAAGTGATATGAAGGACTTTCTTGATGGAGATATTTAAAATTTAAGCTTGAGAAATGTGGTTTTCCGCATGACACGTTAGGGAATCTCACGTCAGAGACAATAGTATACAAGGAAATGCTGCATCTATTATGCAAGTTTCTATTCCCTTGACCCTTGGCTTGGTTATAACATATAAAACTAAAGTTATATACTCTGCGAGCCAACCGTGTCATATTTTATTTCAACCGTTTTTTGTTTTATGTGTTTGAAAGTGTCTATCAGAAGTTTTATTATTATAGTCACATATAATTATGGTTTTGTTAACTGCTAAGTAGTATTTTTCAAAATAGGCATATCCATAAGCCATATTAAAATGATTAGTTATGGATTTTAGTTTGTGATAATGTTCATCACTTTTTTATATTTGTCCCCGGGCCTTGCAGTTACACATGGGGACTAGGAAGTATGGGCCAGCTCGGACATTCTTCACTCCAGTATGGTGATAAAGAGTTACTTCCAAGGAGGGTGGTTTCCCTTGACAGTATTTTCATAAAAGACGTGTCATGCGGTGGTGTACATACATGTGCTTTAACTCAGGAAGGAGCACTTTACGCTTGGGGTGGAGGCCAATCTGGACAGTTAGGCCTAGGCCCTGACACAGGATTATTCTCGTGTGTTGTCAATGACTCTCGGACATTTTTCCGTAACATTCCAGTTTTAGTTGTTCCAAAAAGCGTACAACTCGTTGCATGTGGACATTCTCACACACTTATCTGTATGAAAGATGGTCGAATACATGGATGGGGTTACAATAGTTACGGTCAGGCAGCCAATGAGAAAAGTACATATGCTTGGTATCCGTCACCTGTTGACTGGTATGTGTTTCTAGTTGAAGTAACTTCTACATGATGAATCGCCTAGGGTTTATGTTAAAAGTTTCAAAATCACAGGTGTGTTGGGGAGGTTCGAAAACTAGCTGCTGGGGGAGGCCATTCAGCTGTGCTGACGGATGCTTATTCATTAAAGGAGTTGTGTGAGTTTGTACTTGCGGATAGTATGACCTTATCTAATGCGGCTAAAGTTGAGGATATCGCTTATAGAACCGGATCTGATGCTTTAGCTCGCCTTTGTGGAAGACTCAGGTATCTAAAAAGGTTAAACACATGCATATCTAGACATCTATATTCTCAATGAATCATATGTAATGCTATAGCAATATCTTGATTGCAGAGAGTACATGCTTGCCAGTGGCGCTCATGGACAAGACGAAGAAAAGAACAGTAAAATCTAACAAAGCATTCATAGTTAAAATTATTCATGATTCTGTGTAATCATGAAATGTATGTAATTCTTGTATTCATTCATGGACCTGTGTTATTATTTGAACATAAGTAGTCCTGCAGTGTATATAGTGTTCATTTACTTAGAAGCTTAGTACCAAATAATGTATTTTAGAGTAATTTATGTACATAGAAAAAAATGTGTCTATCTATTGAATAAAGAGACCATTGACTCATGTAAGAGGAGTGTCCTCTGCTTTCAGAATGAGTGTCCTATTTTGAATGTTCCGAATCTTCAATCTTCATTTCATATGCACAATTCTTGTTTCTGAAATGTTATCATCTTATGGATGATGATCACTACTTACCACTGTTTTGAAGTACAATTATTATTTAATTTAAAGCAATGTTGATTCAATAAGTGCTTAAGGTTCTTATAAATAAGGATGAGATAGTATTATTTATACATGATTTGTAGATTTTATGTTTATGTTTGGCCTTATGGAGAGCATTGAATTTAGGAAAGTAAACTTAATCATTTTCAAAAGAAGGTTTCTTGCGACCTACTTATCAGGGCTGTCTTATTGTTTTTCGTAAACCAGGCTACAATGAGTATGGTCAACTTGGCCGAGGTGTTACCTGTGAAGGACTACAAGGAGCTCGCATTATAAGTTCTTATGCTAAATTCCTTGACGAAGCCCCCGAGCCCGTGAAGATTAGCAGTGTGTCATGTGGGGAGTACCACACAGCAGCCATTTCAGACGAGGGAGAGGTGTAAGTGATATGAAGGACTTTCTAGATGGCTATATTTAAAATTTAAGCTTGAGATCAAATGTGGTTTTCCGCATGACACGTTAGGGAATTTCACGTCAGAGACAATAGTATACAAGGAAATGCTGCATCTATTATGCAAGTTTCTATTCTCTTGACCCTTGGCTTGGTTATAACATATAAAACTAAAGTTATATACTCTGCGAGCCAACCGTGTCATATTTTATTTCAAGCGTTTTTTGTTTTATCTGTGTTTGAAAATGTCTATAAGAAGTTTTATTATTATAGTCACATATAATTACGGTTTTATTAACTGCTAAGTAGTATTTTTCAAAATAGGCATATCCATAAGCCATATTAAAATGATTAGTTATGAATTTTAGCTTGTGATAATGGTTCATCACTTTTTATATTTGTCCTCGGGCCTTGCAGTTACACATGGAGACTAGGGAGTATGGGCCAGCTCGGACATTCTTCACTCCAGTATGGTGATAAAGAGTTACTTCCAAGGAGGGTGGTTTCCCTTGACAGTATTTTCATAAAAGACGTATCATGCGGTGGTGTACATACATGTGCTTTAACTCAGGAAGGAGCACTTTACCCTTGGGGTGGAGGCCAATCTGGACAGTTAGGCCTAGGCCCCGACACAGGATTATTCTCGTGTGTTGTCAATGACTCTCGTACATTTTTCCGTAACATTCCAGTTTTAGTTGTTCCAAAAAGCGTGCAACTTGTTGCATGTGGACATTCTCACACACTTATCTGTATGAAAGATGGTCGAATACATGGATGGGGTTACAACAGTTACGGTCAGGCAGCCAATGAGAAAACTACATATGCTTGGTATCCGTCACCTGTTGACTGGTATGTGTTTCTAGTTGAAGTAACTTCTTCATGTTTGCCTAGGGTTTATGTTAAAAGTTTCAAAATCACAGGTGTGTTGGGGAGGTTCGAAAACTAGCTGCTGGGGGAGGCCATTCAGCTGTGTTGACGGATGCTTATTCATTAAAGGAGTTGTGTGAGTTTGTACTTGCGGATAGTATGACCTTATCTAATGCGGCTAAAGTTGAGGATATCGCTTATAGAACCGGATCCGATGCTTTAGCTCGCCTTTGTGGAAGACTCAGGTATCTAAAAAGGTTAAACACATGCATATCTAGACATCTATATTCTCAATGAATCATATGTAATGCTATAGCAATATCTTGATTGCAGAGAGTACATGCTTGCCAGTGGCGCTCATGGACAAGACGAAGAAAAGAACAGTAAAATCTAACAAAGCATTCATAGTTAAAATTATTCATGATTCTCTGTAATCATGAAATGTATGTAATTCTTGTATTCATTCATAGAACTGTGTTATTATTATTTGAACAGAAGTAGTCCTGCAGTGTATATAGTGTTCATTTACCTAGAAGCTTAGTACCAAATAATGTATTTTAGAGTAATTTATGTACATAGAAAAAAATGTGTCTATCTATTGAATAAAGAGACCATTGACTCATGTAAGAGGAGTGTCCTCTGCTTTCAGAATGAGTGTCCTTTTTTTAATGTTCCTAATCTTCAATCTTCATTTCATATGCACAATTCTTGTTTCTGAAATGTTATCATCTTATGGATGATGGTCACTACTTACCACTGTTTTGAAGTACAATTACTATTTAAAGCAATGTTGATTCAATAAGTGCTTATTTATTTATGTTTTGGCAGAGATTTTTTCTTTCTTTCTGTAAAGACAATAATAATCATATTAATAAAATAGGATAAAAAAAATCCAAACCAAGTACAACAAAAATACCAAAAAGAACACAAAAAGATCAAAAAGTACAACAAAGAATCCAAACAAAAACAAAAAAGGATAAAAAAAAAACTACAAGAGTATAACAAAACAAGCCACAACGAGTCAATTCTAAGAGTATAATAAAACAAGCCACAATGAGTCAACTCTAAAAGAAATCGACACGAAAATCGGATAAGTAAGCTAGACCACCAATACCGTATCAGGACTACCAAGGGAAGAAGAAAAGAGACACATCTTCAACTCGATCGATGAAATTTTTCATATTTGATTAATTTAAATGATAGAGTTCTTAACCATTCTACGAAGGTGCAAAAGTTCTCTCCTAATCTTCCTAGAAGCTAATTCCAAGTCAAAAATACTACTACTCGTGCAAAAGTTCTCTACTAATGGTGCAAGAGTATAACAAAACAAGCCACAACGAGTCAATTCTAAGAATATAACAAAACAAGCCACAATGACTCAACTCTAAAAGAAATCGACACAAAAATCGGATAAGTAAGCTGCACCACCAATACCGTATCAAGACTACCAAGGGAAGAAGAAAAGAGACACATCTTCAACTCGATCGATGAAATTTTTCATATTTGATTAATCTAAATGATAGAGTTCTTAACCATTCTACGAAGGTGCAAAAGTTCTCTCCTAATCTTCCTAGAAGCTAATTCCAAGTCAAAAATACCACTACTCGTGCAAAAGTTCTCTCCTAATGGTGCAAGAGTATAACAAAACAAGCCACAACGAGTCAATTCTAAGAGTATAACAAAACAAGCCACAACGAGTCAATTCTAAGAGTATAACAAAACAAGCCACAATGAGTCAACTCTAAAAGAAATCGACACAAAAATCAGATAAGTAAGCTGGACCACCAATACCGTATCAAGACTACCAAGGGAAGAAGAAAAGAGACACATCTTCAACTCGATCGATGAAATTTTTCATATTTGATTAATCTAAATGATAGAGTTCTTAACCATTCTAAGAAGGTTCAAAAGTTCTCTCCTAATCTTCCTAGAAGTTAATTCCAAGTCAAAAATACTACTACTCGTGCAAAAGTTCTCTCCTAATCTTCCTAGAAGCTAATTCCAAGTCAAAAATACTACTACTCTTTCCCGTTTCTTGAAAAACTGGAAAATAAAATCTCATTTCGAATCCTCTAAATGGTCCAGAGTCCAGACCACGACATGCCATATCATGAAAAATCTTCCATAGACTTTGTTCTACCATCTAAAGAAAGAATCTCAAAGAAAAGACTAAGATCTTTAGGAAGAGGCATGCCATATCACTACAAGAAATCCTCTCCCCAACGACATATTTTAGTGACGTGGAAAACACGTGGCTCAATATTTCCAGTTGCGACGTGAAATACACTTCGCAAGGTGTTTTTAAATATTAAATAACTTTATAGCCATACAGTAATCAGAAGTCAGGCATTGAGTTATGTGAAAAAAGGTTGCGACGTGGGATACACGTCGCTACATTAACTTTATAAATTACAATATTAAAAGCTATAACATTCACATGGGGGAAGATTCAAATTTTTAAAAATTTGGTTGTGACGTTACAAACACGTCGCAACATTTAGAAACCAAACACAACGTTCCACTGAAGTGACATGGTGACAGCTTTGCAGGCAGAGACATTAATTAATGTTACCGTTATCATGTTGCGACGTGTTTCTCACGTGGCAAATAGCAATGTGATTCTCACGTCGCTACATTGTGTATTTATGTACGCAATTCACTTTACTCCACCACCATTCATTAGAACAACAACACGGTTCATTTTCGTTTTCCTGCAAAACCAGAGCCACAACCCTTCTCTCCCAAAACCAGAAATCCAACCCTTCTCTCCCAAAATTCAATTGCAATACCAATTCCATCCCAAATATTTTTCTTATATCAAAGGTAATTAAGGTTACATCAGAATTTTCTTATAATTTCATTATATATTCTGTTTTTAATTTTTGATTTTTTTTTTTGTATAGATTTAGTAGATTGAAGAAGGTGGAGTAGATTGAAGAAGGAGGAGTAGATTGAAGAAGATGTAAGTTATTTTTTTTCTAATGTAGTATATTTTTAATAGATTTATTAGGTTATTTTTGTATAGATTTTAAAGAGATAAGTTTTTTTGTATAGATTATAATGTGAAATATTTTTAATAGATTTATTAGGATATTTTTAATAGATTTTCGTTTTTTGTATATAGATTAATAGATTTATTAGGTTATTTTATAAATTAAAACGAAATTATAAATTAAATAATTATTTATAAAAACTTAAAAAATAAAACAGAATATAGTAAATAAAATAAAAGCGAAAATTAAATATATTTTTTATTAATATTTTTAAAACTATTAGAAAAAAAATGATATATTAAAACTATTATTAAAATTATTATATATTAATATTATTAAAACAAATTTTTTGTTTAATATTTTACAATATATAAAATAGATTATTATAAATATTAATATAATTTTAAAACGAATATAATAGTTATATATATTATAAAGTTTTCATTTTTAAGAATATAATATATATATATATATATATATATATATATATATATATATATATATATATATATATATATATATATATATATATATATATATATATATATATATATATTATAAAGTTCTCCCTTTAAAAAATAGATTATTATAACTTAAAACAAATTTAATATATTCAAAACTAATATAATAGTTATATATATTATAAGGGTAATGCTAACGAGTGCCCCTGGGGCACTGGTTAAGAGTTTAAAAAAGTAAGTTTAGCATTGTTTAATAAAGTAAAAAGATAAACTTTTATCTAAAATATATGTATTCAATACATTTAAAACATAAATAATTAAATTTTCTAAATAATATTGTGTGTATTCAATGCATTGAATATGTAATATTTTCTTTATTAGGAATGCTTAACCAGTGCCCCTGGGGCACTCGTTGCCCCTGGGGCACTCGTTAGCATGACCCATATTATAAAGTTTTCATTTTTAATTTTTGTTATATATATTATTTATTATAATGAGTAATATTATACTATATTTAAAAAAAAACAGAATATATATTATATTTATATATTTTAAAAAGAATATATATATATATATATATATATATATATATATATATATATATATATATATATATATATATATATATATATATATATAATGAAAACAAAATATGTATATGTACATGATATATTTAATAAAAACAGTTTTTATTTTGTTCATATATAATAGATTTAAAACTGAATTTTTATATATGTAATAAAAACATAATATGTATGTGTTTGTATATTTCCAAACATAATAGTAATATTTCTTATTTCTTATTTTTATTACCATATATGTAACAAAAACATTGTAGTAGTATTTTTATTAAATAATATTTTCAATATGTGTAGTTTAAAATGTGTAGTTAAAAAAATAATAACTTTATGGTTAACATATCTTCAATATAACATGTGTAGTTAAAAATATTAGTAGTTTTGTTATTAAATAATATTTTTAAGAATAGTAAATATTAACTAGTATACGTCTAAGAATAATATTAAGTTGATTAATATTACTAACTCAAAATGACAATGATTGTATAAATATGCAGTATGAAATATTATCGGTATTATCGTAGTTGGATGTACGATAGAACATTTTCAGGAAGAATGGGACTTAAACCCAATTTTATAGTAGGAGTTGAAGGGTTTATCAGTTGGGCGTTTGCTCAGGAATTATGTCGAAGCGAAGGAGGAGTTAGGTGTCGCTGTCTTAAATGTGAATGTAGACCAATAATTAGTGACCCACAGGAAATAACATCTCATTTGCATAGAAGGGGTTTCATTGCAAATTATTGGGTTTGGACGTTTAACGGTGAAGAACTGCCTAGTAACGTACCAGAGACTAGCAACGCGCATGCTTCAAGTAGTCGGCCGCCTATGGAATATGAGGAAAACTTTAATCTGATTGGTGACATGGTTGAGGATGCTTTTGGTGTGAACGTGACCTATGATCAACCTGAAGATTTTGGTGGGGAAGAGTTGCCGAATGAGGAAGCGCAGAAATTTTATCAGTTGTTGAATGAGATGATTACGCCGTTGTTTGATGGATCGTCTGACTCAAAGTTATCAATGTGTGTGAGATTATTGGCCGCCAAGTCAAATTGGAATGTTCCTGATCAGTGTTTGGAATTCTTCGTAAAAATGATGTTGGACTCAACTGCAATGAAAGACAACTTGCCTACAACATTTTATGAAGCAAAAAAGTTGGTGTCGAAGTTGGGCTTAAGAGTAAGAAAGATTGATTGTTGCATTAATGATTGTATGTTGTTTTACGACAATGAGTTTGGTACTCAAGATGGATTGTTGGAAGAATGTAAGTTTTGTATGAGTCCAAGATATAAAGTTCGCAGTAGAGCCGTTAACACTAATCAAGACCGTGTAGCAGTAAAGTCCATGTTTTATCTTCCGATAATACCAAGGTTAAAAAGAATGTTTGCTTCAATGCACAGTGCAAGACAAATGACATGGCATCACACAAATAAAACAAGTCCAGACACTATACAACATCCATCTGATAGCGAGGCACTCAATTGTTTGCTTCAATTCGTTTTTTTTGTTATATATAAGAGGATTTAGGAAGAGGCATGCCATATCATGAAAAACCTTCCATAGACTTCGCTCTACCATCCATTGAAATAAGAAAGATGACTCCTAAAAAAAAAACTAAGATCTTCCTAAAGAACCATCTGCTAGTTAAATCACAAGTTACAAAGATGTTAATTTCTTTTTGTATTTTATGACAGTGATAGTAAACTGTATACTTCAGAAAAAACTTATAAAATATTCATTATATAAATATAATTTTTTAAACACTTACACAAGTGCTTAAGTCAGCGTAAGAAAAACATAAACAAGTTCTTCCCACCATGTCATACTCATAGTCCAAGACATATTGTGTTCTTGTTATAATACACATTTTTTTATTTATTTTTATATTAATCATGGTTAAAACTTCTAAAATCATGATGAATTTTGAATAGGAGGGGCATTTTGTTGGACGACAACAATTCGGTTTGTGTTTTTTTCTCTACGGAGGCAGAAAGTCTCTCTGATTTGCTAGGGGGTTGTTTAGTCGTGGCGGCTATTTGGAGGAAGGTCTTTGATTGGATAGGTCCCGTTGACGGTTTATTCTTGGAGGAGTTCGAAGGGTTCCTTTTCGCTTTTGAGAAGGTGAAGAATTTAGCCAAGAGGTCTTTAGTCGCGGTAATTTGGCTAGCAACGGTTTGGAGTATATGGAATAGGCGTAACAGAATCATTTTTAAGAACGAATCGCTTAGCTTTACCGAATGTATGTCGAAGATAGTTTTTATTTCTTGGAAATGACTTTATTCTAAATATAAGTTAGCGGCTAATTGTAACTTTCACGTGTGCAATATTCTACCGCTCATTTGTTTTGAGTAGTAGAAGTTTTTCGGTTTGTATTCGGTTGGAGTATCCCTTATACTCTGGTTTTATATCAATTGCCTATTAAAAAAAAAAACTTCTAAAACCAAAATAAGAGATTCTCAAATTGAAAAAAACACATTAATGTCACACATCCAATGTTATGAAACTGCTTAAAATCAACAACCTATCATATATCAAAGACTGCATGCATTCTCATTGATTTGAAATATGAAGGGTAGAGCAAATTAAGCCCATATATACTAAAAGAAGTTTGAACAGAATATGAAATTCTGATAATGTTGATACCTTAATAAGGCTTACTTACACATTAATCATACAATTTTAATATAATAAATATATAATATATGTCTGTCACAGACATATACATACATAAATAGATACATATCAATCTAGTTGGTAAGATGTTGTAGCATCCATGCTGGAATAAGATTATTATTGTTGTTGATAGGAACAGTTTGAGCTTCACCTGTTTCTTCGAATTCCAATGACCCTCTTGCTTGTATAGCCCCACTGCATTTTCATACACTTTTTTTTTATCATTCAACAACAATATACATAGCTAGCAAAACCGTCTCTACAATATTTATCACATATATACTTACTAAGCATCGACATTTCCTGATTGAAGGCGTGTCTGATGTTCGACTCAATACAGTGTATCAATGTTCATATGCATACATATAGTATATGTGAGAAATTATATACATGTCAGTGTCGTGTCGAGTGTATCAGATAGAAGAAATACCTGAGAGATAGAGAAGGAACGAGTCTTTGTGGTGGTAGAACCTGTGGTTGAAACCCTAAGTTGAGAGTGGATGAACCTTGCCCTATGCCTATGGTTTCAATGCATCTCTGTGGATGTTCATTCACCATCTTCTCTTTCTCCTTTGTCTAACCAAAAAAAAATCATAAATATAACAAAACATTAGTACTTTTTTATACAATCCTTTCTTATTATAAGGTTTAGCTCATGGAAATGTTAATAGAGAGGAATGTAGCTAGCTGCTACCTTTGCTAGCTTGCTGTTTTGTTCCTGCAATGCCCTCGCTCTTTTGTGCAGCTCGGAGATGGATTGATTCATAACTTGATTCTACAAAATAATCATATTATTCGGTTAATCGAAGATCGTCTGAAAACTCTTCTATTAGTTTTTTATTCTAATTATTTCTGGTTAAAGAATAAGCAAGCATTCTTCACCTTTCTTGTTCGGATGCGCTTAAGCGATGTGTCGAGCTGTTGCTCCAAACTCTGAAGCTCTTTCACACTCAAAGGATCCAAATCATGTCCCACAAAGTTCCTATATTAAAGAGAGCAGAAGATTTTCAAACTAGTTTTGAGTAACTTGAATTTCAATATGATAGTAACTGCATCACACAACAAATTGCAGGACAGTTAAATCTTAGATTCAACGGTCCTGCATTTTGTTGCATGGTGCAATAGAGGATTCAAATGCAGACCGGAGTGTTCGGATACTCTAGCCGTTGCACGGTGCATGTGTCAATGACATGAAGTAATTTTAGAATATTCTTAAAAACCTAAAAGTAATTGATATCATAATTATAATTACTATTACTATAATAAAACCTAAAAAAATACCTTAAGTTCCTCTCTAAGACTTGAACTTTAGCAGTTAGCTTCATGTATTCAAAAGTCCAATTTCCCTACAATATAAAATGATCTCAATCACTATAAATATATATTCATTTTCATGTTATAGTTCAAGCATGTTCATATATTGTTTAATTTCTCTTTGTAATATTTCAATATAAATTTCATGTTTCAATGAAATACTTTACCTGTGTTTCATTGGTAGCAGCTCCAGTAAGTTCTGTATGATTTTGTCTCTCATATTTTTCCAAAATATCTTCCATGCTGTTCCATACAAGTCAAAATAAAAAACTATCAAACAAGTAAAAAATAATAAAAGGCTCTATTTGATTGTAAAAGCATGCATATTCTACATTGTCCCCAATATTTTTTTTACATTTTTATTTTAGTCCTTTAAATTTTTTTCCTTAGTTTGATCTTTCTATAATTGATTTTAGTTTTTTTTTTTGAACAATCTATAACTTAATCAACATAAATGCTATTGAACCTTAGCACCAAAAATTCATGCTTGTAAACATAATCACATGTAACAACATAATCTTAATAGATAGAAAGTGTATGTAACATGTATTGTAATCAGAATATATATACAAAACAAAATTATAGATTAAAAGATTTTTGTTGTCAAGAACTTATGCCATTATCTTGCTGCTAAAATTATGCACAAAGAACTTATTCTTATTATCATCCAACTTGAATAAATGCAAGTTATTATTACTATATATACATAGTTTTAAAACAAACAATAAAATAATACTATATGAATATTATATGAAAGAGTATGACATTTTTGTTGAAACAGAAAACCTTAATCCACATGTCTATGTTATGTTGTTTCTTCTTTTTCTATAAGAACCAGGAATCCTGAAAACTTTTAACTTCAGTTTTTCCTCTGACTATATATACTACTTTTGTACTATATACTATAATTCAGAAAAATATTTTTTTAATGCAGCACATTGTTTTTCCAATAGTTTTTATATATTTATTATTTATATACAAATATATAAACTTGGGAATATATTTTTTGTATATATATGTATAGTCCTTGCTTGGTTAGGTTATAGCTTTACTTAGGTTATAAATAGATTCTTACTCACGGTGGTGTATATCTAGGTTATTATAAAAACCTAGATTAGGGTATATACTATATAGCTCTAGGGTAAGAGACTTATATATTCACAGCTGTTATGTAGATTTAATTTAATTTAATTAAATCTATATTGCCTAAAGTTTGATTAGTTTTATATGTTTATACCAAAAAAAATAAAATTAAGTGACTAGTTTTTAATAAGAAAAATAGATAATAGGGTATTTTCTTTTTGAAAAAGGAAAAATATATTAATTAGTGTTAAGCACATTGCAAAAAAAAAAAAAAATTTATACAGGGTATTTGAAAAAAAATTAGTGTTAACCAATTTGCAAACATATTTAAATTTGTTTAATATAAACCTCTAAAAAACAATATCCTCTATGATTTAAAATGAATAATGTAGTTCAAAGTTTTTGCATATAGTTGAAAAATAAAACAAAGTTGTCAAAAGATAATACTTAATATTACTAAATTAATTTTATTAATGTGATGAAAATAGGTGCACTATAATAATTAAAAAAAATATTTATAATATTGAAAAGTAAGAATGATATTCAATCAAAAATGAATTTAATTTATTAAAATGAAATTTATATTAAATTTTAAAATGGAGGTAGTATATTAGAAACACCCTAATGTTTAGAATACTCCACCAATTTACAAAATTAAAATCTATATTTTCTATTTAAAAAACCAAGATCAAGATAGGGTTCTATATTATTTATCCACAACTTGAGTTACTTTGTCTTCAAAAATGTTAGTATATTAATTGTATATTAGTATTTTCTCTTTGATCAAAGTAAGAACTTAGATCATTTAGCCCATAGCTAAAACTCTCCTCTTAAACAATTAGCATTAGTATGTGCTCATTCATTACTCATTAGAATATAAATTTGAACTTCAAACTAGTTGATACTTCTTCATCATCCATACATAAACACAATGAATGCATGTAGTTATACTATTATTATATTTATAATTTATATAATATATAATAACTACTATTTCAAAAGAGGTAAAAAAAACCTCTTTCTCCTCAACAAGAGACACGTATTGATACATCTTGAATTGAACTTGACACTATATATTACAGTGAAGTTGAAGAAGAATATGCATTGTCATGTCCATGAATCATTTAAATTGTACAAACACTTCACCAAAAGTAACAAAGATATATCTTCCAGAAGTATGGCTTTTGATAGAAGTAAAAAAGGTTTGGATAGTGATACACGATTATGTGACCAGACCCTAAAATAGAGAACCAAAGTACACTCAAACAGCACCTTCAAGTACTCATCATCACTACTATTACCAAATTTAAATTTTCAAGTTAGGTAAAAAAATGTCATAAAACTCATCAACATATATAAAAAAAAACCTAACATCATAAAAACAACAAAAAAAATATTTATCTATATTAATTAAAATTTTATTGTTTATAAAAAAATGGATCAAGATCATATATAAATATATAGAAATTCTTCTAAAATAATTGTATAGAAATTAATAACTATATATAGAAATTGATGTTACTAACCTTGGTGCTGAGGAATACTCAAAAAGTTTTCCTTTGGTAGAAAACATAATCAAAGCAACTTGAGCATCACAAAGAACAGAAATTTCATTAGCTTTCTTGAGAAGTCCAGTTCTTCTTTTGAAGAATGTTACTTGCTGACTTGTTTTGTTCTCGATCCGTTTCAATTGAACCCTACCTCTTCCCATGACGACGATGAAGACGAAGATGAAGATGATGAAGATGAAAATTTGTTTATATTTTTGACCTAGCTTCAAGAAATTCTTGATCTAGTTGTGATGAATGAGGAAGAAGGAATAATCAAATTGAAATGAGTAAAGAGAGAGAGATATATAGGCTAAAAAAAGTAAGACAAGGGGTTATATATAAAGAAAGATGGATAAAGAAGGAAACCCTAGGAAGAGTAGATAGAGAGTATATAGTATTGTTCACCTGAAGGGAATTGAAGAGGTTGAGATGAAATATTGGATGGTGTATAATTAATAGAGTATAGGATGGAGACCTTTCTATTTTTACTAGTATTCAAATTTAGTATAGGGATATTAAATTATTATGGTATATTTAATTATTATCATGTCGGTAATAAGTTGATTTATATCTCAAAAATTGTAGGTTGTAATTAGAGGCAAGACTTTAAAAAGTAGATTGTTATTGTGAAAATAACCGCGACGAAATAGTATTGGAATGTGTCGATAATGATACATTTATTTATCGTTTTTATGGTAAAGAATATTTTTTTTGTTAATTTATCTTACGACGATTGTAATTAGTGTCACAAAAATCGTGAAAGTCTTTATACAACTACAACGAAATTGTAACCGTCATTTAAAATTATCGTTTGAAATATAAAATTTGATTTATAGTTTTATTGATAATTTTTTTTATCATGATCTCTTACTAGAGTTCATATTTATTTATTTTTTTCATAAATATTATTTAAGAATTAAATTACTTAATAGTTAAAAAAAACACTAAAATGATAAGTAAATTAATTTGAATGAAGGATAAATTTGTTAAAAATTGTATTTAAAATAAAAGTTAAATAATCCTTTATTTCATTGAATGAAAATAATATAATGTAAATAAAAAGTAATATCAAAAGATAAAAAAAAATCTACCATGAAACCAATTTAATGAATAGTCCATGCATTATCCAAAATCTATCAAGTAAATTCTTAAATATTATTAATTTTTCTATTTACGTGAATTGAAAATATTTTAGAGACTATTTACTACATGGGACACTTAATATATGATTCTTTTTTAAAAATACTAATTTTTTAATTTTCAGTTTTTTTTTAAATTTAAATATATTTATGAATTTTCATTTTTTTAATTTTTAAATTAAAAGTGGTTGATTTTAAAATTTTCAGTTGTATTAATTATTTATTCACTAAATACTCATTATTATTCTATTTTTATACGATTATTATCAAATAATATAATAAAAAATAATATTTTAATAAAAAATTAAATTTGAAAAAATTATTAATTATTAAAAAAGAAAATAATTTTTTTTTTGAATTCATATGATTTATTCAACAAAGTTCTATATTTACTTTTATACTTCTAAAATTAAACATAAGAGACTAATATTTTAGAAAATCCAATTATTATATATTTTTTCATATTTATCATAATTTTGTTGATAAAATATAAATTTAATTATATTTTTCCCCATATTAAACCTTCTATATATTATACTATATTTCAAACCTTTTTGTTACCATACATTAGAGAGTAATATTTTTGAAAATCCACTTATTATATATTTTTTCATATTTATTGTAATTTTTTCAATAAAATATAAATTTAATTATATATATATATATTCACATTTAACCTTTAATATATGATATTTTAATTTTAAATTAAATCTCTAACTATTCTACTATACGTTAGTAAATCCTGTTCTAAATCAGAGAGTGAGCTGTAAGAAAAATTTCCTCATCATTAATGAAAACCAAAAAAAAAAAAAAATCTATACAAATAGGTATTGTGTTGAGTTGATATTTAGAGAGAGAAAGAGAGAAGATAGTGGTCACTCTAGGACAATAAAGTGGGAATAAACTTTGAAACGAACGGAAGAGATAAAACGACCAAGAAACTAGGATTAGAAGAGTACAAACGTTGTCTAGTTCTGATTGGTCGAAAGCCTCTCAGTACCACACGTTGTCTAGTTGTGATTGGTGCAAAGTGTTAGAGTTGGTTGATGGTCTAGTCTTGACATAGCATGGTGTTGAGGAGACATATTGTACGATGATTTTGGTGGCATTATATAATATTATTATTCTATGTTTATTGTTATAAGTTAAGGTTACATATATTAATAATAAAAAAACAGTATTATAGTATAAGATTTAGAAAAGGGAAACAGGGTTTGTTTTCATGTGTTGTTGTGTTTGTGTTGTGACACTCAAGCTTTGCTTGTAATTGGTTGACGGCGCCTCTTGAAATCACTCACTGTTCCCTTCTATTCTATATAGGTTTTCAGTGTTTGGAGTTTTACTACTACTACTACCTCTCAAAACAAGACACCAAATATTCAAGGTTTTTCTTTTTGAGAAAAAAAAAATATATATTTGTACTTGTGAGTTTGTGTTGTTGGATTAGACAACAAGATTTGTGGTTTTGAGAGGTGCTTTGTGTTATAACAACAAGTGTGCTAATTTTATGGTACTAACCCAAGGAAAATGATAGAATTAATTAGTTTGATAATTAGTAATATAAGTAAACTTTAATACAACAATGAAAGTTATAACTATATTTATATATTATAAATTAGAATATGATAGATTTAATAAGACTATGAGTTATTTAATTTAATTCTTTATTTTATGTTTATCTCTTATTTAATAAATGTTGCTATTTGGTTCTTTAAATATATAAATTTGTTAGATAAATTAGTTATTACGTTAAATTTTAACCTTAAATATGTAAGATGTGAAAATATTGTTTGTTATATTTTTTAACTAAAATAATTTGATTCTTGTTATGGGTGAAATCAAGGTTATTCGGTTGGTGATGAAATGAAGTAATTTTTGTTATGATGAATTTGAGGTTTTGATACGGTGGAGAAAAGGGAGGACCTGCAAGGTTAACACTTCAATGCCTAAGTCAGTAAGAGAATAAATAGTTGTGAGAAAATAAGAATGAATTTGAATACTTGAGAGATGACACATGTTTCATCTTAAATAGGTGGAGCAATTTACAATAAAAAGCGTGGAGTGAGACGCAAATCGCGTCAGCCAACAAATTGATATGGACGGTCAGCAGAGCTCTAGTAGACGAAATTACCTGCTCCATGGGAAAAGATGACTACTTGTTATTCGCGCTCTACCACTTTTATTATATCATTGGGTCTTTCGTCTTGGGCCTTGTGTATGACCCATAACAGTTGCCCCTAAAGCATTTGTCTCTGATTTGTAGGGGGAGGGTTTACCTTACATGATATATATTGCATGCTTGGTCTAGGAATGTGGAAGCCTTTGATGGGAAGTCCTAGAGTTTTTTTGAATGATCTTCGATGAAATTTCAATCGTTGGTGCTGCACAATGGATCACACGATTTTAATGGACAAAACACACAAAATAGATCTCTGAGGCAACATTTTACTCTTTTTCTGCCATTGGTGACCTGGGCCATTACTTTTCTCTACTTTCTACCACCATTGTCTCTTGCGAGTTTCACTGCTCCAGTTTTTTGGTGGAATTCATACATCATCTTTGTTAGTATATGTATTTTTTGTGGTCGACGTGCTTGTACTTGACATGTTCATATCCAATATATGAATAAGCTTTCTGATTCCTGTTTTGAAATGTATATTTCAGTTTTGTTACTTACCATTAATCACTAAATTGTATAAGATTTGAATGGATCCCCTGGACGTCCCCAAGATGACCTTCATGTCGAATCATTGTGACTATTACTATAATGCCATACCCTTCAGCCTCAAGAATGGTGGCACCACCTACAAGCGACTCATGGGCGTTGTGTTCCCCCACCAGATAGGGTGGAACCTGGAGGTCTTTGCTGACGACATGATAGTGAAAACCATTAAAGGGCACAACCATACTGCAAACTTGGAGGACCTCCTGCAGTCAGTCAAGAAGTACAACATGCACTTGAATTTCGCCAAGTGCTCTTTTAGGGTTCAAGTTGGGAAGTTCCTTGGATTCATGCTAACAAAGAGGGGCATTAAAGCCAATATGGATAAATGTCAGGCTATCATCAATATGATAAGCCCCACCAACATCAAGGAAGAAATAAATTACAGGTCGCCTTCCCACCCTATCTCGCTTTCTCTCATGTTCGGACCATGAGGCTTTTCTCTTCTTCGTTGTCTTGAAGAAGAAAGAGAGGTTCGAGTAGATGCGAGGAGGCTTTCTCAAAAGTAAAAACTTCCTCACATCACCACCCATTCTCATTTTCCCGAGAGAAGAATCGCCAATGCTCCTCCACCTCTTAGTCACAAATCAGACAATTAGCTCAATACTCGTCCATGAGACAGATAAGACAGAAAGGCCCATGTATTTTGTAAGAAAAGTGTTCAAAGGCGCCGAAACAAGTTATCATAATATTGAGAAGTTAGCGCTAGCTTTCGTCAATGCAATGAGAAAGCTACAAACTTATTTTCAGGGTCACACTTTCTTGTGAAAACCAACTATCATGTTTGACAGGTCCTGAATAAACCAAACCCGGCGAGAAGAATGGTATCTATGTGGTGGAGCTCCCAGAATATGATATGCAGTATATTTTGAGAGAAAGCATTAAATCCCAAGCTCTGGTAGATCTTGTTTCAAAATTTAGCTCGCCCGCAGACGTGGAGATGCCCCTAGAGTGAACATTATCTATTGATGCTACCTTGAACGTGGAGGGGAGCAAAACATGAAAACTCTTAGAGGGGCCTCGCAACATACTAATTCAGAGTAAAACATGAAAACAAGGGTGCCACAATTCAATTTAAAACAATTATCATAAATCGATTGTCATGCTTCACTTAGGGACAAAATTATCAATTTAACAAAATCATGTTTCTACACAACGGAACATTAATCAACAGATAAGCATAACATCATCTATGCAATATCTCACAAAATTAGTCCGATAACAACAAAAATAGAGTATCATCATAAACTCTAAACTAGCGTTCCCCCAGTGTTACAATATCAGAGCATGACACCGACGCTATACTTAAACAAATTGGCCTATGAGCTATCCTCACCAAAGCCAAAGCCGCTACTCGCCAATCTGAAAAATGTCAACAGTAAGGGTGAGTCTCATTCAAATTAACAAATGTTATTGAATCATAAATAATAACACATCATAGTTACATCATTCACCCAATTGTTTCATAAACAGACATTCAGACAAGTTTCATCATCACAAAACAATCCACCAACACATCATCAATATTTATAACACTGGAATACATCCAATCATGTTATAAAAGTCATGCATATGAATGCAACTGACACTATGCATGTGGTACCAACATCATCAAATGGGAATAACCCATGACCGATCCAACATCATCAAGATACGGCCCTGCCAGCACAGATTCCACACAATGGGAATCATGCCCTTCACTGATCCAACACATCATCATGGATACAGCATCAACAATGAATATGAATGAATGCAAACATATATGAAACATACTTATACCATCGTCTAGTCTATGAGTAACATCATCTAATACTCAAATCATCATCATCATCATCATCATCAAAGTATGTTTATATACATTAACATCATTCAAATACAATCAATCAATCATCATCATCATCATTAAAGAACATACATGTATTCACATCAATCATCATCATCAATAAGAAATAACATACATGTATCCACATCATTCCAAAAACAATCATCACCTAATAATGTTTTTCAAAACAACATCTTATATTGTCACATTTCATCATATATGTCAACAATACGTCATCCATCAAACGAACAAAATATTCACATCATACTCATATCCTCGCATAGGATGTCTCATAAGCTTCTTCATACAATTCAAACAAATCGTCATACGACTCATATTTTAAACACAGCATACGTCGTCATGTCTTATCATATATATCCACAACACGTCATACATCAAAACAAGCAAATGATGATAAAATAAATTCAAGATGCTGCTCATTTCATTATTATAACACAAAGAATATTTCATAAGCTTCATCCTGCTCGAAACGGTACTTAAAACAGGCCAACGGTTCAAAAGTTATGCATCTTTAAACTTTCCAAAATCACTAGCAGCACGCGGCGCCACATAATGTTCGCGACGCGCTGTCAGGAAACGACGCCTTCGCGGCGCCAACAAGGGACGCGGCGCAAACTGAGTAAAATAATTTTCCTTAAGCTTTCTGCCAAGCAGTTCGCGGCGCCAACACATGGACGCAGCGCGAACTGGCGATTTCACAGATTCTCAATCGCAAAATGACGGCATACGAACTTGAATCCCAAATTCCTCAACCTTGACCAAATCGATTCAAGTTGATCAAACACCACAAAACAGCCACACAACATATATCATACACACATATAACATATATTATGCATCATCAAACATCATACAACACCAAATTCATGGAGATTCATCAAAACTGATAATTATCAACAAACATCCCCAAAATCCCAACTCTATCATAGGACTCAATTGACATGAAATAATATATCTATATCAGTCCTATTATCCATAACCCGATAATAGATGTTAATCGGAAGAGTCCCCCCTTACCTTAGCCAAGAATCTGGACTTTTCCCCTTCTTCTTCATCAAACCCGTAAGCCCTTTTCCCTCAAATTCAGCAAAAATCTCTCATCTTCAAACTCGCTTATATCCCTCATCGAGAACCTCCCTGACACGAATTAATATATCAAATCGAAGGAAATTTCGTGTAGAATCCGAATCTTCGAGAATTACCTGATTTGGAGTTACGAGCCGAGAGTTATGACCCATTTTGTGAAGGCTGCACCATGAATACGAAAATGGCTTTTGTATATGAGTTCTTCTTCTCTCCCTCTTAGGTCTTTCTCCTCTCTTTCTCAATTTTCTCTTATTTTCTTGTTTTATCAAAACATAACATAATTTAGTAATAGGCTTCTTCACACTAACACCCCCACATTACTAACTCCACCAATGGCCCAACACTATATTTTATTATTTCTTCCCTACATAATTCCAATAAAATGCTAATTCAAATTAATTAATTTTAAACTTAATTAAATTAATTAAATAATAAATTTTGGGATGTTACATTCAGCATTTATATGTAGTCCAAGTTCGGATGGTACTTGTTTTGCTTGATCTTCAGCATATGTTTAAAACTTCTTTTGAAATAAGAGATATATAATTAGAGTATCATATTTACTTATACAAAATTTATTTAATTTGTTATCATCAAAATAGTAAGATAAGATTAGAAGCAAACTATGTTCTAACATTTCTTACCATTGATTGATGTAGTACTAATAGGACCAAACAAATCAATGTGAGGCAACTTTAAGGGTCTGAAGGTAGCGACAATGTTCTTAGGTTTAAAAGAGGTTTTAACAATTTTTCCTACTTGAAATGCTCCACAAAGAGCATCTGAGTGATAATTAAGGCCTGACAAACCATTAATAAGTTTTAACTTGCTAAGCTTAGAAATTAATCTCTAGTTAGCATGACCTAACCTTCTGTGCCAAATCCATTTTTTTATCACTCATTGATAAAAGGAAAAGCACATTCTGATCAACCAACTCATAAAAATGGATTTTATAAAAATTTCCCTTCCTCTTACTTTTTAACACTATGGACTTGTCAGAAACAATAACAACTATACACATGTTCTTATTAAACACTACTTCATGATCACTATAAAAAAATCGACTTATGCTTAGTAGGTTATGTTTTACTCCATCTACAAGCCAAAAATTATTGATAGACATAGAGGGGTTACCAATAGTACCCATGCCAATGATCTTGTCTTTTTAGTTTCCATAAATCCCACATTTCCTCCCTCTTTCAGAGTGAGGGTTTGGAACATATGCTTTTCTCACGTTATATGTCGAGAACAACCATTGTCCAGGTACCAAGAGTGCTGCTTTGCTCCCCCCTTTGATCATATCTACAACAAAAACAATTTCATATCTAGGTACCCATAATTTGATGGGTCCTTTGGGATTAGTTATGAAAGGTCTCTTTCGACCTTGTACTCTAGCTCTTGAGTAGTGAGATTTTGAATCATTCAATACTTTCTGAGCAGAACTAAGAGAGGGGGATTATGCAGATTTTATCCGGATACCAGATTCTGAATCAATAGATTGTTCAGAGAAGCCAAAACTCTATCCCTTGCTTCTACTTATACCATAGATCATAGAATCAATTTTAGCTTTGTTAAAGCCATAAATGCCAAAATCTTAAAGTGCCATATCATACTCATTGAGTGGTTTATCAGACATTTCCTTTAATAGAGCAATACGATCTCTTTCTAGTTTGATAATCTTCTCTTTGGAAGACTCTTTATCAACTTTCAAGAGATCATAGTCTCTTTTTAAAATTATTAACTGATTGGATTTTTCTTGATAACATATCGTAATACATTGAATGTGAACAATTAAATTAGAGCGAGATAGTTTAGAAAGTACCTCCGTTTCTTATTTAAAGTATGAGCTAGAACCTGGGTCAGATTCCGTGTCTAAAGATGGTGAAGCCATCAGATCTAGATCGACTTCTTCCTCATATTTGTCAGATTCTTCTTCTTTATTAAGTTCATCCCATGTTGACATGAGACTTTTCTTGACCTTGTTTTTGAAGCTGTTCTTCTAAAAGATTCCTTTCTTTGGCTAGTCCTTCTACAACTCTGGACATTTAGCAACAAAGTGGCCATGCTTCTTGTAGTTGAAGCATCATTTCTGATCATCTTTGTTTATTCTGGAGCCCGTTCCTCTAAAGCCATTACCTCTGCTTAAGAACCTTCTGTTTTTCTTATTAGCCAGATATTGAAATCTTTTGATTAGAAATTCCATTTCTCCGTCTTTTGATTCTTCTTTAGTACCTTCTTCATGAGTAGGTTCCTCAGATCTACTCATTAGTAGGGGTGCTCGCGGTGCGGTTTGGGCGGTTTTGACGAAAAAAATTATCCGAACTGCAAGAAAAAAAATTGTGCGGTTTGGTTTGGTTCGGTTGGGTTTTAAAAAAAATCCGAACCAAACCAAACCAAACTAATGCGGTTTGGTTCAGTTCGGTTGGTTCGGTTTTTTACAAATATTTTATTGACCCATACGTATACATATAGATGACAACATAACTTTGTATTTATATATTCATACACTATCAAATAACAACAAAACTCGTCATATTTTGACACCAACTTTCTATTTAATATGTAAAAATTAAATTAGACAAAAGTGGAATAATAAACATAAAATAATAGTATAAAACAATATAAAAATTATTAGAATGAAACAAAAAAATAAAGAGACGAGAGATTAGTAAAGGTGAAAAAGAAAAAAAATAGTTGAGAGATTAAAGAAGAATATGTGCGATAAAAACGAAACTAAAATAAGGAACATTTGCATAAAAATGAGAAGGTGAAAAAGAAAGAATTTAAGAGAGTAGAGATTATAGAAAAATAGGAAATATGTATGTGGCAAAGAAGGCTCAATAATGTTATTAGAGATTTGAGAAGATCAGGACTAAAATCATATGTGTAAGGATGAGAAAATTGTTTGTAATCATAAGGTTAAGGTGTAATAGATTTAAGTTTGGGTAGGATGTGAGTTAAGTAAAAGTTAGGTTGTAACATAATGCGGTTTGATTCGGTTTACAAAATACAAACCGCAAACCGAACCGAACTGTGCGGTTTTGTTAAAAGATGACTCAAACTAATCCGAACCAAATGCGGTTTTTTGCGGTTTCGGTTTGGTTTGGTTTGATTTGCGGTTTTCTATTGGGTTGGTTTGGTTTTGAGCACCCCTACTCATTAGTGAAGATTTAGAATTATCATCAATCACTTTCATAGCAAGAGACTTTGAATTATGAACAGGTTCATCTCCGATCAGCTCCATCTCATGACTCTGGAGATCGCTAATCAAGCTTTCTAGACTTATGTTGTTTAAGTCTCTAGCTTCTTGAATAGCTGTTACCTTGGGTCTATACTTGGCTAGAAGAAACCTAAGAATCTTCTTGACATGATCAATTGTAGTATAACTTTTACTCAACACTTGAAGACCACATACGAGAACTTGAAACCTGGAGAACATAATTTCAATATCTTCATCCTCCCTCATTTTCAATAGAATGTATTGTTGAACCAAAAGATTTACTTTAGCTTTTTTAACTTGGTGATTCTCTTCATAGGAAGTACACAAATATTTGAAGATAGTTTTGGCAATAGATTTGTCAAGAATCTTGAGATACCCATAGTGAGGTAGAGCATCTATCAAGATTCATAGGACTCTGTGATGCTTTTTATATTCATTTTTCCTATCATGAGTGAAGCTCCTTTTATCAGCCACCATACCTACTCCATCAACAAAAAAGTCAATACCATCTTCTAGAATATCCCATAACTTATCATCAAGATCTATGATGTGAGTAAAAATATTGCTTATCAACCACTTAAATTCAGTAGAATTTCCACTGAATGTTGGAGGTTATGAAACATAGTTGTTCTTCTCAGATTTACTAGACTTATAAATGCTAATAACTTCAGTTTAAGGCATGATGTTTTTCTCTCAGGATCTTTTCAGTACCCCTATCAAGTGTTGATACACAGACCGTGTTTTGATGCCAACTGAAGGTGAAAAAAAGCACAAGAAGGGAGGGTTAAATTGTGTTGAATTTTTCTTCTTTTCCTTCTTAAGATCTGTTATCAGATTCTGGTTCAGAATCTGATAGTAGCGAAAAATATTGAATAGAAGTAACAAATAAAGCAAGACAACACACAAGCAATTTATCATGGATCCTTCTACAAATCAAGAGTAGTCCAGTCCCCTTGCACTTCCAATAGATTTTAAATATAACCAAATCTGATTACAAGTTGCTCAAGCACACAAGCAATAGAACTCCAATGTTCAAACACACAAGTAAGGAACTTCAATGCTCAAGCACACAAGTAAGGAACTTCAATGCTCAAGCACACAAGCAAGACACTTATAATTGCTTAAGCACACAAGCAAGAGAATTTTACAAATGCTCAAGTACACAGGAAAGAGACTTTACAAATGCTCAAGCACACAACCAAGAGACTTCACAAAGGCTCCAGCACACAAGCAAGAGACTTCACTGCTCAAGCACATAGGCAAGAGACTTCTAACAATCTATCTAATAGATAAATGATAGTGATAGAGTGATAGTTACACTTAATATACAGTGAGAGGTGTAAATAAATTACAACACAGAAAACTCTAAGACTTGGAACATATAAGAATGTACAATGATAAGAAGTTCTAAGTTAGCTTGTGCTCTTTAATTTGACAGAGTAACTTTTTTTTCTTGTCAAGGCACAATGTTTTGTTTATCTCCAAATCTTCAGCTCCTTTTATAGAGTTATATGAAAGAGTCGTTGGAGAAATATTCAAGCACAAGAGAGTCTTTGTAGAGAGACATCAATATATCATTTGCAACTCTTCCTCAAATGGATAATGTCGTTGCAAGATCATTTAAACTTCCTTTGCTAAAAAAGGAATTATCAATTGAAAACATTCAGGCTTCTGTAACTTTCAGCTGAGTTATCACGTGACCAGAACATGACTAATTGACCTCAGAGTCTGATAGCCATGTGTCAAGACCTCCTCGATTTTTAAGCTTTAACTGAGTTCAAGTTCTGGTCCTTTAGAGTCACTTAGTCTTGGCTTCTGAAACTTTCAGACTTTGACTATTTAGAGGCTGGATTGTTCAGAGTCTAGAGACATCAGATTCTGATCAACTTGATCAGAAGTTGATTCTCCAGAATCCGCCTATTAACAACTCATCTTCCAATGTTCAGTGCATTTCAGAACAGACTTTCAAATAGTATATTGATCTTCGTACTTGCAGACTTGAACACACATTAGACTATTCAATTGTTCTTCGAATACTTTGTTATCATCAAAACTCAAGGGATATAGTATAAACCAATTTTGTTCCAACATCTTATAACCTGTTGGCAAATGAACTACTTTGTCCACCCACTAATGATATATATTTCTATAAATGGACTTATCCATGAGTTTTAGTTATTTCACGAAGCATCTTTTGATTGAATTAGCAAGAAGGCTGGGATTCAACAAGTTTTGTCTAAGAGATCTTATCTTGACTGCAACTGACTTTTATGTTCTTGTTGGGGGGAGGGGTAACTTTGCTATAATTGAACCCACAGTGAAGTATTACCCCGTTACTGCTCTTGGCTCACATCATAAGTGTTTATCACAAGATTTCTCAATACCTTAGAATTGTTCATCAAAATGTAAAACCCATTAAAATTGTCCATCATATATAACTGACACATGTAAGACATAAGATACACATTCTCTTTTCAGACTTATACTTTACTCATTTTAAATTATCTAATTGATTTAGGCGTTAGATTGGTAACCTTATAGATTCTTCCCCACATTGCCGTGTCAGAGATCTAAACCACCGTATAAAAAGTCCAACATCACAAACCAATCACAATTATTGTTTCAGTACATATCATTATTGTTTAATAAAAACACTAGTATTAATCTTAGGAAATTTCTTTACCCACCTCCCTGTTTTCTTGGTCACCTCTGGTGAAAAATCCAAAATACCCTCACTTCGGAAATGCATTTCCGAAAAGTTTTTTCTCAAAATTTGTCTTATTTCGGAAATGCACTTCCGAAAACACGAAAAAAAGGTGTTTTCGGAGATGCATTTCCGAAAACACCCTGTTTTTTGGGTTTTCAGAGATGCATTTCCGAAAACACATTTTTTTTGGGAGGGGGTGTCTTCAGAGATGCATATCCGAAATATTCCAAGACCTCTTGGAATGTATAATACATAATAATTATTATAAATATATAAATAAGAAATTATAACTCATTTTAAGTGAAATTATTTTAGTTTTTTTAATTAAAATTATTTTAAATTTTAAAATATGAATCAGAATAGAAATATATAATAATTATTATTTATAACTCATAAATTATATCAAAATTTATAATAATTATTATTTATTACTCATAAATGATATCAAATTTATGATATATGAATTAATAAATATCCTAAAATTAATTTTTGAAATTTTTAGATTTATTTTTGGTTTTTCGGAGATGCATCTCCCAATTAATCAAAATCGTATTTTTTGGGACTTTTTCGGAAATGCACTTCCGAAGTCTGGTAAAATTAAAAAAAAAAATTTTCGAAAATGTATTTCCGAAGCAGGGGTAAAGTGGGGTTTTCGCTGGGGGTGACCCCATAGTGGTGGTGGGTAAAGAAATTTTCTTAATCTTAATGCATGTCACTTTAAAAAAATAAATATTGAGATAATATGTATGATATAAATTAACTTTAAATACAATGGTTAATTTTATAGAATATATAATAAAAAAGTTATCAAACGTGTAATCCCGAATAAAAGGTATGTCATGATGCACAAAAACAGCCATAAACTATGAAATATGTTACCTTCTAGTTATGACAACCGAACATGTGCTATGTGGTCCATGAATACAACAGCAACAACAAAAAAAACCTTCCATCTTTATAGTTTGTATAAATACATGCTTGTATTAAAAGACTACACCAAGTTAGTGGTCCTATCCTTTTTGTTCTATTGATTTTTTCCACTCTAGTTGGTCCCTTTCTAGTTTAAACGCAACTATTATTACATGCTTCCCTCTTTTTTATTCTATTGAAAGAAGAAATTATAGGGATATAAGCTATAGCTTGCATAATGCATTATTCTATGGGACCATAAAATTGAAAAGTCACAACAATAGACTCTTAAGGCACGATTTTTTGGGATTAAGGTAAACTTAGTTTTGCACCTTCTTCGAAAAAGGCGTTCATGGCATTAATATCTTAATGAGGTCAGGCTAATGACATCATAAGATGAAATACCACTCTCACAAGTGTTTCATTGTTTTGCCAACATGTATGGTTCAAAATTGAAACTAACTAAGATAAACAAAGTTGCCTTAACAACCAATTCAATATTCAATATTGATCATAATACAATTTTAGGCGTAACTTAATATTGAGATATAACAATGATTGATTAATTCAAGTTTATAGTAATTACAATCTTAATCAGGGCATATAATAGTTAATAAACTAGATACATCATAGACTTAAACTTATGATAAAACACTATAAGCAAGATTAAAATCTAGATGACATTCTAATAAAATACATATGTAATTTTGTAATTATCGTATCCACAAATATTGGTGGTTTCAAAGACAGTTCAACAATTTTTAAGATTTCAAGTAGAGAAGGGTTTTATATTTTTTGATGCATGAAAGGAAATACCAGAAAATAAATGACAGAAATTAAAATAGAGATTTCAATGTTAAAAGTGAGAAAACTTGCTAAGGGTAGATTTCGTCATTACGTATCTATCATGCACAGCCATAGGTCAGTAATATGCTCATCTTCTCAGCTATTAATATTACCACCCG
The DNA here is from genome assembly GCF_029867415.1 of Vicia villosa. Lineage (NCBI taxonomy): Eukaryota > Viridiplantae > Streptophyta > Magnoliopsida > Fabales > Fabaceae > Vicia > Vicia villosa. Next base: position 449,306 of record NW_026705280.1, on the reverse strand, counting down.
CGGCTTTCATTCGTATCTTCTATCGGTCTCAACACCGTGAGATCATTGCATTACTTAATAGTCGATATCTCAGTTTATTAATATATACAGAGATTTGGGTTCAAACAGTTATAAATCAACAAGACTCCACATTGATCATACTATAGTACTTGCGGATATTGAACCTAAACATATGTTTAAGCACCTTTTGAATGTCAAGTCATACCATGAAAAAAAGTTTTAGGTAGCAAATCTAAAACAGATATTAAGATTAAAGAGTTGTCAATATTAAAGCTTGAGTAGACTTACATAAAACGCCATGACCTATTTAATACACGAATATGATGACTACATCTAATCCTAAACAAAGATATTTTTTAGCTATGCTTACTCATGGTAAAAGTTTCGATAATCCCGCGAAGCTGAGTTAGGAAGTTTACATGCCCTATCACTTAAGCAGCGCTTATGTAACACATTAAACCCCGCACATAATTATCAAAGAATTTAATTAAATAAACCCAACCACTTAAGGTGTCACATACAACAAATATGACCTGCTCTGTAACATGGATTCACACGACATCCAACTCACCTGATTTGTACTTGGGATATATACATGACATCCAACTCATGTGATATCTTCGCAGCGGAATCACAATTAAAACAATACAAAAAAATATATAGCACTCATAGCATTTAGTCTCATAAACTCCACTTCAGTTTTTATAACGTAAACAAAAGGAGTTATATCTTCCAACTCTCAACACTTTGAGATCTTAACAAAATAAAATCAGAAAAAAAATTCAACAAAATAAAGCTAAGCAAATAAGAAACGAGTGTTCCCAACCCAATGTTACATGATCAGAGCAAGATCCTACTAATAAAACGACAAACTAATGGAAGTCACTTCAAGAGCTATCTTCCACTTACTTCAGTCAATGCTACTCTTGAGTATCTGCACGCCCAGGTAAAGGCAACATTCAAGCAGAAGGGGTGAAAAATCACATTCAATAATAACAAGCTTAAACTGCTTAAACTGCAAGTTAGGATATTAACACATACACATTTCACAATAATTCTCTTACAATATTACACAATATATTCTCAACCCAACCTCAACAATCACACACCACATATAAAATGCATACAACTCATTTATGTAATGCAACTCAACTATGCAACTCTATGCATATGCATGTGGTACCAAATCAACATTTGGTTCTCTCAAGAACTGGGTCTCTTCTCTGAACCCAAAAGCCACCTCTATGAGCTCCAAGCCCCTTCTCAGAGCTTGGGACAAGCCACTAGTCCCCTCTCTGAACTAGCAGACATGCCTTTGGATATAACCCGTATGATGCATGAACATATTATCAAATCAATGCGTTAAGACCCCTCTCTGATCCTAACATAATGCATTGACAACTCAAGTAATCCCCTCTCTGGATTACATCTCAACCACAATCACAAAAAGTACTATATAAAATTAATAGTGCAACTCAAGCATACTATAACTCGGTGGGAGAACTGACTTTTAAAATATTATTTCGCAAACAATGTTGCGGTGAGTAAGAGTCGCCACCGACTTTTATTTTGTCCAATTTAGGAAAGGTATAAAAGTACAGGAAAGACCTTTTGAGAAAAAGAGTTCGGGGGGTAAGTTATGAAAAGGGAAGGTGTTAGCACCCTTTTCATCCGTAGTTATCTACGGGCTCTTAGTTTGCTTAGCTCGTTTTGTTTTGTTTGAAAAGCTTGAAAAAGCATAGTGTGTGTGTGTGTGTGTGTTTTGAGAAATAGTTTGATTTGAATATGTCTGAAGAGACAATGTTGAAAAACGGGGTGTGAAAATCATGTTTATATTGAGCAAGCAAACTAAAGGCTACTTACCCTATGTTTGGTCTTTCCTATACTTTCGACTTTCATTTAAGGGATAAGACTAACCATACCATTTGTGGGTAGGTAGTCCTATCTATTGGACGTGTTCGGGACAATCGAAGGGTTATCGGATGGTCATAGAAGGCAACATGTAAAGACGTCTTAGCATTCGAAGGGACGGTCATCGTTTTATCGCAGGCAACTCGAAGGGACTATGATGACATTAATCGGAGGCAACCTTGCTAAGACATCCATACGTTCGAGGGACTTGACCATTATTCGAAGGCAACAGAAGAGGGGAAACCCTAGAGGTGAGTGTGTGAACAGTAAAATGGGTGTGTTAGATTCAGATATTTAATCTTGAGTTAAGTTAGCTAGTGTTTGATTTTAACCATCTTGCCATACATTCCTAAGAATACATCTAGCAGTTATATATTGTAGAAAAATAAATTGCGGAAATTAAATTTAAGCTATTACAATAAAACTTGCGACCTATACACATTTTCTAAAATTTTAAATAAATGAACAAACGAGCAAACATGCGTCATACATTGGTTTCGAGATGAGAAAGAGAAGAACGCGAGGGATAAACATTTTTACAAGATTAATAATAAGCCTAATTAATTAACCTAAAAAAATTATCTACAACCTAATTAAACTAATGTTGAAATTAAAAAAAAAAACTAAGATTAATAAACCTAATTTACTAAATTAGTTAAATTTAAATTAACTCTTGAATTAAATTAATATTAAATTAATTAAAAACCTAAAGTTAAATAACCTAAGTTAAAAGTAAATTCTTTTTTGTTATTTTTAAATCTAATAATTAAAACTAATTTTGTTGGTTTTTTTTTAGTTAATTGAATTAGTAAAAAAAATAAACAAATAATAAGAAAATTTCAAGAAAGAGGCGCATAATCATGTGTGGGAGCGCTCTGAATGTCTATGGTGGAGCAACATCTTCGTGAACGTCAGATCCAATGCTGGAAGATCTCACAGCTCTTGCGTGAGGGCGTAGCGTGGTCACGTGTGGCATAGATGTATCGGGACTTGAAGTGAAAACCTGCAACATTTTTAACAAAAATAATGTGGGTGGGTGAGGATCCAACCCCCATCCCCACGGTTAACAATATAGCTTTCCACCATCTCTGCCATACGTTTAAGTTGTTTGTAAAATGGAAACAAGATATAAAAGAAAATCATGAAAACGACGTCGTTTTGTGCGGAAAAAAAGAGTATGCATTTGAACCACCGGTTTTTTAAAATTGTCAGTTCATCGGTTTTTTTCGATTTTTACCGATTTTGGTCGGTTCTCAACGGTTCAATAGCATATCTGGTCCAACAATCAGATCAGACCGATAACCTCTCCTGTTCCCAGTTTGACCGATCCGACCGACCGATTCTGTCTGATTTTTAAAACACTGGTTCTATTCTAACATGTAACATTGATCTGTTGTGTTCTAACGTGTACCGTCTTAATGTATTCAATTTCTAATGAATTTTTGAAATATCTATTTTATTAAGGTGTGAACAAGTTTAACTCAAAATACTAGTACGTATATATTAAAAGATTACGGTAAATATCTATTCTATTAAGGTGTGAATAACTATTACTCTATTACACATGATTTCTTCATTTTTATTACCGATTTTAGCTTGGAAAAATGCATTATCATACGGGACCATGAGATTTAATTCTAAAGACTCTTAAGGCACGATTTGTTTGGGATTAAGGTAAACTTGACTTTGCACATTCTTCAAGAAAACTATGAACTTTTAAGGTTGCCTACTTTTGTGGGAATGCATCAAAACCACAATTTTGAGTTGTCCCATGTATATTAGTAGAGTATTTAATGACTCATCAATATATGAATCTTACCTAGTTTATATAACATTATATTTTCTCTCTCAATTATTTATTTATTTATTTTAATGCTATTTCATTTGAAAAAGGCAACAACCCTTTTATTTTATCTCATGTATGTATACTAATAAGAGAAAATCAAATTTTATGTTCCTATTGTCAATACAATGATTATAAAAGAATGTCCTGTTTATTTATTCATAGTAAAAATCGAATTATATTTTTCATTGTAGAATAGTTATTGGGCCTACTTATGGACCATGGACCAACAAAGAATCAGTTGGGCAACAAACAACAAAATGAAACAATTGGGCTTAAGCTAATTTAACCTATAAAGATAGACAATTTCTTTAGGTGGAAAACACCTTTGAAAACCTCAAAGTATTCCTTAGAGATACATTTCCAAAGACACTCATATTCTAATTTTAAAAATTTAGGATATGCATATCCGAAATCACCCTTTTTTAATTTTTTTCATTTAAACGTTGAATGTAAAATGTCAGATCTTTTTTCGGAGATGCATATCCGAAAAGATCATTCCCAAAAAGAATTTAGGCTATTGGTTAATTCGGATATGCATATCCGAAGTATTTCAATATTCCAATTTTTTTATTTTATTTTATAAAATTATTTATTTATAATGTAGTTATAATATAATCAGAGTGAGTTATTATTAATAAAGAACTTAAATACAAATTATTATAAAAAAATATTACTCCCTCCGTTCCTTTTTAAGTGTCGTTTTAGCAAAAAGTTCTTCAACCAAGATAGTGGATTATTAGAGTTACTTTTTCTATTATACCCTTATTTATTTTTCTCTTTCTAAATAAATTCAATCATACAAACTCTTTTTTCAATAACTAATTGAAAAATTTGAGGTGGAGTTATTGAGAAAATAAGGGTATAAATGACAAATTATAACATTAAATTATAAAACGACACTTAAATAGGAACAAAAAAATTCTTCTAAATATACAAAGTAATTTTTCAAATAGTATGCAGTTAAAGAAATTATATAAACTTGACTTCACCGCAGATTTGTAAGAAGGTATATGGGTGTAAAAAGAAATTGTCTAAAGATAAGGACTATAACTAATATGCTAATAGCCCTTATTAAACTATACGATATATTTGGGAATATTTTGGTACACCCCTTAACCTTCTTAAGGGTCTCTACAAAAATTCCAGTTTCACCCCTTAAATTTGGAGATGCATATCCGAACGCATCACATTTTATTTTTTTAGAGATGTATTTTTAAATTTACTCATTGATAATTTCGAAAGTACATATCTGAAATAAACATGATTTAAGTGTTGTATATGTGCTTTATAGTTAGCAAGTAATCAAATCAAGATAATCTGATCTTTCATAATTCATCACATACATGAACAAATTTTCCATTAAATTGAAGACAAAAGAACCATATTATTCAGTGTTGATTAAGCCACAAGGTATTACCAGTAAGATTTAAATCAACTTCACATCATTCCAAATCCTCAATTCACATCCCAAGCATGGACATTTTTTAATCGATAAAGATCTAGTATTCTAAAATATTCAGAAAGATCATACAAAAAAAGGTATAACAACAAAAACAATAATAAAATGAAATTTTGGAGATACCCAATTGGTAGAAATGAAGGGAAATGAGAAATCTTACAACAAGGTTTCTTTCATTGAGAAGAGAAGGATTGTCACGAAGTAGTTTCTGAAAGTTCAATAATCACCTTAGAGAGCACAAGTATATATTGTAGGTGGTTTTGCAGGTTTTGACCTTTGCTCTCGAGACATGTTCATCCTGGATTTGTCAAGAGTGGTATAAGCAGAATATTTTTGTTAATGCGTGAATACTTAAATTTAAATTTCAAGTGTAAACAAGATGTTTTCGGAGATGTGTTTTCGAAACACCTTAAAATATGATTTGGAGTGCGTTTAAAAATGTATCTCCGAAGAGAATTTTGAAGTTTTCAGAGGTTTCAAAAATACATCTCTGAAAATATTCCTAAATATTTAGAGAATTTGAGATGCATCTCCCTAAATATTTTTTAGTTCTAGTTTGATTACAAATTTAGTAAAAAAAACAGTCAAATGTTATTGAAATGTTATATAGGAAGACGACGAAGAGGGTGTTGTTAAAGTTTTTCAAATAAATTAGGAATCCAGCTCATTATATTTTCTCTTAAGGAATAATAGATTGGATGCAATATGTCAAACTGATTGGCTATCGCACTATAATAATGTAGGAGTTTAAAATAGGGGTGGCGAAGTGGGCGGCCCGTTCAGTCATATGTCCGCCAAAAAGAAGAGTGGGGCGGGCAAATCCGTAAATTGAAATGGGCATAAAAATCCAGCCCGTCCCGCTAAGGTGGCGGGATGGCGGGAGGCGGGCTTGTCCGTCTATTTTTTTTTAATAGATTTTTTACATTTTAATTAGATTTTTCACATTATTTTTAAAACATTTTTTAATAAAACATTTTTTAACAAATTTCACTTAAAAATATTGCATATATTCATAAATAAATGTATAAAATAAAACCATCAAGAATTATAATAAGTAGAATTAACTTAAAAAATAGCGAATTTTAACGGAGCGACAGGTTTTGGCGGGCGACGGGCTTTTGCGGGCGGCGGGTTTTGGCGGGACGGACTATGGAGGACGGCATGCCAAAAAGATCAACCCAACCAACCATTTTTAAGTGGGTGCGTGGGCCGGCCCGGCGGGCCACGTCCCGTTTTGCCACCTCTAATTTGAAACTGAGGATGGAGATCCTACACTAAATATGAAAATTTCATAAATAGTTGTGGCAATATCATACTATTTAGCTTTTAACGAAGATCTGGAAATTATAGGTTGTTTCTTGGACTTGTAAGAGATCAAGTTGTTACCTAAAATGATGCAAAACTCATTGGAAAATTTTCTAGTATTCGGACAACTAACCCAATCAGAATCACAAAAGTATTTTAATTCAAAATGAGTATTAAAAAGATAAAACAATATTTTATTTTAGGAAACAACTCAAGGTGTTGTTGTACTACTGGTTAGCTAAATGTATAATTCAAAAGAATAGTTCTCTTGTAATATCTTTGTAATAGATTTGAAGGTTGCTACCTAAACTTGAATTAGATATTTTTCTATCCCTTTAAAACTCATTTACAATTAAAATACTTTTGTGATTCTGATTGGGTTAGTTGCCCATATTCTAGAAAATGTACTAGTGGGTTTTGTGTCTTTTTAGGTGACAACCTGATCTCCTATAATTCCAAGAATAATCAGCTTTTTCTAGATCTTCATCAAAAGTTGAATAATGTGTTATGGCCGAGATAATTTGTGAAGTTCAATAGTTGACATACTTACTGAAGGATTTCCATCTACAGATTCACACTTTTACATTATTATACTGTGATAGCTGTTGTACCCCAATTTTTGCCCCTGAGATCCCACCTAATTTGCATTAGATATAAAAGAGTGTGATCATTATTATTATTATCATCATCATCATCATCATCATCATCATCATTCATAATCATTTATGCATCATGTACTAACTAAAAAATATACAAAAAGATTGTGTTTGCTTGTTGCTTGTTTCCCAAGATAGGTGACTGATCAAGGAGCTCAGGAAAATTAGGTTTTGGTGGCTCACAAGGTGGCTCAAGTTTTATCATGTGCTCAAGTGATTCCTCTCATTAATATCTAATCCCAAGTATGGTTCAATTCAATATTTAATCAACACATCAACTTTTGATGATGACAACTAAGGATATCTAATGAAAAGTCAAGCACATCTCTTGAATATCCAAAGAAGGCCGACAAAGTAGAAATTATCTAAAGTCTCAAGTGATCTCAAGCAGTGTCAACAAAAAAGGTAGTATCTAACAAAGGGCTTGTAGAAAAGGAGTTAATCTCTTAATTTAGTAAGTGAGTGAACTTATGTAAGCAGATTGGATTTTTCGTAAAAGTATATGGCAATAAGCTCACACACACTAAAACCTTTTTCAAATGTTTTCGTCTAGATAAAACATCTTAAAAAGTATCTTAGAGTGCCAGATGACTTAGGAACTATGGAAATAACTAGAGGCGAAGACTTGGCTTATCTAATCGATTGAGTTGTTGGTCTAATCAATTAGATTAGCTCAAACTTACGCCCTAAGCCATTTAGACAGCACCTTAATGATCTGTAACAACTAGTTATATTTTATTTCCTTTTATAGAACTTACAAACGATTATCTTTCAAATTCTAATCGATTAGAATAAATGCTAATCGATTAGATAACGAGAAATTTAATTGATTGCAAATTCTATTTTGGGCACATCTCTTGCCTATAAATAGAGGTTCATTTTCTCATTTCAAACCATCTAGAATCGTGTTTTGACACTTCCATATGCCAATCTCTCTCTCTCTCTCTCTCTCTCTCTCTCTCTCTCTCTCTCTCTCTCTCTCTCTCTCTCTCTAAGTTTTATCTTAATTTTCTCTCACTAGATCTTATAGCCAAATACTTTTGTGAGAAAAGTTCATTTGTGAGTGAGGTTACTTTTGTAATTCTTTTAAAGGGTAGAATTTTAAAATTCGCTAAGGTAATATTTTGTTTACACCATGGTTGAACACTGTCCAATTAGAGATTATTTGTGGTTCAAAGCTAAACCTGATAAAAGCTTAGGTTGGGGATTGTGTGATTAGTCCTAGGTTGAATATTAGCCATTGTTAAAATCTTCATTGGCTCTTGGTTAGCCTAGTTAAAACCAAGATAGGTTGAAGATTAGCATTTTATCAAGATCTTCATAGGTTAAAGATTAGTCCAGTCTAAAATCGCAGGTTGTTTGGTTTGGTATGTTAAAACCAGAGGAATTGAGTTCATATATTTTAGAAATTAAAGAGTAACAGCTCCAAGGTCCCTGTTCGTGGAAAGGAGACTAACCACTTTAGTACACTGTTGGGAAGGAAGATTGGCCACTTCACTCTCAATATTATATTGAGGAAAAGACGCAAATGCCCATATCTATCGTCTTGTAATATTTGATTGAAGGACAACCATCATTTCCTTGTATAAGGGGGTTCGCGAGCCTTTCTTACTAAAGGCTCTCAAGCATTATTGGAAACTCTCAAGACCAAGTCTAGGGGAGAGGAGTAGGTCATTTTGATTTAACACAACCTCTATAATTCTTTGTCTTCTTCTTCTTCTTCTTCTTCTTCTTCCCTTAACTATTTACTTTATGCTATTTACTTTCCGCTGCTTAATCTTTTAAAAATATTTTTAAACTCCAATTAACTTGCCAAAAGCTTTCAAAACCAAATTTTTCCAAACCACATTATTCACCACCTCATGTGTGTAAAGTCTCAAGTCCAACATAACCTACCATATTTCACTTACTAATACTCCCACCAATTCTCCTAACCCCACCCTGCTCTTAATCCTCCTAATGCTCTTACGCCTCTTACCCCTCATACTACTCCCTCTCCCACACCTCAACATGTAACCTTAAGACAATCAACCAGGATAGCCCATCCTACAAGTTACTTTAATGATTATCATTGAGATATTCTTTAACAACAGTCGCTACACGAAAAAACATATAGTCGCCATTAAACTTTATTTATTCCAAAAGGGAAGGGGAAGCATCGAGAAAACCCCAAAAGATGGATAAGATGGTCTCGCTGTAACACCCTTCTAACCCACATATATTTTCGCATATAATTTTTACGAAAAACAGAACAAATAACCACAAGGGTGTCACATCTTCATAATGTTAGACGCTGGCCTGAGGATCTAGAGGGGGTGAATAGATCTCACAGAGTTTTTCGGAATTATTTCGAACTAAAGCGAAAGCGGTTCTGAATCGACTTGCGTCTATTCCGGACCGTTATTGCAAGGGTCGTATATGTGACAAAACCACAAGATAATTGAGATTAACGATGAAGTGATATGTTATCGAATCAATACTTTTCACAGCTGAAAATCAATTAACTTCTAAATTGACAAACTTTGGTTTGCAATGCAGTAATAATGGAATAAGCAAAAAGACAAACACTTGGTGATAATGTTCAAATTGATGATGATTCAAGATGTGGTGAATTGTGATGTTTATGCAAAACCTTAATTCACAATTTCAACACTTGAATCGTTAATCAATTTTGCAATTATGACCAAATATGAACAGAACGTAAATGAAAAGATAAAAGCGACAAGAACACGATATTTGTTCAGGCAGTTCGTCGATCGTCCTCGCTACGACTACGTCTAATTCCAAATTGAAATTGGGAAATCTTCCATTAATGTTGAAAGCAGTTTATACATAAAAGAAAGCAAAGCGATAAACAATAAACCAAATTTGCCGATCCTTTGAATCTTCTTCCCCCTTAATCTTGATCCAGATCAAGGTGATCCAAGAGCTTCACTTGATCCCTTTTCTGCAGTGTCTTGAATTGCCTTGAACCCTTGTTCTTCAATCTTCACACTCAGATGGATCCTCGATGAAACCTCTTGATAAAAACCCCCAAGAAACACCTATCTTGGAGGACAAAACCCTCGGATTTTATTCACCAAAAACCCCACAAATCTTCACCCACTAGGAATCTTCAATTCCGTTCCATGGACGTTATCGAACTCGATCACTAACCCTCAACGCAAGAATGATTATGTGTAATTGTGTTGGAGATGATGAAGAACGAAGATGAGAAGACTTTGTGTATCTTTTAGTCGTTGGTGTTCATTTCAATAATTGAACCTTGGACAATATATATGAGAGCTTATCAGTTGGAGCAGAGAAAACCAGAAATTTTGGCATTTTTGATCAATTAGGTCGACCTCTTGTAGTGCTTAGGTCGACCTAGCAGAGGTGCATTAGTTTTGAATGATATTTACTCCCAGTTAGGTCGACCTGTTAGGGAAGTAGGTCGACCAGAATTCTCTTCAAGTGCGTTTTGGGACATTTCTTCAATTTAGGTCGACCTAGTTGATGTGTGGGTCGACCTAGCAGAAGTGTATGGAATTTTCTCCATTTTAGGTCGACCTGGGTTGACAGTAGGTCGACCTAACTGCTGCTTTTCTGCATTCTTCTTGTTTTGCTTGTGTTGAGTCGACCTATATGCATAGTAGGTCGACCTGCTCTGTCATAAGTGATCAATGCTTGCTTTTCTTTGAGTTCTTCTGCTTGTGCCTTGTTGCTTGTATGCTTGTTGAGTTTGCCATGAATCAAAAACATCTTTGTGAGTGTGATCTTGTATTCACATACTCCCCCTTTTTGATGATGGCAAACCGGTAGTAGAAGCTTTAGCAATAAGTGGTAAAAGCTCCCCCGTACACTCAGCTGAGCTCCCCCGTACACTCGACATCTATCTCCCCCTTTGACAACATCAAAAGAGATACAACGAAGCAGAAGAGGAGAGTAACGAGAGAAACATAGATAAAACTCGAGCATTCATAGTAGTATATAAGAGATAGGTAGTAAAAAAAAAGGTATAAAAGGCCATTCCAACAGACATAATATGAAAAAAAAAAACTGTGTACGTAAAGCATGTAGCAAATGAGCATAATAATAGAGAAATTGAAATTTTGTAGCAGTAGGTCGACCTAATTTGGTGCTGGGTCGACCTAACAGACGAGCCTTTAAAATGACGCAGATTAGGTCGACCTAAAAGAAGGGTAGGTCGACGTAACTGGGCATTTTAGTTTGTAAGCTGAAAAATGACTTGTGTAGGTCGACTCAGAGGCAGAGTAGGTCGACCTAAATTCCCAAAATTTTAGAAAATCCGCTTTATGAGATGTGCTAATGTCTAGTTACTTGCTTGTATGTTTAGAATATGATATGCTATGATTAAAGACGAAACACATACATGAGCAAGAGATATATATGTATGAAGTCACTATAAGCATGTTAATTGATAGCATATTATAGTATCAATGATATTTTTGGAAGTGAACAACAATCATGTTACCGTCTTCTCAATGTGTAGGTGTCACCGTTTATGGAAGCCTTTAGTCAATATGGAATGATGTCTGGATTGATGAAGAACTACCTTTACACTAAGAGAAATGTTAGCTTGAGAATAATCATTATATAGATATAAAGTAAAGGAATAACTTTAAGAGAAACAAACGTAATTAGCCCAAATTAGAGATATCTAGTATCCCTAATTCCCTACGAATGTTGAAGTATTGCTCCGTTGCCAGAGGTTTGGTGAATATGTCAGCTAGTTGCTTCTTGCTCTCTACATGTTCAAATATAACGTCTCCTTTATCTACATGATCTCTTAGGAAGTGATGCCTTATTTCAATATGTTTGGTTCGTGAGTGTAGGACATGATTCTTGCTCAAGTTTATGGCACTTGTGTTGTCGCACATGATAGGTATACGATCAAGCTTAATACCAAAGTCCAGAAGTTGTTGCTTGAGCCATAATATCTGCGCACAACAGCTCCCTGCAGCTACATATTCTGCCTCAGCAGTAGATAATGCAACCGATACTTGTTTCTTGCTATGCCAACTTATCAATGAATTTGAGAATAGATGACATGTTCCACTGGTGCTTTTTCTATCGGATTTGCAGCCAGCAAAATCTGAGTCGGAGAAACCTACCAAGTAGCAGTCATTTCCCTTTGGATTCCATAGGCCATAGGTAGTAGTTCCACGTAAATAGCGCAGAATTCTTTTGACAGCCTTTTGGTGAGATTCTTTTGGACAAGATTGATATCTTGCACACATACACACACTGAACATAATGTCTGGTCTTGAGGCGGTAAGATACAATAGTGAACCTATCATACCTCGGTACAATTTTACATCAACCTCTTTACCTTTCTCATCTTTGTCTAGGTTAGTATTTGTTGCCATAGGTGTGTTAATCTCCTTCGCTTCACTCATTCCAAATCTTTTGAGCAGCTCTGTACAGTATTTAGTTTGACTCACAAATGTTCCATGACTGAGTTGCTTGATTTGTAGGCCAAGGAAGAAATTTAGCTCACCCATGAGACTCATCTCAAATTCGCTCTGCATAAGCTTAGAAAAATCTTTGACAAGTTTTGCATTAGTCGACCCAAATATAATATCATCTACATATACTTGAACTAAGAGAACATCTTTATCTTTTCTTTTAATAAAGAGAGTAGTGTCAACTTTACCCCTAGAGTACCCTTGGCTAAGAAGAAATTTACTCAATCGTTCGTACCAAGCCCGAGGGGCTTGTTTAAGACCGTATAGAGCACGTTTCAGCTTATAAACATGAGTTGGATACATGTAATTCTCAAAGCCGGGTGGCTGAGCAACATAGACCTCTTCATTTATGTAGCCATTTAGAAAGGCACTTTTAACATCCATTTGGAATAGTTTGAAGTCTTTTGAACAAGCATAGGCAAGTAAGAGGCGAATAGCTTCGAGACGTGCTACAGGAGCGTATGTCTCTTCATAATCAATACCTTCCTCTGATTGTAACCTTGGGCAACTAATCTAGCTTTGTTTCTAGTAATAACGCCGTTTTCATCAAGTTTGTTACGAAAAACCCATCTAGTGCCGATTACTTAATGATCTCCCGGATGAGGGACTAAGTCCCAAACATCATTCCGTTTAAATTGGTTTAATTCTTCTTGCATGGCCATTAGCCAATGCTCATCAAGTAATGCGTCCTTAGCGTTTTTCGGCTCAACTTGTGAAACAAAAGCAAAATGATGACAGAAGTTACTTATCTTTGAGCGTGTTGTAACGCCTTTTGAGATGTCTCCTATTATGTTGTCAATTGGATGGTCTTTCACATTTGTCCAAGCCTTAGGAAGTTCTTCATTATTTGAGATGCTTTCCTTTTCATTTTCATCATGAGACTCATCTTTATCTTTCTCAACATCTTTCTTTACAATACTTTCATTCTCGTCTTCCTTATCTTTGACAATGTCTTCAGTGGATGGACCTGCACCATTAAACGAAAGACCTTTCTCGACATATTTTGTATAAGATTCATCAAAAGACACGTGTACTGACTCTTCTACTATAAGTAATCTCTTATTGTATACCCGATATGCTTTGCTAGATTGTGAGTAACCAAGGAATATGCCCTCATCAGCTTTAGCATCGAATTTACCAAGATTATCCTTACCATTGTTCAAGACAAAACACTTGCAACCGAATACATGGAGATGAGATACATTTGGTTTTCTACCTTTTAGTAATTCATAGGGAGTTTTGTTCAGTATAGGACGTATTATTATCTTATTCAAAACATAACATGCGGTGCTAATCGCGTCAGCCCAGAAATACTTGGGTAGATTACCCTCATTCAGCATTGTTCTTGCCAGCTCCTCTAGAACCCGATTTTTACGTTCAACCACTCCGTTTTGTTGTGGTGTTCTAGGAGCTGAAAAGTTATGCTCAATTCCATGTTTATCACAGTATTTTTCAAAAAGATAGTTTTCAAACTCTCCACCGTGATCACTTCGAATTGCAACTATTTTGTTGTTCATTTTATTTTGACATAATCTTGCAAATTGTGTGAAAGCTGGAAAAGTTTGATCCTTACTAGGTAGAAAGATTGTCCAACAAAATCTAGAGTAATCATCGACAATGACAAAACCATAGGTGTTTCCACCTATGCTTTTAGTCCTTGAAGGGCCAAAGAGATCCATGTGAAGTAGTTCAAGAGGGCGTGATGTTGAAACCACGTTCTTTGATTTAAAAGAGATTTTTGTTTGCTTTCCCTTTTGACAAGCATCACATAGATGATCTTTTGAAAACTTCATTTTAGGTAAGCCGATTACTAAATCTTTTGTGACAACTTTATTAAGTAAGTCAAAATTTATATGGGCGAGACGTCTATGCCAAAGCCATGAGTCTTCGCCTAGAGCAATTAGACACTTGGTACTAGACTTAGATACCTCATCCAAGTTTAGCATGTAGATGTTGTTTACTCTTAAGCCCTTAAACATAATGTCTCTTTTCTTAGTATGTTCTATTGTGCAGCCAGAATTTGTAAACATTACTTTAAAATCTTTGTCACACAATTGACTTATACTTAAAAGATTATGTTTAAGGCCTTCTACTAGCATCACATCAGTTATAGTCGTGGTAGAAGGGTTACCTACACTTCCTTTACCAAGTATGGCTCCCCGATTGTTATCTCCATAGGTGACATACCCCTTTTTCTTTGCTTGAAACTCAACGAAAAGAGATAGTTCTCCCGTCATGTGTCTTGAACATCCGCTATCAAGGAACCACAACCTTTCGGCAATGTCAAGACACTTTTCAGCTTTCTTTTTCTTGTGTTGATGAGCCATAAAACATAGGTTTGCTGATTCTTCTTCATCGCTTGATGAGCTTTCACTAGATGAATCACTTTCCCATGCTATGTAGGCTCTCTTAGATTTGTTATGACCTTTGCTTTGGTTCTTCTCTTTTTCCTTCTTAAGGTATGGACAATCTGGTTTGTAGTGACCGGCTTTCCCACAATTAAAGCAAGGGCCTTTGATTTTTCCTTTGTTGTTGTCGTCTTGTTTGAACTTGTTTGATTGCTTTCTAAAGTTGATCAAGCCTTTGTCAGAATGTTTTGCTCCATTTTTCTTTAGATATTTGTTGTATCTTCGCACAAACAGTCCCATTTCCTCATCATCGGAGTCTTCGTCATCACTTGTATCACTATCCTCTAGCTCTTGTCTTGAGGTCTTGGAGCTTGAAGCCTTTAGAGCTATTGACTTCTTCTCTACCTCTTTCTCCATGTTCTTTTCTTTCTCTACCCTTTTCTCATGCATGTCAAGGCACTTAAGGTGTTGTTCATGTTCCTCTAGTTTACCAAAGAGAGTGGTAATGTCTAAGGTGTTTAGATCATTTGCTTCCTTTATTGCTGTAACCTTGGGTTGCCATTCCCTGTTCAAACATCTTAAGATTTTGTTAGTAGCAACTGCATTGGAAACAGGTCTATCAAGAGAATTTAACCGATTTTTCAGGTGAACGAATCTCTTCTGCATGTTTTCGATGGATTCACCATCTTCCATGTGGAATAGTTCGAACTCTTGAGTTAACGTATTGATCCTAGCTAGTTTGACATCATCCGTTCCCTCGTGGGCAACTTGCAATGTGTCCCACATAGCTTTAGCGGATCTACAATGGGAAACGCGATAGTATTCATCAACTCCTAGAGCTGAGATTAGAATGTTTCTCGCTTTCCAATCGTATGCATATCTCTTTTCATCTTCAGCATTCCAAGTATTTTCTGGTTTTGGGACAACTGCACCAGCTGCATTTGTTATGGTAATCTGAAAGGGACCATTAACAATAGCTGTCCAGATGTTCCTATCAATTGCATTGATATGGACACACATACAATCCTTCCAATAGCCGTAGTTTTCACCGTTGAAAACTGGAGCTCTATTATGAGCCCCTTTCGGTCCGGAAGCCATCTTTCCAATAAGTGTTTCACGTAGCACGGAATTAACCAAGCTCTGATACCACTTGTTAGACGCTGGCCTGAGGATCTAGAGGGGGGTGAATAGATCTCACAGAGTTTTTCAGAATTATTTCGAACTAAAGCGAAAGCGGTTCTGAATCGACTTGCGTCTATTCCGGACCGTTATTGCAAGGGTCGTATATGTGACAAAACCACAAGATAATTGAGATTAACGATGAAGTGATATGTTATCGAATCAATACTTTTCACAGCTGAAAATCAATTAACTTCTAAATTGACAAACTTTGGTTTGCAATGCAGTAATAATGGAATAAGCAAAAAGACAAACACTTGGTGATAATGTTCAAATTGATGATGATTCAAGATGTGGTGAATTGTGATGTTTATGCAAAACCTTAATTCACAATTTCAACACTTGAATCGTTAATTATTTTTGCAATTATGACCAAATATGAACAGAACGTAAATGAAAAGATAAAAGCGACAAGAACACGATATTTGTTCAGGCAGTTCGTCAATCGTCCTCGCTACGACTACGTCTGCCCCCAATTCCAAATTGAAATTGGGAAATCTTCCATTAATGTTGAAAGCAGTTTATACAAAGAAGAAAGCAAAGTGATAAACAATAAACCGAATTTGTCGATCCTTTGAATCTTCTTCCCCCTTAATCTTGATCCAGATCAAGGTGATCCAAGAGCTTCACTTGATCCCTTTTCTGCAGTGTCTTGAATTGCCTTGAACCCTTGTTCTTCAATCTTCACACTCAGATGGATCCTCGATGAAACCTCTTGATAAAAACCCCCAAGAAACACCTATCTTGGAGGACAAAACCCTCGGATTTTATTCACCAGAAACACCACAAATCTTCACCCACTAGGAATCTTCAATTCCGTTCCATGGACGTTATCGAACTCGATCACTAACCCTCAACGCAAGAATGATTATGTGTAATTGTGTTGGAGATGATGAAGAACGAAGATGAGAAGACTTTGTGTATCTTTCAGTCGTTGGTGTTCATTTCAATAATTGAACCTTGGACAATATATATGAGAGCTTATCAGTTGGAGCAGAGAAAACCAGAAATTTTGGCATTTTTGATCAATTAGGTCGACCTCTTGTAATGCTTAGGTCGACCTAGCAGAGGTGCATTAGTTTTGAATGATATTTACTCCCATTTAGGTTGACCTGTTGGGGAAGTAGGTCGACCAGAATTCTCTTCAAGTGCGTTTTGGGACATTTCTTCAATTTAGGTCGACCTAGTTGATGTGTGGGTCGACCTAGCAGAAGTGTATGGATTTTTCTCCATTTTAGGTCGACCTGGGTTGACAGTAGGTCGACCTAACTGATGCTTTTCTGCATTCTTCTTGTTTTGCTTGTGTTGAGTCGACCTATATGCATAGTAGGTCAACCTGCTCTATCATAAGTGATCAATGCTTGCTTTTCTTTGAGTTCTTCTGCTTGTGCCTTGTTGCTTGTATGCTTGTTGAGTTTGCCATGAATCAAAAACATCTTTGTGAGTGTGATCTTGTATTCACATACTCCCCCTTTTTGATGATGGCAAACCGGTAGTAGAAGCTTTAGCAATAAGTGGTAAAAGCTCCCCCGTACACTCAGCTGAGCTCCCCCGTACACTCGACATCTATCTCCCCCTTTGACAACATCAAAAGAGATACAACGAAACAGAAGAGGAGAGTAACGAGAGAAACATAGATAAAACTCGAGCATTCATAGTAGTATATAAGAGATAGGTAGTAAAAAAAAAGGTATAAAAGGCCATTCCAACAGACATAATATGCAAAAAAAAAAAAAACTGTGTACGTAAAGCATGTAGCAAATGAGCATAATAATAGAGAAATTGAAACTTTGTAGCAGTAGGTCGACCTAATTTGGTGCTGGGTCGACCTAACAGACAAGCCTTTAAAATGACGCAGATTAGGTCGACCTAAAAGAAGGGTAGGTCGACGTAACTGGGCATTTTAGTTTGTAAGCTGAAAAATGACTTGTGTAGGTCGACTCAGAGGCAGAGTAGGTCGACCTAAATTCCCAAAATTTGAGAAAATCCGCTTTATGAGATGTGCTAATGTCTAGTTACTTGCTTGTATGTTTAGAATATGATATGCTATGATTAAAGACGAAACACATACATGAGCAAGAGATATATATGTATGAAGTCACTATAAGCATGTTAATTGATAGCATATTATAGTATTAATGATATTTTTGGAAGTGAACAACAATCATGTTACCGTCTTCTCAATGTGTAGGTGTCACCGTTTATGGAAGCCTTTAGTCAATATGGAATGATGTCTGGCTTGATGAAGAACTACCTTTACACTAAGAGAAATGTTAGCTTGAGAATAATCATTATATAGATATAAAGTAAAGGAATAACTTTAAGAGAAACAAACGTAATTAGCCCAAATTAGAGATATCTAGTATCCCTAATTCCCTACGAATGTTGAAGTATTGCTCCGTTGCCAGAGGTTTGGTGAATATGTCAGCTAGTTGCTTCTTGCTCTCTACATGTTCAAATATAACGTCTCCTTTATCTACATGATCTCTTAGGAAGTGATGCCTTATTTCAATATGTTTGGTTCGTGAGTGTAGGACATGATTCTTGCTCAAGTTTATGGCACTTGTGTTGTCGCACATGATAGGTATACGATCAAGCTTAATACCAAAGTCCAGAAGTTGTTGCTTGAGCCATAATATCTGCGCACAACAGCTCCCTGCAGCTACATATTCTGCCTCAGCAGTAGATAATGCAACCGATACTTGTTTCTTGCTATGCCAACTTATCAATGAATTTGAGAATAGATGACATGTTCCACTGGTGCTTTTTCTATCGGATTTGCAGCCAGCAAAATCTGAGTCGGAGAAACCTACACACTTTCACGATCAATCAATTAATCACTAGGATTCACGCCATACGGCTACCCACAGAGAACACTCGCAAAACGACATGATTGGCATAACAGTATTTTATTCTCAACATAAATATTCAAGCCAAAATACAAATTCGGTCCATTTCACAAAATACCGCAATTTACCAATAAACCGAATAATCGATCCAAGTCCGAACATAATCCAATCAAATCGGTTCAATGCAATTAATACAACTATTAATCATCAATTAATATCACCCACTTCCAACAAAACTATTTTTATTGAAAAGAATGTCACGCTAGCATTCTAACGCTTCGAACGATACTCAAAACGGATTCACAGTTTGAACGTTATGAATTTGTAAAGTTTTAACGTGAATGTAAACACCGACATCATAAACCGACAACTCTAAATATGTTAGAGTTACGCAAAATAATTACAAGTATGACTCTTAATAACTCAAAACAACTTTAACAACTTTGTTGACAATTCTAACATTTCTATCGACAACTCTAATAACTTTATTGACAACTCTATCGAAATTGAAATTAGCTTAGTTAGATAATCCCAATGTCTATATCTAACTTAAAACTCCTTAAAAAAAAGTATATAAATCATATTAAATTATTATTATCATTATGATTAATTATACTATTGAAATAGTATATATCAGTAAACTTTAAAACAATTATACTATGTGATTATTTCCGATTTACTCGTAGCACTGATACAGTATCGCTACTACATATACCCAATTGTTATATCTAAAACTTGCTATATATATCAATTGGCTATCTATCAAAACTTATGTAAGGCAATATGATTATAATCTCAACAATAAAGGTAATACTAATACTACAAGTTCTTTAGAGAAACAGTAAAAATGTAAACGAATTTCTAGATATTTGAATAATATATAAGCTTAAGTTTAGTATTCTAAATATAAATACTAAAAGTAAATATATGAAATTGCAATAAATTAAATTTTATTTCGTTCATGCCACAGAGGAAGTAACCTATTTGAATAATTCTAAGTAGCAATAACAGAAGAAAATAGATAAAACTGCAACAAGGTACCAAGTCTTTTGTTGTTATCTACGACAAGCCACATTACTAACTTAAGTGGATATGGATATGAGACTATTTATATTTTCTTCTATTTTGGTCCCAATCAACTAAATGTAATAAACCAGAAAAGTATGAAATCATTCATACCACATGCCTCAACAGGTTCTACAACACGTCAATAATAGTTAAGTAAAAGGAATTGAAATAGTAAACACAAAAATTATACCATCAGCTTTGCTATTTATACACCCCCGTACTACACCGTATGTACGGACGACGCTATTCACCGTCCGTACATGAATAGTAAAATATTATTTTAATATAATTTTTAAATTTTTTTTTTTACTTTTTTTTTACGTTTTTTTTAAATATTATTTTTTTTAAAATTTTTTTTTAATATCTTTTTTTTTACGTTTTTAAAAAAAATATTTGATAATACCTGCAGATTTACTTCCGGATTTACCTGCATTTGACATTACCTGCGGATTTACCTAAATTCGTTGGTAAATTCGCAAGTAAATCTGCATGTATTGTCAAATTCGTAGGTAAATCCGCAAGTAAATCTGTAGGTACGGTCAAATCCGTAGATAAATCCGCAGGTATTGTCAAATATTTTTTTAAAAAACGTAAAAGTAAATTTTTTAAAAAAATGAAAAATATTTTTTTAAAAAGAAAATATTAATTTTATATCTTACTATTCATGTACGCACGATGAATAGTTATGTCCGTACGGTACGGACATACGTCCATACCGTACGGACATACGGTGTAGTGTAAAAAACTGGTGTAGGAATAGCATTTTTCTTATACCATAATCTAATTATAATCAACTACAATTATTCATCATATTTAATGATTTCTCATAAAAAACTAACAAATTCAAAACCGTTAAAATTTAGGGGTTTCACCCTAAACATGTCAAAACCTAAAAATTGAAGAACAAAATCCCTAAATCATGTTAATCTACCCATTTACTCAATCATACTAACCGATAATAATAAGGATTCTCCCCCTTACATCTTTGATTTCTTGAAACCCTAGCTTTTGTTTTTCTCCTCTCTTAGTCTCCTTTCTCCTCTTTCTCTTCTCTTGAAAATGAACAAATGAAATGATATCTCTACTCTCTCCAAACCCTTACTATCTTATGTCTTAATGGGATTAAGAAAATAACACCCCCAATTTACTTCTACTTTTAATAATTAGGCTCAATAGATATAATCCTCTAATAACTCAATGTCTCAAATTTTCGGTCTAATCTTAATTACTCGGAAAAATCCCAAAACGCCAAATATTAACTCATTAATATTTTTAATACTAAAAATATTAAAATTTTCGATTAAATATCGATCCGCTATCCTGAACTAATACCGACTAAATCGTCCCAAAATGCAAAAATTTCAATAAACATCACAAATGACTAAACTAACCAAATAATTATTTTTCCATGCGTTACAACTCTCCCCCACTTAAAAGATTTTCGGCCTCGAAAATTACCTCAAACAAACAACTCCAGATACGATTCCTTCATCTTATCCTCTAGTTCCCAAGTGATATTGCCATCGACAACTCCGCTCCATATCACTTTCACCAAAGCAATCTCCTTACCACGAAGCTTATTCAACTCTCGGTCTTCAATTCGCATAGGTGATGTATCAACCGTCAAATTATCTCTTACTTGAACATCATCTAATTGAACAACATGCGATGAATCCGCAATGAACCTCCTCAATTGAGACACATGGAATACATCATGAAGATTAGAAAGAGACGGTGGCAATGAAATCCGATATGCCACTTCACCTACCCTCTCTGAAATTTGATAAGGACCAATGAAATGCGACGTCAACTTACGCGACTTTAAAGCTCTACCAACACCGTTATTGGCGTAACTCGAAGAAACACATGATCATCCTTCTCAAACTCAAAAGCCTTCCTCCTCTTATCATGATAACTCTTTTGACGATTCTGAGAAGCCTTCATCATCTCTTAAATAAATAATTAATCTAGAATTTGGGGTGTTACAACCGCCACCAAACTCAGGTACAGAAGTCGGTTATGCAAGGGGAAGGTATTTGCACCACTCATATCCGTTGTACTCAACGGGATCCAATTTGTTTTTTGTTTCTAAGGGTGTTGTTATCTAAGGGTTTACTTGCTAAAAAGGGGAACATGTTTTAAATTAGTGTGCTCGCCTCGGTGTTTAAACCTTGTGCCTACGCATCCTCATAGTGCAATGAAGAAATATGAGCTCCTTAGTTCCTCTAGAAAATGAATATTTGTTTTTAGTTCACGGTGTTAACGTTCATGTTTTAGCATTAGGCGTTGTTGCTCGGGTGTGGAGTCTTATGTGTTACCTGTGTTGCGGTAGAACAAAAATAACCCGCCCTTTTGAAAAGGTTTTGAGTAACGCCCTCCAGGCAAGATACCTGTTACACCCTTCTAAACCCCGCGGAAATTAATAAAATAATTCAGAGTAAAACATGAAAACAAGGGTGCCACAATTCAATTTAAAACAAATTATCATAAATCAATTGTCATGCTTCACTTAGGGGCAAACCATCCATTTAACAAAATCATGTTTCTATACAGCGGAACATTAATCAACAGATAAGCATAACATCATCTATGCAATATCTCACAAAATTACTCCAATAACAACAACATAGAGTATCATCATCAAATCTAAGCTAGCGTTCCCCCAGTGTTACAATATCAGAGCATGACACCGACGCTATACTAAACAAACTGACTCATGAGCTAATCCTCACCGAGCCAAAAGCCGCTATCCTCAATCTGAAAATATCAACAGTAAGGGTGAGTCTCATTCACAATTAACAAATGTTATCGAATCATAAACAATAACACATCATAGTCACATTATTCATCCAATTTCATTATATTCAGATTGTCAGGAAGTACTCATCAACACACAGCAACAAATAGAATACATTACCAAGAGACAACACCATAATTCATCCAAACAAATCATAACCATTACACAATCATCACATATTATAACATTGGACAATCTTCCATTCATGTTATAATAACACAAGTAGCCTAATGCAAATGTAACTATATGCATGTGGTACCAAAATCTGGGATAACCCATCTCACCGATCCACCATCGTCAAGGATACGGCAACACCCACTCACTAATTCCACACAATGGGAATTAGCTACCACTGATCCACCATCGTCAAGGATCAGCCACATAATGATTATGAAATGCATGTATCAACCATAACATGCTCATCATCAACATTAAACAACCAAATGTCATAATCATCAACCACCACAAAATAAATAGCCACACACAGTTATGCTATTTCTCAACCATAATAAAATACATATTTTACATCAACAATATATGTATAACAAACACCAATTACAACCACAACATCATAACAGGTAAATCATTCATTATACAGTGCAACAACAATAACACCCCTCACAATCGTGTACCAAGTACAACAAAGCAACTCATCAACGACAAAGTATTTACCTCATCATTCCTTAAAACACATGATAACCATATTTACCATGAACAACACCCATTTGCACAATTAACAGAAGCAACCACATTATCACAACATACATCATTGCACATATTCAATTATGCACACAACAACCATTGCACCTCATCAGCTATGCAAAACCAGAATAAACCACATTTGAAGAAAATGATACGTTTTAAAATAAAATCAAGTTGTTATTGTTTTATTCATTTCATATGGTAGAGCATTCAATTTAAGGAACAACGTCCAAAACGGCGTCTAAAACAGACTTACGGTTTGAAAGTTACACATCTTTAACTTTTTACAAGAAAACAGTTATCGCTACAGCACGCGGCGCAACCAAAGTTCGCGGCGCGACCTGAAGCACACAAACATGTTCGCGGCGCCAACCTATGCACGCGGTGCGATGCGAGAAAACAAGTACGCCTTCGCGGCGCGCACCTACCTTCGCGGCGCGAACTGGCAAAAGTCAGAGCTTTCATCGCATTTTACAAGATTACGGGATTTACCCCAAAATCCCCAAAAACCAAACCAAGTTATGTCATGAACCTCAATTACCACCATATCAGCCACATACATGTTATAACACAAATATAACACACAAAGAGGATCATTTAATCATCATAACAATCATATAATCATACAATTCATCAAATCATACAATTCCCCTCAAAATCATCCCAAAGCCCCAATCCATCATATAATCAATTGACACAAACAATGCATCTAAATCAGTCCTATTATCTATGATACGATAAAAGATATTAACCGGAAGAGTTCCCCCTTACCTTAGCCAAAGATCTTGATTAGCCCTCTTCCTCTTCTGTTCCTCTTTCACGTATCAGCTTTCTAATCTCTCATCTCCTCTGCTCTGCTTTTCACGTTCCTTTTTCCTTTTTCCCAATTTTCCTTATTTCCTTTATTTTATGAAAACATAAAATAATTAGTAATGGGCTTACTCACTTAGCACCCCCATACTACTAATCTCACCATTCTAGCCCAATGGCCCTTAATCCATAATTCTCCAATAATTCAATAAAATACCAAATAATTCTAAATAATAATTTAATTTCCGATTAAATTAAAATTAGAAAATATGGGGTGTTACAACTCTCCCCCACTAAAAGAGTTTTCGTCCTCGAAAACATACCTCAAGTAACCAGCTCGTATAAGAGTCCTTTACCTGAGTCTCCAGCTCTCAATTAACATTACCATCAGTCATTCCCCAAAAATCCATCTCACATAACCAACGGGAAACATGTTTCATACATTCAAATCCCAGTTCTTACGTCGCATTTGACTATCCAAAAGTATACCACTCGCTTTATTTCCAAAAGGTTAACAACAACAGAACATTGAGGTACAACCTATACAATACGCTCAACAAACGAGTAATACAATTACACAATTTATAGTATGATCACACTTGATCAACAATACAGTAATGGATCCCTTCTACCAAACATACCAACATTAGACACGCTTTTCCATCTGAGCGATAAGGTAATACTTACACTTTTCACCAACCGCTTCCTTCAAGAAACTCAATACTCACATTCTCATACTATTGAATTCCAATTATCTACCTCCTCTTAAGCCACACCATCAATTATCCAACATGTTACATTCCGCTTTTTCCGCACTACTCTGATTACTCATCACAATCATCTATACCAAATAGATTTCTGAGTTTTACCCGATTCCGACTCTCTTTACTCATTCGTTTCAAGAATCATTCTTTACCATTCATGGTACCAATTTACCACTCGGTAGTACTTACTCGTACTCAAAAACAGATTCCTGAGTTACTACATCTATTAAAACATTCCAACCATCCGAACGAGTATACACACAAGTAAGTATAGTCACACTCATTAGCATCAATATACTGTCGTTTACAAAATAGCTCAAACTGAGTCATGCTCTCTACTAAGAATCAAATCAACTTCGTCCTTCATAGAGTATAATTCCTCATTATATCTGGAATCTACAATACCACCTTAACAACGAAACAAAATTATTATAGCATCATATAGTATCAACTCGTCATCTTAACTTTGCCAAATACATACTTGCTAACCACGTACAACCATAATAACACATTCGTCGTCTCAACAATTATTCGAAAGATTTATAATTCTCCGACACGACATCCTTACATCCACTGGATTCTAAATCCAACATATAGATCAATACATATTCTCTATGTAGGCTTCAGACATATTAATTCCTTACTTCCCATAAGTAGTACTCATAACACTACTCCACATCGTACTTTCGCTGCGTGACTCTGATTACCCGTCTTAAGTCATTTGCCCATCATGTCGCACTCTTCCATATTCACCTCTTCATAAGTCCACACAACATAGTGAGTGATTATTCTCGCGGCTTAGTATTCATCACATCTTATACTATTAAGGTAACAAAACAAGTTCATCTCATTTATATGATTTCCGTCTACTACCAACAAGAGATTAAGGGTGATCAAGTCCTCAATTTGTCAATAGATAGCCGACAACCATATGTAAGCATAAATCGTCGTTACTACATAATAGTGTCCTTTCCGAGTTTGCACTCAAACTCATTAACATCGTCATAGTTCAACAATCCACTTTGAGTCTTTACAACTCGCACACTTCCCTCTTATTGGATCTTGTCGGTGAGACACCAACGTCCAAACATTTCACACAATCCGCTTCATAGTCACTTAGCATCACACACTTGTTAAGTACTTCCAAACTTCATAGTCACTAATATACTCGTACATTACTATCCATTTCGTTCCAAATCAAAATCCTCATCTTGGCAAAAGACCGCGACAACATTCAAAACTCGTGGTTTGACTCCCAATCCTGTGACGTCTTTCACATCCCAATATCATTCCACTCGGAATCTCAACAAGTCTTCCTCACATCAACAGGTGTTAGAAATTCTCTATAATTCTTCTTTTATACCTGTCGTTACTTTGGCATCATAATTACGACTTCAACTGTTCCCAAAGTTTATTTCACCTTTCTTACTAATTCACTCCTCGCTAAAATCCATCGGCACTCAAATCATCTTTATTATCGAATATCTCATCAACCTATTCATCAACAACATGTTCCACTCAATTTTGTTTCAAACAATCCCGATAGTAGGCATTCTTATTCAACAAGTTTCACACTTCCGTAACCGACTTTAAAATATCTCATAGGATCATCCTACTGTATTTATAACTCTCCCATAAGGTAGAACATAATTTCACCTCTTCGTAGGCTCAAACGGCACATTAATCCGACACTCGAAACTCAAGATATGAATTTTCCAATCATTGCCCGAAAATGCAACACTGACATCATGCAGCGACACTCTATACGATATATCCAAAACTCCTCAATTGGTAAATTCAATTCTTAAAATTACTCCTCAACAAACCTTATAATTATTCCTTTGATCCATTCAACACTGACACTGACATCCCGTGCAGTACCAATAAACAAGTCTAGTTATAAGAACAAGAGTAACCGTAACTTTGCCTCCTTCCAACGTCATCCTGTCACAATTAATTATGTTACAGCTGCTGCAACCATTTTTATAACAAAGTTCATCTTGTTAGCTTTCCGACGCTTCAAACGGAACTCAATTCGGGTGTCCAGAACTCCAGTTATGAATTTTCGAAGTTCTGCAGCTATTCAGCAATTTTCCTGCGTTTTGCTTACGAAAATCTCTCTCCAAAACTCATTCTCTTCAACTCTATCACATTCCAAACAGCTCCTTATCGTATCTCTTCACATCCAAACATTCTTATGACTTGAGCAACACATCCTATCGCCGAAGTGCGATTTCTGAAACATTACAACATCAATCCTCTTTGCAACTTGCAGCTGAATCTCTTCCGAGGTGTAAGGCTACACAACTGACAACTTCGCAACACACCAACAGAGCTGATACATTGCAACTTTCTAATTGTCCTCTCCTACAAATAATTATCAATTGCATATAATCATCCTCCTTTAAGATGCTCCAACTTAATTACCAGCCAAGTCTTAATCCCAAGTCACCTTCGATTCGGAAAACAACAACTCCAACAATGCTTGCACTGTTGCCAACAACAGCCGACTGAATCAATCATCTTACAACCGAAACATAACTGAGAAGCGAAACTTCTCCCACACTTATTTTAAACCAACTTCCACAACAAACAACAAAGTACCGACAGTGATTCACTCACATGTCGCGTACCAAGGGATAATATGCCGACAATATTCAACCGTCGTGCAACTCAACTGACTCGACAATTGGCCGGAAGGACTGACCTGCTCTGATACCACTATTGTAACACCCTTCTAAACCCCGCGGAAATTAATAAAATAATTCAGAGTAAAACATGAAAACAAGGGTGCCACAATTCAATTTAAAACAAATTATCATAAATCAATTGTCATGCTTCACTTAGGGGCAAACCATCCATTTAACAAAATCATGTTTCTATACAGCGGAACATTAATCAACAGATAAGCATAACATTATCTATGCAATATCTCACAAAATTACTCCAATAACAACAACATAGAGTATCATTATCAAATCTAAGCTAGCGTTCCCCCAGTGTTACAATATCAGAGCATGACACCGACGCTATACTAAACAAACTGACTCATGAGCTAATCCTCACCGAGCCAAAAGCCGCTATCCTCAATCTGAAAATATCAACAGTAAGGGTGAGTCTCATTCACAATTAACAAATGTTATCGAATCATAAACAATAACACATCATAGTCACATTATTCATCCAATTTCATTATATTCAGATTGTCAGGAAGTACTCATCAACACACAGCAACAAATAGAATACATTACCAAGAGACAACACCATAATTCATCCAAACAAATCATAACCATTACACAATCATCACATATTATAACATTGGACAATCTTCCATTCATGTTATAATAACACAAGTAGCCTAATGCAAATGTAACTATATGCATGTGGTACCAAAATCTGGGATAACCCATCTCACCGATCCACCATCGTCAAGGATACGACAACACCCACTCACTAATTCCACACAATGGGAATTAGCTACCACTGATCCACCATCGTCAAGGATCAGCCACATAATGATTATGAAATGCATGTATCAACCATAACATGCTCATCATCAACATTAAACAACCAAATGTCATAATCATCAACCACCACAAAATAAATAGCCACACACAGTTATGCTATTTCTCAACCATAATAAAATACATATTTTACATCAACAATATATGTATAACAAACACCAATTACAACCACAACATCATAACAGGTAAATCATTCATTATACAGTGCAACAATAATAACACCCCTCACAATCGTGTACCAAGTACAACAAAGCAACTCATCAACGACAGAGTATTTACCTCATCATTCCTCAAAACACATGATAACCATATTTACCATGAACAACACCCATTTGCACAATTAACAGAAGCAACCACATTATCACAACATACATCATTGCACATATTCAATTATGCACACAACAACCATTGCACCTCATCAGCTATGCAAAACCAGAATAAATCACATTTGAAGAAAATGATACTTTTTAAAATAAAATCAAGTTGTTATTGTTTTATTCATTTCATATGGTAGAACATTCAATTTAAGGAACAACGTCCAAAACGGCGTCTAAAACAGACTTACGGTTTGAAAGTTACACATCTTTAACTTTTTACAAGAAAACAGTTATCGCTACAGCACGCGGCGCAACCAAAGTTCGCGGCGCGACCTGAAGCACACAAACACGTTCGCGGCGCCAACCTATGCACGCGGCGCGATGCGAGAAAACAAGTACGCCTTCGCGGCGCGCACCTACCTTCGCGGCGCGAACTGGCAAAAGTCAGAGCTTTCATCGCATTTTACAGCATTACGGGATTTACCCCAAAATCCCCAAAAACCAAACCAAGTTATGTCATGAACCTCAATTACCACCATATCAGCCACATACATGTTATAACACAAATATAACACACAAAGAAGATCATTTAATCATCATAACAATCATATAATCATACAATTCATCAAATCATACAATTCCCCTCAAAATCATCCCAAAGCCCCAATCCATCATATAATCAATTGACACAAACAATGCATCTAAATCAGTCCTATTATCTATGATACGATAAAAGATATTAACCGGAAGAGTCCCCCCTTACCTTAGCCAAAGATCTTGATTAGCCCTTTTCCTCTTCTGTTCCTCTTTCACGTATCAGCTTTCTAATCTCTCATCTCCTCTGCTCTGCTTTTCACGTTCTTTTTCCTTTTTCCCAATTTTCCTTATTTCCTTTATTTTATGAAAACATAAAATAATTAGTAATGGGCTTACTCACTTAGCACCCCCATACTACTAATCTCACCATTCTAGCCCAATGGCCCTTAATCCATAATTCTCCAATAATTCAACAAAATACCAAATAATTCTAAATAATAATTTAATTTCCGATTAAATTAAAATTAGAAAATATGGGGTGTTACAATACCACTCTAAAGTGAATATCCTAACACTCGGAGAAGAAGAAGCTTTTGCTTAATCATTCCCTTTTTAGTTCAATAAGGGGAGGATATTACTCGTTTTATGTAGAGTATTTTGTTGTGGAATGCAAGTGTTTAGAAAGTGAGCTCTAAAAGCAATATCAAACACTTGAAGAAGGAAAATGTCAAAACTTAGTAACTTCCCTTTACCATTCCAATTTTATTGAGAAAAAGAGTTTGCAAAAAGGAACTTGGTATATGGACCAAAGTTTTAGTTTTAGTTGAATGAGTGAAGTGAGGTAAATTGATTGGGTTGTGAATAAGTAGGTTGATGGCAATGCCAAAAGCAATCGACTTACGGGTGGGGGTATAGCTAGATGCATGGGTCCTAAGTGTGATGAAAGTGGGTGTTTTGTTTTTGGTTAAGTTGTAAATGGAATTAATTGGATTATTAGAAGGTAAATGGTGTGGTTGATGGCGATGCCTAAGGGTAAGGAATTTTGTATTACTATAAAACAAATAGCTCTAAAAACATGATTCCTTTTATAGACATAGAGTTATTTATATCATAAGACCATTTATGATGATTTACACCATGTAATTTCTTGGATTCCTTTTTATTGAATTTTCTAATAGCCTTTACAAAGATAGTTTGACTTTTACTAAGTTTATCAAAATTAGAAAACCCAAGCCCATATTTATTACTTGAATATCTTTGACTACTTAACACATTTTCTAAGCCAATTTGATATTTTTCATATTTCTTGATCACTTGGTTTAGTTCAACAATTTTAGATTCATGATATTAACATTTATTGCATGTAGAATTTTTTATGTATTCTAATTCCTCTTTTGTGTCATTAGTCACACTTTCTAGATTCAAAATAGTTTTTTCTTTTTTTAGCATTGTCTAGAAGGTTTAAAAAATTCTCCATGTAATTCATGAAAAGCATTTTTTAAGTCATCATATGAAGGTCTATAATCAATTTCAGAGTTACTAACCTCATATTCCTCATCACTTGAATGATGTGATGCCATTAATGCCTTGTTTGCATGATCTTCATTTGAAGAAGAACTTGTTTCATTGTTATCCCATGATATATATGATTTTTCTGGCCTTTTGTCCTTCTTTCTCTTGAATTTATTCTTGGTTTTAAGAGTAGGCATTCACTTTTGACATGTCCTTTCTTTCCACATTCAAAGCAAGTAACCTACCTTCCTTCTTAGTGCTTATTTTTAACTCATTTCTTTTCTCCTTCCATCTTTTAGAACTTTTCAAATTTCTTGACTATAGAATCATCTTCATCACTAGTGGATTGAGATTATTCCTCTTGATTACTATCATAACTTTTGACTTTAGTATTTAGGTAAATAGTTTTGGAGTTATTTTCATTCTCCACATGCTTATCAAATTCAAGTTCTATCTCATTTTCTTGTAATTTACCGAACAATGCTATAGAAGACATTTTAGAAAGACTATTCTTTTATGATATTATTGTCACCTTCGGTTTCCATGCCTTTGTCAAAGATCTAAGAAGCTTGAGATTCAATTCATTATCTGTAAAAGATTTTCCATGAGTCATAACATGATTTGTTAAGTGAGTGAATCTCTTTTGCAAATCAAGAATTGATTCACGGGGTTGCATTATAATCATTTCATATTCTTATGACAAAGTGTTTAGTTAAGATATTTTTACCTTTACCGTGCCTTCATGTGTTATTTCTCGAGTATCCAAAATCTCTTTTGTTGATTTACAATGATATACGAAAAAATTCATCCATACCTAAGGCTCAATGAAGCATTTTGTTAGCCTTCTTGTCAAATAGCACTTTGTTTTTATCATCCTTATTTCAAGAACTTTTGATGTTGGGTGTACCAAAGCCATTAGCAACATCATGCGAATGAAATGACCATTTTGAACAACATTCTAAGTATCATTGCCTTGTGCCTCAAGATACGCTTGCATGCGAATTTTCTAAAAAACATAATGTTCGCCAACAAAGTATGGAGGTTTGTTGTTACTACCACCATCTCTAAAAATCGGATTAGCGAAAGCCATTATTTCTGAAGTGAGGAACAAGTTACCTTAACCTGCTCTGATGTCAATTGTAAGTATAAAGTGAAATCTAAAAGGGGGGATTAGATTTTTGGGATTTTTAGAGTTTTTAAGTGATGGTTTTTATGTTCTTGTTTTTTCGAAAATATTTTGATGAATAAAGAACACAAATAAGTATACTATTTCCCTATATCAACCAAATTCTCCTCAATCCCTTGAGAGATTTTCACTATTGTTAGATCTTTGTACAAGCTTCACACCAAAACTTTTTCTACAATCTTATAACAAAAACAAAGAAGCACACCACTTCCTTAATTTCACAAAAATATCAACAATTATGGTGGACTTTGAATCATCCTGATTCAAAGGACCTTTTTCAATAATCACTAACGTTGTGATGATTATCCCATAAACAAGAAAGCAAACTACTTTCCGTTCACAATACTTAGAAATCATTCCACTTTCTATTACAAACAAATGTCCCCACACACTTGGCGATAAATACAAATCATGAATAATCTTTTCAACTTGCCTTGAATTCCAAGATATAACAAATTTGATATTCTCTTTCACTTTTATATGCTTAAGTGCTCAATATATATATATATATATATATATATATATATATATATATATATATATATATATATATATATATATATATATATATATATATATATATATATGTATGTATCCGGTGAGAACTGATAAGTATTGTGAGAAACGAGAAGTAACGATATCAATCGTCTGATTTAATTAACGCTTAGGATTTATTTATTCTATATAGAGATCACCTTATTGAATTTTTTCTACTATGCTTAAGATTTACAAATTATATAATAAGATAATCTTACTATAAATATTTCTCATTTGTTATTCTAATATTTAATATAAATTAAAGCCTGACATTTTTGCATTTGGAAAAATTAAATAAATTATAGGACTTACATTTTTAATTTTCCAACGTCCAATAAGCACCACAATTAGTAAAATATTGTTAAAATGGTCGGAGTTATTGATTTATAAAAATAAATAATATTCTAACTTGCAAATAAATATATAAACCAAACTAAAATACAGATCAAAATATCATATTATCTAATATTTTTAATGATATTAAAGTATAGATAATAATTTCACATTCTTAAATAATTTTAATCAAAATAAAATGTAGGCAATAAATCAATAATATGATTTTATTTAAAATAGTCAAAATAGTATAACTTTCAAAAGTAAAAAAATAAAATAAAACAAGTTAAAATATAGTTAATCATATGTAATGCTTTGATATTTTTATTCAAATGAATATATTGATGATAAATCAATAATGTGTTTTTATTTTAAAATAGTCACAATACTAAAACATTCAAAAATGAAAAGTTGATTTTATTTTTCATATATTTATTTATACTGTAAAATATAGATCAATATATTAGATCATTCAACTTATTTTCATCAAAATAAATTATAAATCAATATAGGTATAACTATGTAATGAATAAAATTATATGAATTGTAAAGTATAAATTAAGGAACTATATTAATTTTAAAGTATAACATTATATGAACACATTAATGATTTACTACCAATATATTTTCATTTGGTTAAAAATATTAGAGAATGTGAAATTATTATATTTTAATTTGCTTGATTTATTTATCTACAAGTTAGGAGATTTTTTATTATTACAAGCTTTGTTATTGGGACCATTTTAAATAAAAATAAATAAATTATTTATTACTTGTATTTTAATTTGATTAAAACATTCGATAATGTGAAATTATTATTATCTATATTTTAGTTTGATTTATTTATTTATTTAAAAGTTAGGATATTATTTATTTTTATAAATTCTATAATTCGGACAATTTTAAATAAATCTATCATTTTAACAATATTATAATAGTTGAGGAGCATATTGGATGTTGGTACATTAGAAATTTAAATCTTGTTATTTATTTAATTTTGTCAAATAAAAAAATAGAAAAATAATAGTCTTTAATTTATTCTAAATATTAGAGTAAAAAATAGAAAATTATTTATGGTAAGATTGTCTTATTATAGAATTTGTAAATCTTAAGCATAGTAGAAGGTGATCTCTATATAGAATAAATAAATCCTAAGCGTTAATTAAATCAGACGATTGATATCGTTAGTTCTCGTTTCTCATAATACTTATCAGTTCTCACCGGATATGCTATATATATATATATATATATATATATATATATATATATATATATATATATATATATATATATATATATATATATATATATATATATATTAAGTGTTCAATATGTTTAAGAAACTTTTATATGATGTATGAAATTTATGCACAAAAAGTTTATGTCACAAAGTTATGAACACATATAAATCATAGATGAATTATTTGAAAAATAATATGGGAAAAGATAATTTAAAATCTGAAAAATTCATAATTTAAATACATCAAAAAATGCCTCTTGAATGAGTAGCATTGCTTGAAAAATATTTATGATTAATTGCAATAATATGTGAAAAAGTTAATAGGTATTGCAAAGATTTAGATTTTTCAAAAAGCTACATCTGATAATCGATTGTCATACCACTATAATTGATTATGGCAAGTTAAACGTTCAAAATATTCAAAATTTACACAAGACAATCGATTGTCATAAGAGGAAAATCAATTATTCCTCTTCTAAAATAATTTTTTTTGGCAGCGGCATCATGACAATCAATTTGTCAAATGTGACAATTGATTGTTTCAAATAAAAACTTGAAATTTTGCTAAGCTAAACATGTTTTATCCATGGAAATCATGTATAAATGTTATGGCAATCTTCTTCACAAATCTTTGGAACCTCAAGGCATTATTAATGAGGAGTTTTGATTTAGTGGATGGACTGAGTGTGAAGTTTTACAAAAGCAAATTATATTGTATAAACATTCATATGGTATCAAATCATAAAAGAAGTTCCACATGAAGGCCAATTATGGAAAGGGCTATTTCTGTCCATTGGTTGAACTCTATCATCAGCAACATTCCTATTTACATTTTGTCCTTCTTTAAAGCACCAACATTTCTATTTACCTTGTAAAAAAAAAACTAATATTTGTTTGGATATATTTTCCTAAAAATGAATTCAACAATAAATTTAAATATTATTTAAATATTAAATTGTATTTAAACCAAAAACCTACTAATCCTAGTTTTATATGAGAATTAATTCTCAAAGTAAAATCTATTATATTTTAGACATGTTAAAATCAATCTTACACTTTTATAGCCAATTTTGTCACCTCCATACTTATAATCAATTTTGGCTATGTTCTCATTTTTAGTGTCAATTTCAGAATATTTTGTAATGAAAACCCTATTTCACAAATATATTTCCAAACAAAATAGAAACAAAAACATTAATTTAATAAAAGATGCTCAATATTATAAATTTGTTGAATGCCATATATGTCAATGGCTAAAGGTTTAGCAGCAGCTTCAAGTAAGTCATATAGCTGTTTTTATACCTCAAAAACAAAAAACAATAGAAGCAAAGTAGCATCATCATAATCATAATCATTTACACATTGCTTTTTTCCAGCATCAAAAAGCACTTTTTTTAATTGACTTTTTTCTCTTTTAATTGCTTAATTGATCAAAGCATCCATCCAGGAACAAATCCATTCACTTGTTGTTGAGCTTGACTTGTTGAAGCTATCTGATCTGATGCTACATTGTTGTACCTATAATCCGAACTGAATCAAACGAACACGAGTTAAAATGTGAGTAAATATGAACGAAAGGAATGATATTTTGACGCAAAATGGAAATTTGAATTTATAATATATTACCCGATTTGTAAGGTTGGATGCAATCTAGTTGCTGGAAGAAGCTTTGAGAGTGAGGGTTTTGTTGATCGGCGTATTGCATGCTTTGATCGCCGGCTTCCCATGATTGTCTGTACTGATTTCTCGAATTTATTTCGTCCAACTGAAACATGATTTTAGACTTAAGAAGGACTATGCTTGAATGTGTATTGAAAAAATCAATAAGATCGAATTGGTAAGAACTCTAATCATGATTCGGTTGTTTCAATCGGTTCAATCATAGTTAAACTACAGTGACCAGAGTCATTTTAAATCCTGCGGTCTATTGTGGTTGAAGTGACTACTGCTTCACCAATATTTCAGGTGCCATTACGGTTGTGGAAGGTAGGGAGTTATCCGTGTAGGATTATTTCTCACAAAGACATGATGGCCGAACCCGAACACGGTATACAGTATGCAACAAAAACTTTTATTTTTATACTTATGGAAAAAATCATGAATAAGGGGATGAAGTTTTTACCTTCATTGACAAGGATCTGTTTGCTTCTACCAACATATGTTCCTGTAAATAAAAACAGTAGACTAAAATTGTTAATCACTCACTAATTTGCTTAATTAATTAATTTCCTTAGATATATATTTCAGAACCATATACCTTATTTTGAAGATCAGCTAATTGGTCCAGCATGAATTGTGTCTGCAAATTCATATTTCAAACATTTCAATTAATGAATAGTATATAACTTTCTATTAATTCAATTAATCATATTGTAAATGTGAAACATTAGAAAAAACATGAAATCAAATTCATTTATAAACTTTGATGAAAAATCATCAGAAATTTAATACATAAATTAAATACCTTTGTTGACCTAACATGTTTCAGAGATGAATCCAATTGTCTTTCAAGCTGCTCAAGATCTTTAGAACTCAATGGACCTAAATCTTCCCCTAAAAGATTTCTGAAACATTGCAAACACATAAATTATTAATAATCAAAATAATTTAAATAGAAATTAAATATTGAATTTTTTTTACTAATGTTTGTTTTAGGCAATAAATACTTTACCTTTGTGTTCTTTGAAGATTCTCAAATCGTTGTTTCAGCTTTAAGTATTCACGGTAGCTACTCTGCTTGGAACAAACGCAATAATAAACAAATAAAAAATAATAAAAAGACAAAATTACAATCTATATCGAACATCTGTAATGGATCGGAGTATCCCTTATACTTTTCATTAAATACCGAATATTGCAAGATTAGTCGAAAGATTGTAAATAGTCGGTACCTCGAGTTCTTTGGCAGGTTTGCTAACTTCTACAGCTCCATAACTACACTTCTGGTACCTATCAAGAGTTTTGAGCATGCTGTTTTCAAGAAGAAGAAAAAAAAGAATTTAGATAATAAATATTATATAAATTACATATAATAATGAGTAAAAACTTTGAAAATATCAAAGTAACATAACTTCACAGTCAAAATAAATTTGTACAAACACTGTTACATTTAGATATCATAATAATCCATACCCTATCTATATTATCTAATAGCTTCTGCAAAAATATTATAATTAAAGCAAAAAATTCAATTAATTTTTTATGCAAAAAAAGCATAACTCTCTTCTTCAAAGGAATTTTTGTGTAATAACTAGAAGTAGTTAGTATTATCCAGAAAGATAACATTTTAAAGCTTTCTGCAA
This sequence comes from Vicia villosa, assembly GCF_029867415.1. Classification (NCBI taxonomy): domain Eukaryota; kingdom Viridiplantae; phylum Streptophyta; class Magnoliopsida; order Fabales; family Fabaceae; genus Vicia; species Vicia villosa. Next base: position 411,656 of record NW_026705280.1, on the reverse strand, counting down.
GAATCATCACCTAACTATAGGTTTTCAATGAAACCAGGAAAAGCAAAATATTAATTAAAATTATTATTAAAAAATATTGATCTAAATTATTTTAACACCTAAAGCAAGGTTTCAATGAAAAAATAATTTAAACCTAAAATAAAAAAATTTAAGAAAAATAAAAAACACAGTCAAACAATAATCTAAAACAAAAGTAACCGTACAAAGGACATAAACATTTTAGATTTTCATCAGATCATGTACAATCTTACTAGATCTGATAAATCTGTTATCTTTTACATTGAAAAATTATTAAAAAAATAATTAAAAAAAACTTAAGAAGCTATAAACTTTGTATAAATTTAAATTAAAAAAATTAAAATAATATGAAACAATTATATGTAGATGTAGATCTAATAGGTTAACAAAGAGAAATTGCTTCAAAAAATTTAAAAAAAAAAATTACAAAAAATTCATGAGATAGAGGGAGATTCATACTTAGAAGTGCTGCAAAACTCATAGAGTTTTCCACGAGTAGAGAAGATGATAAGAGCAACCTCAGCATCACAAAGAACAGAAAGTTCATAAGCTTTTTTAAGAAGACCATTTCTTCTCTTAGCAAATGTTACTTGTCTGTTTATCTTGTTTTCTATCCTCTTCAACTCAACTCTTCCTCTTCCCATCTCTTTTTACAACAATTTTTTTTTGTTTCTATTTTTGAACAATATTTTCCTCTTTCTTTCACTTTGGTACCTTAGGATGATCCTTCTTTTCTGGGTCAGTACCCTAATGGAACCATATTTGTGAAAACAATAGAAAGTTTATAATACTTCTCAAGTTGAAAACAAAACTTGAAGCCCTAGAAAGAGGAAACATGAAAACTTAGAGCAAAAATTTGAGATATTTTATAGAGGAAAGAAAAAGTATACCATTTTGTGTTATTGTACTCTCTAAACTTTCCTTTTTATTATCCTTTGGTTTTTCTCATTTTTCTTTTTTTTCTATTTTTTTAGTTAAGTATCTTTCTGTCCAAAATGTTAATTTCGGAATTTATTTTGAGTTCAAACTTACAAAAATTTATATTAATTTTTTAACTCTTCAAATATATCATTGTTAATTTTTTACGTCAAATTATAGATAAAAAAAATTTAGAATTCGATTTTAAGATTTTTTTTAAATTAGATAAAAAAAATGACTAGTAATAATGTACGTTTTGAATAGTTAATAGGTCAATATAGATTTTATTTTGAGTTAAGTGATCAAAATGAATTGCGAGAATATCACACAAGAACAAAGAGAAATTAAATTATTTTTTAATTTTTTTTTATATTTTAACTTTTTTAAATCTCCACCAGAAAAAATATTGAAGTGAACCTAGATTAGGGTTTCTAGTTTCATGAAAATTTCTTTTTCCCATGCTTTTCTATGTTATGGTATTTATAGTAAGAAAAACCGTATCCCAGACGCAGCTTATGCGCGTGTGGTACACGAAGGGTGTGTTTTCGTTTAGATTGGAATCTAAGTGGTGGACAAAGGCGCGTGGAGACAGCTAAGGTTACAATAAAGAGAAAAGCTTGTCATTTTCTACAGTGTTTTTCACAGAGGTAGAGCTAGTGTATCAGAACGTCGTCATATACCTTAAAATGGATTCCACACGTGTCAAGTTATGAGTGGTTATGTATGTGAACTATAATGATGATAATAATTTAATGTTTTTTGTGAATTGTAGGATGAAACAGTGAGAAAAGTGCAGTGAAGCTAATTTGTATTGCATTCATTTGTTTGATAGTTTGGAATTATCATTACAAGAGGTAACAAAAAACTCATATGGATTAGTGTTTGTGTGGTTTTTGTTTCACAATATAAGGTAATTTGGGTTCTGTATTTTTCTTTTACCTTTTTTTCTTTCTAGATGACAAATTAGGAAGAATAACAAAAGAATTCATATGGGTGTGTATATATAATTTCCATTTTTCCTATGTTCTAAAAAAACCAATAAAATTTACAAATGTATCACTCTTTGAATCACATAGTTGAATATTTTGTGTTGACAATTTCTAGGTCATAAGTATGGGATTTCTTGTTATTTGTTTAAGTAGGATAGAAGGATAGTAATTTGGTAGTTAATTTATGTACATGAATGGATATATTTTAACAGTTTTGTTGGGTTAATATTGGGTTAATGTAGATTATTTCTTTCTTTCTTCAGTTAGGTCTTCAGTTAGGGAGTTCCTTTATTGTGACATTAGTTCTATTTCTTTTAAGTATCTCAGTCTGCTAGTGGGGGCTAATCCCGTTTAGAGACTACTTGGACCATTTGGTTGCCTTGTTGAAAATGTGATTCAAATCTTGGATGTATAAATATGTTAATTTGGGTGGTTTACAGTGGTTCTCTTTAATTATGTGTTTAATGTTATTCTCATATTCTGCCGGGTAAGGAAACAGAAGAAATGGGAGGGTTGAATTGGGTTTAAAGAACGAAAACTTTTCGCTAACCAAGACAAACAAACAAACAAACAAAGAACTTAGAATAAAAATAATGAACACAATATTTTTATCATGGTTTGTTGTTAACGAAGCTACCTTCAGTCCATCCACCAAGGTGATTTCGCCATCTCACAATGACTTAATCCACTATAAGCAAACTTCATTACAACCACAAAGACCTACTATCAATGTCTTCTTGAGAATTTGGACTATACCCTAGTCTCTCAAGGAACAGAATCAACTCAAAAGTTGATATACAAAGTGTGTTACAAAGTTGCTTCAATAAAGCAAATCACACAAATGAAATACAATGATTAACACAAAAGTGTTTGAGAACAAGTATATGAACAAAAGTTCCATGCTTAATGTTTTTCTATCACACAGAGTTTCAGCGTTTTTGTTCAAAAGATTGTTGTGCAAAAGTTGTTTTTCAATTCTTTCGAGTTTTCTTTATATAGGCAAAGAAAGATCCGTTGAAGGGAAAAGATGAAATTCCATAATTTATTAGTTGTATCCTTGCATAATGGTTAGTGGAAAATGGGAAACAAAATGGTACAATACTACTGTTCTTTCTCCACAAAATCAGTATAGTGGAAGGAATACTTGATCTTGTACCATTTACTATTTACTCACGTAAACCTTTTTGATCTTATCTTTTAATCTTCAGAGGCTTCAAAATGTGTGTTGATGAAGCATGTTTAGAAGGATCAAAATTTGTATGAGAGTCTTCAGAACCCTGTCTTCATAGTCTTCAGAATTTGTTCTTCAGAACCTTGTCTTCAAAGTCTTCAGAACTTGTTCTTCTGAACCTTGTCTTTGAAACTTGGTCTTTAGAATCTTCAGAACTTGTGTTGTGCAGAATATCAGAGCTTGAAAATCTTCATAAGCTCTTTTATTAGAGTCAGAGTCAGGAGTCATTTGGTGAGCATTCTTTCAATTGTCAAAGGGTGTTCCAGAACTTGATTTTTATTTATAAAGCACACTTTGATATCTATCTGGAGTCAGAGTGTATTGAGTTCAGAAATTGATAACGTCACACGTTACTTCTTCAGATTCAGAACCTGATAGCATTGAGCTACACACTAGATATAAAATCATTAAGGTATAAATTCCCTAAGAGACAATGTATTGTTATCATCAAAACTAAAGGGCAGATGCTGAACCAAATCCTGTTTTTACAATCTCCCCTTTTTTGATGATGACAAAATCATGTATTTTGATGAACAATTATTACTTGATTTAATCACATAAAAAATATTAGAGTGAATTAGAAAGCTCCCCCTGAAATTTATACTATAAAAAATTATCTCAGATTATTCAGAGACTCTTCCTGATTTCAAGACTTATAAAATAATTTTGATACATAAAACATTTTAATCAACATGCAAGGAATACTTTCTTGGTTAAAACACTATCAGAGTCTAAATTGGAATTGCCTGATTCTTTATCTTAGAGCTTGGCTACACTATCAGAGTCTGATTAGACATGACTGGTTTGTCATCTAAGAGTCTGACTTGCTATCAAAACAGATGAGGTATCAGAGTCTAGTTGGATTTCCATTTATCAAAGGTCTGGTTAACAACTCTTAGTTTTCAGAACATGATATATCTTCATAATTTCTCATTCCTTTTAAATGTTCATCTGAATTGTCTGATTAGAAATGTTCAGTGAACTTTTTCAGAGTTCCAGATCATATCCCCTTTGTCATCGATCAAAAAACTTATAAATAATATTTCATTGATTAAAAGATAAAGATACAGAAGGTTAAAAAATTAGAAAGGTAAAAACAATTATGGTGGTGGTGGTAGTCTTGACAGAAGTGTAGACATCATAAATTTTAGCTTGGAGTTGGTCTTAGCTTAAGCCTTGAACAACTCATCTTGCTTGTCCAAACGCGTTCTGACTACTTCATTTTCCGTCTTGATATCTTCCAGAGTCTTTAGGATCACCTAATGCATTTATTCAGAACCAGAAGTAGATGACTTCTTTATCCCATAATTATTTGAAACCACACTCTTAGTTTTGGATGAAGATCCTTGATAAATTTTCAATTCTTCCCATTCTGAAAAATTCTTGTAGGCAGTCTGTTCCATTCTGGCAACTTTTGAAAACATATCGCAACATCTTTTCCATTTCCTTCAAGATTGAGAAGCTTAGAAACAGACCTAAGTAATGCAGATATTCTTCCCCTAAATAGATGATGAAACCTATAACATTGATTCCTGACTCCCCATGTGATAACGTGATTTTGATTTTTAAATATTAAAATAATACAGTGACGTGCTTCCCACGTCACAACAACACTTTTTGTCACATGTTATCCACGTCAGAAAATCACGTCACTGGTGAGCATATTTCTTGTAGTGTTAGCAAATACCCAAAATTGTTTAACCATTTAAGTAAGGTCAAACCCATTTGCTTTGAGGTTCTCGAAGTCCACACTCAACTCACTGAGTACATCAATTCATTAAATGGAGTAGATAATTGAAGTTCTTGAATACCTTCTTTATGTAGTTTTTGATATTGTTGTTGACGTTGTTGAGAAGATGAAGTTTGTTGTTGATCAACCATGATGAATACAAACAAGGGTTTTTGTTGCACAGAACTTTTAAGGGTTTGAAAAATAGAAAGGGTGTGATGAAGGGCGAAATGTGTGAAAGGTGAATGAAGTGCATTTAAATAAATATTTTTGCAATGATGAAAAGAAATCTTGAATAGTGCAAAGATTCTGACAAGGGTGAGGCGTGAGAGGTTTTACCTAATCCCAACACTACAAAAAACGCGCTTGATTGCGGCGGTTATTTTGAGGGGTGTTTAAAAAACCCCCTCAAATTGGAATAAAAACTGATATTCTCTATTTTATGGGAAAAATAATAGAGTAATTTGCGGGGGTTTGAAACCCCCGTAATCTTAGCGCATTTTTACTCTAATTTGTATTCTTATATGCTTTATAAATTAAAATTTTGGCATCAGATTCTTTATTTACAAAAACTGTAGCGATTTATTTTATTTTCAATTTATATTAATTATTAATTATAATAATATATAATATAATATAAACCATAATTATATAACATATATACATATATATGTATAAAATTTAAAAAAAATAGAGAAACCCTTCAGTTTAAGCATTCCACCGCTTTTCACAACACGACTTCCTTCTCTAACTTTCTTCTAACAAGATGACTCCGATTTCTCTCACCACCGTTGGCATTCCACCCTCTTCTGTTACTAATAACAATCGTGGATTATTCTCCGGTCTTCTTCTTCATTAAGGTTGGTTATTCTTCTTTATCTTCTGTTTGTTATATTTAGGGCTTGTCTCAATCTTTAAAATCTTGTTTGCAAAACCCCCATATAAATCTAGTCTTCTCTCTTCCCTATTTAAATTAAAGCATTATAGAATAGTAAGAGGATTCAATTTCAATGAGCAATAGACAGAACTTTTCAGAAAAGGCACGTGTCTTATTTTTGAACCACAAGTCTTTCGCTTGCTTAACATAAATTAATATAGGAAAATCTTCAGAGTCCAAAAGACAGAACTTTTCAGAAAGGTTCTGACTTAGGACGCTTCTGAGATATGAGACCTTCATACTCCAAAAGATTCACAATTCTGAAATACTCAATCCTATCGTCTCATTTTAACATTATGGGAAATAACCATTATGAGATTTTCATCTTTTTCATTCTGGACATAAATTCATTTTTAAATTTTCAGAATGAAAACAAATCTATCTTCAGCAAGAGGTTTTGTAAAGATATTAGCACATTGATGACATGTATCAATAAATTAAAAATTTAAAATTCCCTTATGAGGATAGTCTCGTATAAAATGATGCTTAATCTCAATATGCTTAGATTTATAATATAAAATGGGATTCTTAGATAAACATATAGTAGAATTATATCACAGAGAATAGGAATGTTACTCTCATATATCTGAAAATATTCTAGCGGGATTTTCATCCAAAGGATTTGAGTGTTGCATCCAGAAGCTGCAATATACTCAACTTCTGTTGTTGATAGGGCAATTGTTGCCTATCTCTTGCTGGACAATGAGATTAGATTATCACCGAGAAACTAACAGCTTCCATAAGTGCTTTTTCTCTTTAGCCTATCTCCAACGTAGTCAGAATCATAATAACCTATTAACGGGTACTCTTTTAATTTTCTATAACACAAGCCAAGATTAGTAGCACCATTCAGATACCTAAAAATACTCTAAAAGGTATTAAGTGTGATTCTCTAGGATCTAATTGAAAGCGAGAACATAAGCAGACACTGAATGAAATGTCAGATCTAGAAGCAATTAAGTATAAGAGAGAACCTACCATACCTTTGTATACCTTCTGGTCTACCTTATTACTTACCTCATCCTTCTCCAGAATACTTGTAGGATGCATTGGAGTCTTAGATGTCTTGCATTCTGACATGTCAAACTTCTTCAGAAGTTCTTTGATATATTTGCTTTGATAGATATATGTCCGTTCTAGAATTTGGTTAATCAGGATTCCGAGAAAGAACTTGAGTTCTCCCATCAAACCCGTCTCAAATTCAACATGCATAGACTTAGCAAACTCCTTGAACAAGGTAGTATTAGCATAACCAAATATAATATCATCCACATATATTTGAACTACTAGAATATCATTTTTAAATGTTTTACAAAACAAAGTATTGTTAACCTTCCTTTAGTAAAATTATTTTAAATATATTGGGAGTATATATATATATATATATATATATATATATATATATATATATATATATATATATATATATATATATATATATATATATATATTGGATAGAAGTGGTATATGTGTTACATTGTATTTAAACTTTGAAATATGATTTTAAAATAAAGTTTAAAACCAACAATCGACTTCTCATAAGAATAATGTTTGTTGTAAGAAGTATAATAAAAAAATATTATAACTTTTATTATTTTAAATAAAAAAGAATCTAAAATTATTTAAGTGACATTATTAAAAAGATATCTTAAAACTTCTTATTTATTATTTTTATGTTTTAAAATTAATTACAATAAAAATAGAGATAGTGTTCCATAATATTTATGAAAATAATATATATGTTAATTGTTGTTAAGTTTATATACTTTTCCATTTGTTAGAATTTGAGCTTGTGTCCTCAAAGAGAAACTCAATACGTGATTTTGTCTTTTGAGAAGTGATAAATTTTGGGAATACTCAGTTAATTAAATATATTTACTTGGATTTATTCTTGTGTTGTTAGAATTTTTAGTTCAAAATGAGTTTTAAATCCATATATTTCAAAATATTTCTTATAATAAGAATAAAATATTGTAATGAGTTGAATCTCGAGCATGTTTTTGATGTATAAGAAAATGATATATGTATTATATTGTATTTAAATTTTTGTTAAGTAATTTTAATATCAAATGATAAAATTAACAATTTGCTTGTCATGAGAGTATTTTTTTTTATTTTGTTGTAAATTGTATGATGAAAGAGTAGTATATAATCTGTTTTTTAAAAAAGAAAGAAGCTAAAATTATTTTAGATATATTATATGAAAAAAGATATGTAAAATTTATTTTATTTTAATTGTATTAATTAAAATATAATTCAAAGAAAAATAGAAATATCGTTTTATAAGTTTAATGAGAATATGTAAGTAGTTATTAGGTTAATATATTTTTTTCATTTTTTATTTTATAATTTTAAAATTAATTGCAAGAAAATCAGAAGTATTACTTTATATGTTTTATGACAACATGTAAACAGTTATTAGATTAATATATTTTTTGTTTTTTTTTTTGGATTCGAACTCGTGACCTAAAGTATAATCTCTATCTTATTTTAATTTTTGAAAAGTGAAGATACATTTTAAAAGATGTCACATAAAAATATGAGTGATGTGGAAAAAATAACTTTATGTGGCAAATATGTTGAGAGTCTATTTTCATATATATAATAATTGATTTGGTATTGTGAGTACTACTCGGCAACACTAATACAAAAGGAAAAACAAAACAAATGTCGAAAATAAACTAACATAAATGCAAAAATAAATAAAATAAAACAAAAAGAGAGAAAATATAATCCAGGGTGAGACACCCTAATCACATCTGGTTAAGATTGTTGTTTGGAGTGAAAATATCTTGATATGTCATCTCTCCTTCATCAAACTCTACAACCAATGCCTTTTCTCTACACGCAAGCAACTCTTTTTGCCTTACATAATAGGCTTGCATGTTTTCCCTTTATTTAAAACACTTATGATATGTTGAGGGTTTATACGATGGTAATCATGCACAGTTGCTCTGAGGGAGTGTTCCATAATTGGTGGGTCGATTAGGAATTTGGAATGCATGTCCTACTTTATAGGTTAGGCCTCTTGAGGTTGCTTTATTGCAGGTGGTGTAAGGAGTTATTTCATTATCCTATCAAAGTAGAATTTGTTCATTGGTTCTTTGGGTTTCATCTGAATATCACTGACACGTTTCCAATACACAAAAAACTTATGAGACTCCAATGTCCAATCATTGTAGCATAGGGTTAAACAAAAGGAAGTGTTATCCAAGTTAAACATCTGAATGCATCTTGGAGATGTTGCAGTCATTATGGTTGGAAGTGCTATCCAAGTTAAACAAAAGGAATGACTGCCACATTTTGAAGTATGGCTTAAGCTTAGAAGCCACTATCTTTTATTGAGGTTTTCCTTCTATTTGACACCATGATGGGTCTTTATGGGTAATTTCTTGAAAAATCATGTTGAATCCCTCTTGATTCGGGGTGGGATCCAAAATATTCCCCATATGAATCCTACATAATTAAGGTACTTTAACCCAAATAAGGTTGTTGATTGCTCTAGCATTATAGTCAATCACCGTATCTCAAATTAAAGAGGTGTTACTTGAAGTAGTTCCTTGCGCATTCGCAAGAAACTGAAGCCATAGGGAACGAGTGAAGGGGTATGCAGAATTACATTATAATACTCCCAAACTATAACCTATTAATTAGCTTTATTTTATAGATCATCATCTAGATCACTCCATTGAAACGCCTTTTCAGCATTAACATTGCATAATCTAATTTTTTTCTTCTAATACGTAGTAGATTTCTTTTGCTTGTAAGGTGGAGCCATGGTGACGTTTCAAAATCAGATGAAAAAGAATGGCTTAGGTAAAGTAGATATTGGGTAAGAAAATGAGAGTATATAAGATAGTGAGCAAAGATAAACTAGGAAAAATAACTCTTATTTATAAAAAGAGTTTTGCTATTCATACACCAAAGTATACACCAAACACTTTTCAGCGTATTTATACGGTGAAGAGTGTTTTTTAAAAAATAAAAAAATAAATATTTATGAATAATGTGAACAGTGCCGTGAACAGTGCTCGTGAATAGTATATGAACAATAACTTTTAATGGTGAAACATAGTTGGTTAATGAAGTATAAAAAGTTGGTTAATGAAGTGATGAAGTTGGTTAATGAACGCCCAGATATTAAAAATAATTTAATAGAAAAAGAAAATTGGTTAATGAAAAGTAAAAAGTTGGTTAATAGAGTGTCCTACTACAAAAAGATTAATATAATTTTAAATTTTACATCCAATATACTAAAAATGGGTGTAAATCAGAAATGCGGTGGCAATTTTGTAAATAAAATATCATTTTAATCATTATCAGGTGACAATATACACCTTATTTTCTAAAAACGGGTTTAAATTGAAAATATTATTATAATCAAATTTCAATTACTCCCTTTAAACAAAAAAAAAAACGGGTGTAAATTTATATGAACAAAAAAATTTATTAAATTTTAAAACTCAAAATATATAATCTATGTGGCATATTTATGGGTGAATAAAGTACTTTCTCTATTTTCTATTCAACTCTGTCAAAAAAATCATTTTCAGGAAACTCATTTTCAACTCTTTCACGCATGCATTTTCAGGCAATGGCAATGGTGATTTAGCGAGTGAACATATATGTAAGAGGATTCAGCTAAGTTTGATTTCGGGTTTCTACAAAGTTTGATTTCCTTTCACTCGCACACTCGCTCACTCTCATTTTGGTAAGTAGAAGTTTGATTTCGAGTTGTATGTGGGTTTCTTCACTCACTCGCTCACTCTCATTTCAGGTTTTTGTGGGTTTATTCGCTCACTCGCTCACTCTCATTTCGGTAAGCAGAAGTTTACATTCTCATTGTAAAACTCGTCGCAGTTTCCGTTGTACACCCCGTCGCCGCCACCGTTTCCTTCAGCCTTCCCACCTTGTAAGCTTCTTCCATTCCCAAATTCGATGCATGTTTGTTCCATTTCAGGTTTCTAATAATTAACTGTGGTTTTCATTTTCAGAAATTCGAGCGCGTTTCTCCAATTTGTGGATTGTTGATTTTGATTGTGCTTTTGATTTTCCCAAATTCGAACATTGAAACTCTTATTTTGGGGGTTCTTGTTGAGGGTAAGTCATTTGGTGGCAATTTTTCATATTTCTTTTGAATTGGAGTGTGTTAATTTTATTTTGATGGGAACTTAGTTCACTGTAATTGGGAAAGTTCTTATATCAATAAAAATATTAGATGTAGAATACTGGTTATCAATGTTCCTTTGCATGTAATTGCTGTAAGTAGTTCTTTTATCTTCCAGTAAATTAACCTCTTCATTAGTTTTGTGGTTCTGAGTATATATATTTTAAATGTATCTTCCATTTGATTTCGAGCTTTGTACATAAGGCCTTCATTGTTGTTGTTGACTTTATTAGGATCCCAATTAAGGTATTTGTCATGTATCTTACTCTTGTTTCTAATCCAATTCTTCATATTTCTAACATTGTTTCTTTTGAAAGTGTTATCACTATTGTTGATAATTGTCAAGACTTAAATTTTGTTGTCGTTCTTCAGATTGATATTTCCATGGTGAATGTCTATCTTTAATATTTGTTATTACAGATTTTAATTTGCATTTGATGTAGAGTTTTGTTGTTCCACCTACTAGTTTTTCATGAAGTCTTTAGGATTTGGAATGAATGTTAGTTCTCATGTGTGATTCTCTCTTCATGCTTCATTATAATTATATTTCAGTATGTATATAAATATGGCCGAGCTTATTGTTTTTCATGAAGCCCTTAAAATTTTTAGAATGAATGTCTTCTAGTCTTATTTGATGCATTGTCATTTTTCAATATGCAGGACAATTTATGCTTGAAAAGAATAGTTGTTAACTTTTAAATAATTGTCATTTATTGTTTTTCTTTATTCCATACTTACCCAAGGGTTATATTTTACCTTCTTTTGTATAGGTCCAAACAAATTGCATTAATTAAATCACCTTCTTCTTTCAACCAACCCCTGCATCTTTAGCATCACATTTTGAGGTGAGTGTAGTTTATTCATTAATTTTGAGAGTAGTTTCTTACTTTAAGATAAATTTGATTATAATTAATGGAATTTAGGATATGATTTAAGTTTCATGTATATGTTATTGTTTTGTCTTTGTTAGTTTGAATTATCATTTAGTTAATGAAATATTGATTTTCATTTGCAAAGAAGTTTATTGATCCTCGACTAACTGTAAATTCAACGGTGTCTATATAGAACAAAATACCATGTATGCTCATAGTCCAACAGTTTATATTGCAAATGTGCATATATAAAAAGTCATGTTAGAATTTAATCTTCTATGCCTTGCAGCACTAGCATGCCGTGATAAATGCAAATATAAATAGATCTAAAATACAAAATTTTATATTTTATATAATTCAGGCCATGTACTGCATTCATCATCAACACCAATTAAAAGTGTATTTGATGTTGTTGTAGATGACTTCCTGTATATTGATGATTTTTTAAAATATCGAAATAGCAAAGATGTTTTTAATATTATCTAAGAATGTAGAAAATACCTAATGAAATTAGAATAGATAAGCGTGAAGGAACTCATCCTTGCTTTTAACAAGGAAAAAATTGTTAGAAATAGATGTTTCAATCGAGAGAACCGAGGCTAGAATCGTGAACGGAATCACTTTCCTTAAAGTATTTCAAGCACTCCCGAAATGTCTTAGAGTATTGATGCAGGAATACCCAGGATAATTCAGCCTTATCGAGTTTGCGCAAGACCGGCGAAAACTCGAATGCAGCGAAGAACGATCTGGAATTATTCAGAGGATTTTCGGAATTTGTGATGTGATTTCTGAATGCGGAATCATCTTTATATAGGCCACGAAAATGTTAGTTTCAAAGGTTGCGACCCTTAATGAAACAATATATTTTCAAAAGTTATGACTGTTGCACATAGACAGATTCATGCACCATTTGCATGGTTTCAATTCTGCATGGTTTCGTGAACAGTTGCCTCCTTTCCGATTCAAAACCGTCGCCCGCCGGAGCCGCCTCATTAACGCCGCGAATAGCCCGATCGCTCCGATGCGACGTGCCTAAGTGCTCAAGTGCCGTCTACAAGCCGCCACTAGCGCCTCTACGCCCCCGGACCCGGACCCGGACCCGGACCCGGAGTCGGAGTCGGAGTCGGAGCCGGAGCCGGTGTCGCCGGTGGCGACACCGGCGAGTGGTTGTAGGATTGGGACAAGTGGCAATAATGCTTGGGACCACCACATTTGTCAATGTGGCACTTTATCCTCTTTTGTCCTTTTGTTGAGTTAATGTCATTAATTCTTTTATAAGGACTTTGAAAATGAGTGAATCTTTCAATGTGGGACTTTATTACATGCATTTATTAGCATTTACTCATTTTCACCATTTGTCATTTTAGAACACACTTGTAATCATTATACCATTAATAATTACAACAATCCCCCACTTGTTCTAATAATGAAAATTCCAATTCCAGAATATAGAAGATAAAAGTGTTAATACAGTTAGGTATCTTTCGATTTGAACTTAACCTTAGTAAAGACAACGCAAAGTCTAATCGGAACGTTAGATAGCTATGCTTTGAACCATTATCCCATGTGATCAGACCGGCATTGCTATACACACACTTTTAAGGTTTTCTTCGCCTACATATCTCGCCTAGCACTATTTATGGCCATGTGCTTTTCCTGTTTTCATGAATTTTTCATGAGAGAAACTCCAACTCTCACTTTGAGACGGCACCATCTCGAAATTCACATAGGTGAAGTTTTATCTCTATATCCTCGATATAGTACTTCATTAAGAGTTTCCTTAAAACTCAACCCTCAATTATGTAATAGTCAACATTATCACGAAATGTTGCACCAACTTCCAAATCAACGACTTGTTGTTACCCATTGAATCTTAGGTTAAGATGTATTAACTTCAGATTGGGTTGCTATCATTGTCGGAACCCTTATTCAAGGAGTTTTAATCCCATACCTTTCGAGGTAGACTTTACTAAATCTCTGGCCAGTGGTTTAGTAAAAGGATCAGCCAAATTGTAGCTTGTTTGTATATATGTCAGTGAAATGATCCCATCCTTTATCATTTTTCTCACGAGAGAATGTCTAAGACCTATGTGTCTAGACTTTCCATTGTATACTTCACTGAAAGCTCTAGCCAGGGTGGCTTGACTATCACAATGTTTCAACACCTTTGAAACATTTTCTTTAGCTAATGGAACCTCTAATAAGAGATCCCTCAACCATTCTGCTTCTTGTCCAGCAGATGCAAGAGCCACAAACTCTGATTCCATGGTTGAGAGAGTAATGCATGTTTGTTTCTTGCTCTTCCAAGAAATCGCACCTCCAGCTAATGTGAATATCCACCCAGTTGTAGATTTATAATCTCCAACACTTGATATCCAACTTGCGTCGGTATATCCTTCTAGTATGGCAGGAAACTTACCATAATGAAGGCCAAGGTTTTTAGTTTTTGACAAATATCCAAAAATCCTTGTTATTGCCTTCCAATGTTCATCATTTGGATTGCTAGTAAATTTACTCATTTTACTAACAGCAAATGCTATGTCTGGTCTAGTACATTACATTAAGTACATTAGACATCCAATTGCACTTGCATATTCCAATTGTGCCATGGATCTACCATTGTTCTTTTGAAGTTTGACACTAGGATCGAACGGAGTGTGTACTTCCCTGAAGTTAAGGTGTTTGAACTTTTCCAACATTTTTTCAATGTAATGTGTTTGATTAAGTTCATAACCCCCACTATTTCGTCTTACTTTGATCCCTAATATAGTGTCAACTAATCCAAGATCTTTCATCTTGAATGTGGAAGTTAGAAAACCTTTTGTTTCTAAGATTCCATTCATCTCATTGCTAATAATCAACATGTCATCAACATATAGACATAGAAAGATAATAGCATTTCCACACACCTTTGTGTACAAGCATTTGTCACAAGAATTTGGAATGAACCCATTTGAAAGTATGGCAGTGTCAAATTTTTGGTGCCATTGTTTTGGTGCCTGTTTTAAACCATATAAAGATTTGACAAGTTTACATACCTTTTGTTCATTTCCATGAAGTGTGTAGCCTTCTGGTTGCTCCATATAAATTTCCTCGTTGAGATCACCATTTAGGAATGCTGTTTTAACGTCCATTTGATGTACAATAAGGTTGTTCAAGGAGGCTAGTGCAAACAGAATTCTAATCGTCATAGTTTTTGCTACTGGTGCATATGTATCAAAATAATCAATACCTTCCTTTTGTCTAAATCCTTTTGCAACTAGTCTGGCCTTGTAGGTGTTTAATGTACCATCGCTGTGATACTTCTTCCTAAACACCCATTTGCATCCAATGGGTCTTGATCCCTTCGGAAGATCGACTAGTTCCCAAGTGTGATTTGACATAATTGAATCCATTTCATCTTGGATAGCATCCTTCCAAAAAGAAGCGTCTCTAGAAGTCATTGCTTCTTTATATGTTTTAGGATCATCTTCAATTTGAAGAATAATAGGAATTTTATGAACATCATTCTTATTATTTCCTTCAATTAGATAAACGGAAATAAGTTGAGAATCGATTTCATCTGGTCCTAGACTTTTATTCCTACGTGCCCTTTTGCTTCTTCTTGGTTCGGGTTGTGTTTCAACAATCCGCGTCGAATCATTGTCACCAGATTCTTTGATCGTGGGATTCTCTGGTTCCTTATTCTTTGTGATAAGATTTTCGAAGAATTCCACATCTCTAGATTCGACAATTACATTAGACTCTAAATTTAGTAGTCTATATGCTTTGCTATTTTGTGCATATCCTATGAAAGCACATTTGATCCCTCGAGGACCTAGTTTTGTTCTTTTGGGGTCCATATTTTTATAATATGCCACGCACCCCCACACTCTAAAGTAATCAATATTTGGTGACCTTCCTTTCCATTTTTCATATGGAGAAATTCCAGTTGTTTTTAATGGAATTCTATTCATTATGTGACATGCGGATAATAATGCTTCGCCCCACAAATTAAATGGCAACTCTGAATGCATCAACATAGCATTAATCATTTCTTGATATGTTCTATTTTTTCTTTCGGCCATGCCATTTTGTTGTGGTGTGCGAGGCGCAGAACATTCATGTATAATGCCATATTCTTCACAATATGCATCAAATTCTGCCGAGAAGTATTCACCGCCTCTATCACTTCTAAGTACTTTTATGGTAGTACTTAATTGATTTTCGACTTCCGCTTTATATGTTTTAAAAGCATTAAAGGCATCGTCTTTATGCTTTAAGAGGTATACATGTGTGAAACTAGAACAATCATCAATGAATGTTATAAAATAACGATTTCCCCCACGGGTTAACATTCCATTGAATTCACACAAGTCAGAGTGCACAAGATCAAGAACATTTGTTTTTCTTTCAACACTTTTGAAAGGTTTCTTAATCATTTTAGACTTAACACATATTTCGCATTTTCCGAAATCATGAATGTTACATGATATCAATCCAGATTTAATTAGTCTATTCATAGTACTAATACCAATATGTGCTAATCTAGAGTGCCATAATGAAATAGATTCAAGCATATAAGCAGAATTAGAAATTTCATTAATAATATTATCAGTAGTACATAGTTTGATCATTCCCTCAGCGGAATATCCTTTTCCTACAAATATACCATTACGGGTCAATATTAGCTTGCCCGATTCATACACAGATTTAATGCCAGGTTTTCCCAACAAGTCCCCACTAACGAGGTTCCTATTCATATCGGGAACATGAAGAACATTGATAAGAGTGACTTTCTTTCCAGAGGTGAAGTTGAGTTCGACGGATCCTGTTCCAACAACTCTTGATCGGACCTCATTGCCCATTTGCACCTCCTGTCCATCATTGACTTCGGTATAGGTTTTGAATGCCGCTTTATCATAAGAAACATGTACAGTTGCACATGTATCATACCACCATCCTTGGACTTTTCCTTTGATAGCCATTATTTCGCTTACAGTAGCGATTATGTCGTCATTTGTATGAACAGCATTAACCTCATTTTTGGGCCTGTTGTGCATGCAATCTCGAGCATAATGTCCGGGTTTGCCACATGCATAGCATCCATTTTTAGTACCCCTTTGTCCGCCAGAGTTTTTGAACCTGTTATGATCTTTCTTTGGACCAAGATGATTTTTTGTACCATCATATTTTTTCTTTCCTTTTGCAGCAATAGCATTTGCCTTTGCAAATCCGAAGGACTCGGTCTTTTCACGATCCTTTGTTTCTTCCTCGATTCGAAGGTGTTTCTGGAGTTTCTCCAACGAGAGATCCTCGGAACTATGCAGCAATTTCTTTCTGTATCTTTTCCATGAAGGTGGCACTTTTGCTATGATTGCACCGACTTGGAAAGCCTCAGGGACATCAATTTTTACGGCCTTAATTTTATTCACGAGAACCTGTAACTCGTGCACTTGTGCAAGAATAGGCTTTGAATCCAACATTTTAAAGTCAAAGTATTTAGATATTAAGAACTTTTTCGTACCTTCTTCTTCGGCTTTAAATTTGAATTCAAGTGCCTTCCAAATTTCCTTTGCAGATGCGGTATCAGTGTAGAGATCATAGAGACGATCGGTTAATGTGTTCAGAATGTGTCCACGGCACAGCAATTCATCTTCCTTACGTTTCTTTCTCTCCTTCTTTATTTCATCGGTGTCATCTGGAGTAGGTTCTGGAATTTCCTCCAAGTCAGGATCCAAGACATATTGAATTTTCAGAGTAGTCAGGAGAAAAGTCATTTTGTCTGCCCAACGGGTATAGTTTGTTCCATCAAAGCGATCTAGTTTCACAAGATCCTGGTTCATGAGTTTGATGCTTGAAACAGAAGCGTCGGTAGCCATGGTTTGATAATACTTTAAGATTGTTAGAAATAGATGTTTCAATCGAGAGAACCGAGGCTGGAATCGTGAACGGAATCACTTTCCTTAAAGTATTTCAAGCACTCCCGAAATGTCTTAGAGTTTTGATGCAGGAATACCCAGGATAATCGGCCGGCCGTCGCCCGCCGGAGCCGCCTCATTAACGCCGCGAATAGCCCGATCGCTCCGATGCGACGTGCCTAAGTGCTCAAGTGCCGTCTACAAGCCGCCACTAGCGCCTCTACGCCCACGCCCCCGGACCCGGACCCGGACCCGGAGTCGGAGTCGGAGCCGGAGCCGGTGTCGCCGGTGGCGACACCGGCGAGTGGTTGTAGGATTGGGACAAGTGGCAATAATGCTTGGGACCACCACATTTGTCAATGTGGCACTTTATCCTCTTTTGTCCTTTTGTTGAGTTAATGTCATTAATTCTTTTATAAGGACTTTGAAAATGAGTGAATCTTTCAATGTGGGACTTTATTACATGCATTTATTAGCATTTACTCATTTTCACCATTTGTCATTTTAGAACACACTTGTAATCATTATACCATTAATAATTACAACAAAAATCGACTGCAAAAAACAAAAACCAAAATAAAGGGGGTTACGCTAAATGTACTCTATATGAGCTCTCTCTCTCTCTCTCTCTCTCTCTCTCTCTCTCTCTCTTTTACTATTCTTTCTCTTCTATTCATAGCTATGGATCATAGTTGGATGAAAAAAAACCACTCAAGTGAAGAGTATAAAAAAGGAGTGTTAGAGTTTTTTACATTTGCCGAAACTAATCTTTCCAAAAGTAATGGACGATTTCATTGTCCTTGTGCTAAGTGTGTGAACATTGCACCTTTAGATGCTAACGTCATATGGGATCATCTAATAGCTAATGGGATTTGTAAAAATTATACGAAGTGGATATGGCGCGGTGAATTGTCTGATGCGTCAAGCTATGAGTTTTCTATTCACAAAGCTGTGAGTTTGCTTTATTCACAAAGTTGTGAGTTTGCTTTATTCTTCTGTATTTTAACTTTAGTACCCTTGGGATTGTTTCCTATTTTTTTTAGTTTGTAGTCGTTTATATTGAAGAATGTTGTTGTCTGCTGTTTATTTTCTAGTATTTTTCTTTGATTTTGAAGCTGCGAGTTGTGAAGTTAAAGTTCTAGTTTAAGGTTCCTGCAAATGTCATTGATCATTATGCTTAGATATCTTAGATTGGAACATATGAATACTGTTTTGGGCTTTTATGTTTTGTGGTGCATGTGCATTCTGAGACATTTATTCAGCTAACATGAAGCGGTCGAGTAGAATTAAAATTGACTTCTATCTGTGTGCCTTGCAATGAAGTAACATCAAACCTTCCTTTACATATTTTTGTTAAATTAAAAGAATTTGTTTCAGCCCTTTGAAATTGTTTTAGGTTGAACTTTTTTTAAGTAACTAAAACTGAAGCTTTTTACAGAATGTGCAATCTGTGGGTACGAGCACTAACGAAAGTTGCTCTAAGGATGTGACTATTGAAGAAGAAATAAAAAAAATCAGTGTTTCTGAAGATTACCTAAAAAAGATTGGAGATCTCAAGGAAGATTCCATATCACTAGACTTGATTCATGAAACAAGTGAATTATCAGTTTATATTGATAGACGGGACCTTGATGAATTAATTTCTGGTATTAATCCACATCTATATTGTCTTTATGGTGCTTGTAAGTATCTTATTCTATGTTTAATTACTTTTTCTATGTATCATTTATAAATTATCATTTGTTTCACCATTTCAGATATCTACATGCATTTGTATCTCTAAGAATGTCAGTGAACTATTTGGGTTTCTTGATCCAAATAGGACACTAATTACCACTAGAGAGTCCAATGCTATTAAATCCTACATACAAGATAAGTTGGATGGCGAGTCAAAAAAATGTTACTTAGGACCATTGTTAAATAAGTAAGTACATGTTTCCTTCAAGGTTTTATGATTTTTTTTAATCTTATTTTGTAATATTTGAATTTTAATGATTCTAACACTTTTGTTTTGAAACTACAATCATCATTGGCAGTTGTATGTTATTTGTCCCTAGGATAATGATATCTTTTGGTTTTGTTCATTAAACACAAAACCCAAGAAACGTATTAAGGACATACTTGAGGGGTAAGAAACCTAAATAAAGAGACATCATTTATATTTCATTTTTTTACCGTTTAACTTTATATTTATAACCTATTTATGTTGCAATTTCTTTTATCAGAGCTGTAACATGATATCAGTTATTAAGAGGTGTTGAGAATAAGAAGCCTAATTGAAAGATTGTCAAGGTAATTGCTTGATATTGTTGATATTATGAGAATGAATTCTTAATGAGTCTAACTTTTAGCTATATGGCTTGAGTAAGGAGATTACATAAAATATGCTAACAATGCTTAAAGTTTTAAATATGCTTTGTACCTTAAATGTAGGCACATAAGCAAGATAATGGATGGGCGTGTCGTGTGGATATTAAGTAATGAAGAACATGCTTGATATTGTTGATACTTCTATTGTTGAAAGATTCGATGAGGTAGTTTAATTTAAAATATTTTCGTATTTCATGTATTTATTGAAAAACATGTAAATTATTGTTTTAATATTGTTAATTTATTATACGTTGAACAAGTTGATATTGTTTTAATATTGCAAATGGTTTAAAATCAAAAGGTTGAGGAGAAAAATCTACAAGATGAAATGCAAATGGTTGAAGAGGATAAGAACATAGAAATGTTGCCAAAACAAAAGTCAAAGAAGAAGAAGAAAACTTATATATGAAGAAAGTGTTATAAAATATTATGAGTTGGTTGAATAGTTTGTTGTTAATATTATGCTTCTTAGTACGAAAATATGATTTTGTATACTTTTTGATAAATATGAAAAATATTATGACTTAGTACATGAAATATGATTTCTTTGTGTATGATTTTATAGTATTTGAAATTTTATGACTTTTTTTTTTTTGGCTTTATACCACCGGTTTAGTCCGATTCGGGGGCGAGTTCTGGCATCAAGTGGTTCCATCCCCCTTCTGATCGCAGTTGCGGGGGATCGAACCGTGGTTCGGGGATCGAACCGTGATTCTCCCTACCAAGTCCAACGCCAATCACCACTGGACCAACTAACAATTGGTAAATTTTATGACTTCTTAGTACATGAAATATGATAACTAAATGGTGTATATGAAATAGGGTGTAAATTGAATTTAATATAATATAATTTCTTCTTTCATAAATGGTGTATTTACACCCGATTTTTATTAAAATAAGGTGTAATTAAGAACGTATCTATACCCGATTTTTATTAAAATAGGATGTAATTAAGAACGTATCTAGTCCGGATTTTTATTAAAACAAGGTGTAACTAAGAACGTAATTACACCTTATTTTTATTAAAATAGGGTGTAATTAAGAACGTATTTACACCCGATTTTTATTAAAATAGGGTGTAATTAAGAACGATTTTTATTAAAATAGGGTGTAACGTAGAACGTATTTACACCCGATTTTTATTATAATAGGGTGTAATTAAGAAAGTATTTACACTCGATTTTAATTAAAATAGGGTGTAAACTAGAACGTATTTACACCCGTTTTAAACGGATGTAAATTCGTTAAGACATTTCTCATCCGGTGGATATACACCCGATTTTTATTAAAAATAATGGATGTAAATTTAATTAAAAAACAGGTGTAAATTAACCTTTTTGTACTAGTGAGTTGTAAAATTGGTTAATAAATATACATATATTAAAAATAATTTTTAGAAGTAAAATAAAGTTGGTTAATGAAAAGTAAAATGTTGGTTAATGAAGTTATGAAATTGGTTAATAAACGTTCAGAGTTTTAGTAGTTATGAAGTTGGTTAATTAATGATATTTAAAATGTTGATTAATAAAGTTATAAAGCTGGTTAGTCACATATTTTTTTAATCTATACCCCCTTAATCTAAATAAAAAAACGTAATTTTTTTTAAATAAAATTAATTTTATATTTTTTTAAAAAATAATTTATTATTATAATATTTTACTGTTTACGTATTAGTGAACATGGAAATACGATGTAGATGTAAGATTTTGGTGTAAAAATAACATTTCTCTTATAAAAATCGCCCAGCAGCAGTCTAATCATTAATAACAAATACTAAAAAAAAAAATGATAATTTGAAATAAAAAAGATAAATCCTAGTATTGACCTTATCATGATGGCTTCAATTGCCATTATTCTCTGTACAATGAATTTGGAAAATTTAGGCCACCTCTCGAATGTTTGCACCAGGAAATACTCTTATATCTTAGGAATGAGCTTGAGGTCCTTGGACCTTATAACTTCACTAGGAAGTAGGAATTTACCTTGATAATATTCCATCAAGTGGGCACCTTCTTTGAATAAGTATAGAGTCATATTATTACACTATGATGCTGGTCATGCAAATGTAGAATCATATTACCATAAAATCAATTTATCTCACATCACAATTTTCCACTTCTAGTATTTTACTTTTTAGTAAATCTTATTTCTTTTGGAGATATTCCATGTGTGTTGACAGTGGTCATACCTCTTAGCGTAAGTAAAAGATTTCTTGAACAATTTAAGCCAAAATCACCCGGATTAGAGAATCTTTGCATCCTATCTTTGTTAAAGTGGCTTCCATAGCTTCACTCATGGCAAGGCCACAACACCTTTTCTTGTTCATCATCTAGTACACACCTTCTCTTATACGCAGTGCTTGTTTTCCCGGATTATGGAGGGTACACCATATGTATCTTTGCCGGAGGCTCTCTTGGATCAACTTCTCAATTTCTCGTTTTAGATGGAGACAATCATTTGTGTGGTGACAATGTATCATACAATACTTACCCCACCTCTTTGGCTTGTTCTCCATTACATTTTCCCTAGAGAAAAATGTTAGGAAATAACCAT
The DNA here is from genome assembly GCF_029867415.1 of Vicia villosa. Classification (NCBI taxonomy): domain Eukaryota; kingdom Viridiplantae; phylum Streptophyta; class Magnoliopsida; order Fabales; family Fabaceae; genus Vicia; species Vicia villosa. The sequence continues at coordinate 388,972 of NW_026705280.1, read as the reverse complement.
GGTGTGGTAAACATCTAAGAGGATCCACTCTTTTTTTTTTATGTGAGGTGAAATGCTCCAAGGGTCTTCCGACATGCTTGAATGCTACATTTTCCTTGAATATGTCTTGAATTATGATTCTTCCGTTGGCCCTTCACTTCGGACTTTTCACCACCTCTTTCTCTTGCATCTCGAGTTCATTTTTTATTTTTGCTTTATTCGTCTTTGATATAACATTCCTCTCTTACCACAATCTCTTCCATTGAGGTTGTCGATTTTAGGACCAGGGATTCGTTGAAGTTCACAATTAACCTAGTGGTTGTTTTGAAAAGCCCTATCAAACATCTCTTAGTTTGGGTTGGCAACCTTGATGATATCCTCATTAAATCTAGCAAAATATTTATGTAAGGACTCAAAATAGATCTATTAATTATTGAATTGGCTGGTGGTGGAAATTTTTTTGTGTTTGTTGGTCAAAAAGTGGTGAACCATCTTACTCGTCATATCCTGGTAGCTCGACAATGAAAACTTCGAAAGGGTTGTGTACCATAAGAGGGCGATCTCTTTGAATATTTTGGCCATCAGCTTGCACTTCAGCGAATCATCTACTCCAATAATAGTCATTTAGGTGTTGATGGCGATGATATATTCTTAGGGATCGATGTTGTCGTCGAATGACACACCAGGGGTGGTGGTTTGAAGTTTATGGGGACTTGAGTGTCCCAAATGTCTGCTGCAAGTGATTAGGGATTTGTGGGCTCCTTTCCCCCATCCTTCTCTGGCTTTGTGTGTTGTTGTTGTAAGTCATGGACATTTTCTAATAGCCCTTCGCTCTGGCGACCCAACTCATTCTTAGCGGCTAACATATCTGCTATAACATCATGATCATTGTTGGGGTTCCTGTTTCTACTAGTTGATGTTGTTGTCGACAAGGTCAGTTAGGTGTCAGAGTAGGTGTGCGAGGCTCATGTCAGTTTTACTTGGGCCCACGGTAGAAATCAATTGTACTTGTAAAATTACGACAATGATAACTCTACTAGTGAAGACCAGTAAAGCCACATCTAAATTCTCTCTTGAATTGTGTATATTTGTTCTTCTTGTAACTTTCTCCTTATATAACAACTCTAACCCGTCTTACATGAAAGTTTATCAAAGAAAATTTTATGTGATTTCTCCTGATTGATATAATTCTTAATGATGATTGAGAATCATGCTGCTTGATAGTTCTCAATCCCACAATGATATTCCTCGTCAGCAATAAATGAATTCTCAATCATATCTTAATCAGATATTGACTTCACTAGACTTGGAATGAAATAACCAACCTAACTCATTAACTATTTCAATCCGACCATATTCTTGTGAAGTGTGCCATTAATATGGGCGAGTTCTATTGATTCCAGGTTGTCTCCTAATCGCTTTGGAACCTAACCCAAGTGACCGGACACGTACAATGTCCTATTTATAACATAAAAAATCATTCATTTTAGAAACTTATTACTCATCCGATATAAACGATATATTCTTTATATATAAAAAATCACTTTATCTTAATTTTTCAAATGCTAGTATCCACACCTTAATCATAAAGCGTAACATTGGCCGACGCCAATAGTTAAATTAGTAGTATATCTTTTTTAGTTAGAGATGAAAAAGATAGCATTGTTTTAGTTTGTTGTTTGATATACAACGCTCAAGACTTTGAACAAACTTTCGTCTTTTGTAGATTTATCATTTCCAGTACGTACACAATTATATATGTTTAATCTAATAAATATTCATATCATACACTATTAGAAATACTCAAATTTCCTGCGGATTTACCTGCAGATTTTAGCCAAATTTCCGTAGGAAACACGTTTCCTGCGGATTTTCCTGCAGATTTACGTCCCCAGCTAAAACCTTCGTGGTAATATTTTCGGCAGCAAGTTCCGCAGGTAAATCCGCAGGAAATTCCGCAGGTAAATCCGCAGGAAATTTCCGCAGCTAAATCCGCAGCAAACTAAAATCTGCAGGTAAATCCGCAGGTAATTTCTATCTCAAATTAAAAAAAATTATAAACTTTTGAAACATTATAAAAATCTAAAATATTTTTATAATGTGACTACCGGAACAAAACATCATGTGCTATAATCCCAACCTCTTTGTCATCCAATCTGAAAGATTAGCTATCACAAAACCTGCAAACACCTGTATATCAACAAAAATGTTGAATAAGATCAATACAATGGACACGACACTGACACTGACACATAAACACCGGTGATAATTTAAGAACATGAAAGTGAATGAAAGTAAGCACATGTGTTTGTGTTGCGGTAGACATCAAACACGTTTTCAATCTAAAGTGTCAGTGTTACATATATACATTACGCTACAAATATAAACCATACCTGAGCTGAGCCAAGAATGTATAATGTTGAATAATGCCGGCCTTGGATTACCGTATCAGCCAACATAGCAAGAGGAATAGTGAGTGACATGCCCAAAGTGGCCACGAGGGGAGTTGTCCATACAACACAGAGTGCCCTGGATTGTAAATCGAATAAAATCTAATGTAAGAATTTCCATACAACACAAAGTGCCCTGGATTGTAAATCGAATAAAATCTAATGTAAGAATTTGCATAACTCTGTTGATGTGCATGCGCGCATAAATTAATCAAATTTATATCAAATACCAGAAGTAGTCTGAGAGAACACTTCCAACAAATCCATTTGCAATAACCACTTCATCCATTTTGGCAGACTTGGGAATTGCAAACTTCGGTTCAATTCCTAAGGCCGACAACGGCCAGACTGAGCTGGAAAAAAAGAAGAGAATTAGCAATCTCTTAATGTGCTGCAATATGTAAGAAATTATAAAATTGTTGAAATGTTGGTGACTTGTCAAAACACAAGAACCAAGCTAATGCATATGAAAATGATTGTGATCTTATATGGAACTGTTTGGACTGACTTATTTGAAATTATCTCCTAACATACACACTTATGAGACTGCTTGAAAGTTGATGACATGTCGAATATATCATTTGATGCTTAAGATAAAAACTCAGCATCTATACTTAAGATAAAAACTCACCATCAAAATCAGTAAAGTGTGTAGATCAAGTGCATCGTTCGGTTGAAATTGTTCCGTTGAGATCACCACCGTCACGAATGGATTTTCAATGCTACACGATGGAGTTTTCGGCAACCACCGCGGATGCAACCGTCTCAACCACCGCCGGGAACAGTTTTGGAGGATCACCGGCTAGTTAGGGTTGTGATTCGGTAACTGAGATGAAACCAGAGCGTTGCGTGACTTGGAGGGGTGATTTCGTAAATTGGGAAAATTGGCCGGTGTCAAATTTCAGAACTAGATATTTTTCAATTCAGTGTTTTGCATTTTATATTTTTTTTATATTTTTTTTGGGTAAAAGCTTGTCGACCCATGTTGATATTATTTTTTTCTTTATTTAAATATATTTTAAGCTTATCAAGACAACTTTATAGATAGCACATTCAAAACTTAAACAAAATATAGATTGATAACTTATCATCTAAGGTTTTTTCAATTGATGACATAACAATATTTTATAATTTTAGATTTTATTTTAATTGGTGACGTAACTATTTATTACATAATTTGAAATATTATGTTAGTCTAATTTTGTAAAATAACTTAAAATGAACTTTTTTTTCTTCATATATTTGTTATGTAGTATATAGTACTTGTTCAAATTAAAAATTTGTTGATAAAAAGTGTATAAGATACGTCATTAATTTAAAGAAAAAATTATTATTATTTATTGTATTTAGAGAAAAAACATATAAAATTCAAGTGTTTATTTTTTATAATTTTTTAATTTTAATTTTTCAAAATTTTCATACCAATTATTTTTTATAGTTTTTTAATTTTATTTTTTAAAAACTATCATACCTATTATTAAAATATAAGTTGAAGAATTAAATAAATATATATCAAAATTTGCATACCATTTATTTATTTTATTAAAAACTAAAATTAACTAAAATACATTATAAAAATAATTAATAACATAGAAAAAATTAGGATTAAAAATTAAAATTAAACTAAATAAAAAACTCATTAAAATAGAAAAAATATTGATTAATATTTTTTTTATAAATTTAAATATTGAAGTATGTAAAATCCGCAGGTAATTTCGCCGGAAATTTACCTGCGGAACTTGTATTATAGTATGGTTCTATTAAAAGTAGATACTCGCAGGAAAATCCGCAGGAACAATTCCTGCGAAATTACCTGCGGATTATATATTTTTGGTAGATATTTTGTTTAATATATATATTCCGCAGCAAAATCCGCAGGAATTCCTGTACTGCCATTGCTTAATCCGCAGGAAGTTTATTTTATTTAATAAAATCCCAGGAAAATCCGCAGGAAGTTTATTTTATTTAATAAAATCCCAGGAAAATCCGCAGGTAAACCTGCGGAAGTTTTTCCGCAGCAAATTCCGCAGGTAATACGTGTATTTCTAGTAATGATACAAGGAAAATTAAATATATATATATATATGATGAATCAAAGGACGCTACCAAAGTTGGGGAAGCAAATATTTATCTCTTGTGAAGCTAGTAGTAATGAGACATGTCCATGTGAATTTTTTTTTTTGGCTAATTATTATCAGTTTGAAGCTAGACAAAAAAGGCATAATTAGTTAGGTATAATCCAATGATAGATTTTGACATCTCACTTATATGAAAATGCCAATCAACATCATGCTTCATTATGCCAAAGAAAACAATTAGAGCCTGTTAGAAATTATTTTAACAGATTGCCATGTTTCTTCATGATAATGAAATATTTAATTCAAATTAGTTGAACTTAGAGCCTACAATACTATTTGAAAATTGTTCATGATATGAAATGTTTAAATAAAATTAGTTAAACCCGTGAGAGCCTATAATACTACAATATTCCCTTAGGGAAATATAAATGGATGATTTAGTTCCACAAAAGTATTAGAAATGAAGAGAGTTGGATAACTATTGATTTAAAATGACGATCTTGATCTTGAATCTGCATGGTTAGTATTCTAATGTTTAAGTTAGTTCAAGATTCAAGATGGGTATAATTAAATTGGAGATAATAGATTGTGTACCTTCTAATAACATATGAACTGATTTTACATTTTCAGTCGAGTGGATGAACTTGATATATGGATTGGGCTTCGGTCAATTGGGCTTCGATCAATTGGGCTTTAGGCAGATCCAAAACAGTTGTCTCCAAGGCTTTGCCGAACACTAAAGGAGTCGGAGGAAGTCTTAAAAGTATCATTGACCGGCCTCCATGTCGTAGTCCAAGGTGAGATAGAACTAAATCACTTATAATCAGTTTTGAGAAAGTAACGGGGAACAATCGCATTTAACGCGGTTCCATCTGTGAGACACTTTGTCAGCTATTCTTGAAACATGAAATAGAGTGTGGCAAAGTTTATAGAGTACTTAAGGGCACTTGAGTTTGGCGTGTATTATAAAACCACAATTTAATTAATTAATTTAATTATTCGGGTGAAAAAGGGGGTTTATTGAATTAATTAGGGAGGGAAGAGATTTAATTAAATTATGCTAGTTATTTAATCTAATTAAAATTAGTAGTGTTTTAGAGTTGAGAGAAAATAATTGAAATTCTTAGTTATTTAAAAGTTAAGTTGGGTCAGGTTGATGTGCATAAGGTTATACCTTATGCACGGTGCATAAGTCTCGTACGAGTAATATTTAAATTGTTCCGAGTAACATTTTAGTTAGAAACGAGTAATAATATCATAATCTATGAATAATATATGCATTATTTGTACACATTTATTAATTATAAGTAATTATTAATTGTGAGTAATGAGTACACTATTCTGAGTAATATTTACACCATTCTGAGTAATATCGAATTTTAACTATTTTGAGTAATATATTCATTGTTCTGAGTAATATTTATACTATTTTGAGTAATCTGTATATTATTTTGAGTAATAAATATAATACTTTGAGTAATATAAACAATATTTGAGTATTTATGCACCGTGCATAAGGATATACCTTATGCACATCAACATATCCCATCAAGAGAGATAGGGAGTGTGGTGAGAAATTAACGAAAATTATAGAATTATTATTAGAATAACTAGAATAATTAAATAATTGTGTAATTTTAATTTAATTAGAGAAATATTAAATTAAAAAATAATATATTTTTATTGAGATTGTTATTTATTTAAATGATATATAATTAGATTTTTAAAAGAAAATAGAATTATTGAGGGTGTTGGGAATAAGAGAGGGTGTTAAGGGGATTAGGATAAAACAAATAGAAAAAGTGAAGGATTAGAATAGTCTTGCGAAAAAGAAACAAGAGGCCGAGTTTGGGAGAAAGGGAGAATGATAGATTTCAAAGAGAAGGAAAACTTAATCTATCATCAATCTTGAGGTAAGGGAGGAATTCTTTACTGAAGGGTGTTTAGGCAGTCGGATGGCGAGCACTACAACAAATAACGTTTTTTATGACGAAGCTTTCACGTCATCCAGAAAAAACTGAGGTTTCATTTCAAGACGCGCCATATATATATATATATATATATATATATATATATATATATATATATATATATATATATATGTATATATTAAAAAACAACTTGTTGTCTAGGTTGTTTTAAAAATCGAGGTGATATACCATTCATGACATGCTTTGAATCCCAGCTAATGCACTCTATTTATTGTTTGTTAACAAATGTAAAATAAATGATTTAACCCTGCGGTTTTTTTGATAATCGGAGGGATAAAATAATCAGATTTTACTGTAAAACACTCGCTGAGCAGATGTCACCCAATGCTATCTTATTTGTAGTCGCCCCACAATTAAATGCATTATTTTTTTAAGATAGATTGCAAAACTGTAAAAAAAAATGTTATTTTATCTTGAACAAAATATTTTTTCAGCTTTTGCAATCCATCTCAAACAATGGTGCTGATGTTGTTGATGATTTTGAACAACTATGATTTATTCCTAAAAGTCTTTACTAATGGATTGCAAGTGCTGAAAAAACATTTTTCAATTTTTGGAGCAAACACCTAATTAGAAGTTTGATGCATTCAAAGCATCCAGATTGTATACGCTAGTGAAAGCAGCAATAATGATAGGATCATCAATGAATCTTGGTGAAGGCCTGACATTTAAGTGTAGATCTCTAACATTTTTATGGCACCTGGACATGTTGTATTTTTGATATTCTGGGTAAACAATTTTGATATTCTGCGAAGAATTGTTTCATACAATGTATTTTTGATATTCTGGGTAAACAATGTAACCATTTTAAAAAAAAAAAATCTAACCCCTCGATATTTTTTTTTTAAAACCAAGGGGTTAGAGTAAAATAATTTTTTTTTTACAAAAATGGTTACATTGTTTACCCAAAATAATAAAAATACATTGTATGCAACAAATATTGTATGTGACCTGCTCATGCTGTAATTTTAATATTCTGGATAAACAATCTTGATATTCTGCGAAGATTTGTTGCATACAATATATTTTTAATATTCTGGGTAAACAATATAACCATTCTCGGTTGTTTTAAAAACCTAGATGATAGTTAAGTGTTTTTTCTCACTATTTTTAATCAACGGCCTTAAACAAATCTTTGTCATTCATTTAAATGTTATTAACGCTCAAAAATCCACCATTAGTGGTCCGCGTGAAACCTAAGGGACGTCCATTATATAAGTTCTCTTACGATATTGGAAATCTAAATGAAACATATGAAGCGCTTGAAACCTAAGGAAACTTGGAAAAACTCTCTACGATGGATTGCAAGAGCAGAAAATCACCAGGGTTCAAAGATTGTTCTATTAAATTTTTGTTTGTACCAAAAATATTTTTGATTATTGATATTAATTATCTTACCCTTTTTTTTTCACCGGAAACAAATACATGCAAGATCTGCAGAGAATATCCTTTAACAAACCCTTTTGTTTTGTTTTGAGAAAAGAGTTTCTCAGTATTTGATCTTGCCCAGAATATGAAGGAAATGAAGATCCAACATATGATCTTCATGGATAATTAATGTAATATTCCGGGTAAACACTGTAACGAGTTTTATTAAAAAATGTAATGTTATGATAAACACTGTAACGAGATTTATTAAAAAAAACTAAAGACCCCTTAGTTTTTATGATAAACCGATTTAAAAAATGCGCTAGTTTTTGTAAATAATAAAAGTGCATAAATTAAGGTTTGAACCCATGCGCTAATAAAATTTTACCTTAGTGTTTTAAACACCGAGTTGTTAACTCATTACTTTTTATGACGCCCTTCGTTACCTCGCTTCTTGAACCGAGTTAGTCTAAAATATTAGAACCCTTATGACATATTTTTTCAGAGAGAAATCAAATTTCCTAATTTTCATAGAGAAATCCCAGAAAGGAGAAATGTCAGAATATCGCCCAAATACAAAAAAGAAAATTGGAGAAAAAGTCGTTAGTATTATTTTTATCAAATTTTATGGAAATGTTTAATGATACTACCCTTTTTTGTCTACGAAAGCACACGAACAACTAACATAATGCCATATAGTAATAAAATTCCAAATCTTGGCATACATACACCTACAACTACTTAACTTTTTTAAAATTCGATGTTTTAAATTTCTTAAGAATAACACTTCCTATTTACTAGTGACATCAACAAATAATTTCTATGATTATCGAAAAAATTGACCCATATTCATCAGGTTTTGTTGATCTGTCAGATCATGTAAACATATCTTACTAACTATTCAACATATAGAACAAAACCTTTGTTAATTCCCTATTTGTATGGTTGACATTAATTTTAGTAAAACAAATTAGACAGCAACGTGTCAGGTAGAATGTTCAAACTGCATAATATATATGTTGGACTTTATGTTGAACAAGATGTTCTATCAACTGCATCTAGTGTAACTTATCGAACAAGATGTCCTATGTAAAATCATCTGACATCGTGACTAGATGTTAAGTTGGGCTTTTGGATTCTGTTTAAGTTATTACAGATGCAGAATATTTGAAGAATACTATGCAATCCAATCTGGGGGGCTAAATCTAAGGATAACAGATTTTATCGGTTATGAGGATTTGTATGGTTTCTAAATATGGAGAATATTTAGAAAACTAATGATTAAATACCTATTTTTAATGAGAATATTTTTGCAAATTTCTAGCAGTCTCCCTACTCCGTTTTAAAGCCCAAGTCCAGAACAGAGGGGTGCTTTAAATAGAAGACTACAAACATGATTGAAGAGCAGAGCTTACAGGAATAGGTTAGGGTTTGTATGCAAATTATGAGCCTCTCTAATTTCATGTTCATAGAAGAGAAGGGCTGGTTTTTGAGTTGTAAGTTCTATCATGCATTCATAACCTGTTAAGTATTGAATGTATGTGTGTCACTTAGGTATCATTGATATAGTTATCTAAGTGTATGTTGCTTGTGTTTTAAGTTATTGTTCTTGATCAAAGCTTTTAAGCAAGATCAAGTATTTGTTGATTAAGGGAGTCTTAATCGTGTATTGTTTGTAATTGAATATTGTGGTAAAGGGTCGTCAATATCAGTAACTATGATAGTTATTATGGACATCACTGCGGTGATTGGAAGTGAGAGGGGTTTCCCTTATCTAGAAAGTTCTTAGGTAGAAGTTGCACTGAGTAGGGATTAAGTGAGAAGTTGTAAACCGGAGGTTGTTTAGCTTCGAATTGATACTGCTAATAATGGATTTTCTTCATGGCTTAGTAGCCCCCAAATTAGGTGTTGTTGTACACCGAATTAGGTTAATAATCTTGTGTGTTCAATTATTTTCCAACATCTTTTTTCATTCATGGATATATGTTCGTTGTATGTTGTATCTGATCAAATGTCCCAACAAGTCACAGGACATCTAGAATCTGAATACCAGAATTTCACTCTTTGTGTTGAAACCAACAGTTGTTCACTTTGAATGGATTTGGTCCCTAGTTTAGATTAGTTGCTTTGATCCAAATGAGACAGTGGCCAGATAATATTATCCACTTTAGTTTCTAATATTTTCTCATCCTTATAGAATTTTTGTAAAAAAGAAGGGTTAATAGGTATTTTGTCACCTGCCATATAGGCGAGTTTTAAAAAAACTCTCTGTAAAAAAGTTTGAATTCTCTCACTGTCATATGAAGATTTCTCTGTTTTGTTCCATCAAGAAATTTACCCATCAATAACCTGTTAAATATCATGTAATTTTTAAGAATTTATACCTATTTTGCCCCTCATAAATTGACGATTTTTTAAAAACTCCTCTGTCATGTCGTTATTTTTTATAATTACATTTCTTAAAAGATCAAAAAATAAGGAAATCTTCATATGACAGTAGGGAAATTCAAACTTCTTTTATAAGAATTTTTTTTCAAAACTCGTCTATATAACTAAGAAAAAATATATATTAACCCAAAAAATAATGAAATGCTCCTCTTCCGACCTACCTACCAGTCTTTCCTACCCTTCTCTCCCATTCCTTTTTTCCAACTAAATACTTACTTTTTTTTTACTAAATAAAAATTCATTCATTCCAATCGATAGAGTACATTGTTGCAATACAAATTAAAAATCGCCAAAAACAAAAAGGATGAATCTGCAAACAAACTCACAGCATCCATGTTAATAGCATAAAACGGCAAATTGCATATGCCTACGAATATAACTATGACTATATTGAAATGTCTGAAATATTCATGCCTCCAGATCTGTAGCGTTAATGGCACCAAAGTCATAGATAGGGTCTGCACTAGATTGAAACTCATTTTTGAACCTGAAACAAATGAACACTGTGCACAAAGACAGAAAAACAAAATACAACGCACAAAGACGAAAAATCAAAACAAACAACGACGCACTAAAATGACGAAATCACAAAAAAAATACTAAATATATGTGAAAATCACTTATTTAACAAATAGAGAAAGAAAACTATTTGGAGGGGTGATTTTGGATCAAAATCGATCCTAAATCACCCCTCTCTAAGGGATACACAAGAAGAAGAAAAGTGACAACTAAATACTTACTTAATTTGTCTTGTTACTATTTTCCAATCCATCTCCTTTTCATGTTCTTCCCCGTTTACCTTCCCACGCACGCTATTATTCCCTTGATTCATGGCTACCGTCGACTTTTTTTGAAAAATAAGACAATCTTGAGTTTTTTCCTAGAAGTTTACCCTAAGAAATTTAATTTTCCTCTTTTGTAGATTTAACATTTCCAACACGTACACAATTATATATGTTTAATCTAATCATTATTCATATCATACAAGGAAAATTAACTAAGTATATATATGTATGTATACTTTTATGATGAATCAAAGGACGCTACCAAAGTTGGGGAAACAAATATTTATCTCTTGTGAAGCTAGTAGTAATGAGACATGTCCATGTGATTTTTTTTTGGCTAATTATTATCAGTTTGAAGCTAGACAAAAAAGGTATTATTAGTTAGGTATAATCCAATCATAGATTTTGACATCTCACTAATTAGAAAATGCCAATCAACATCATGCATGCCCCATTATCACAAAAAAGATTTAGAGCTTGTTGGAAATGTTCAATTCAAATTAGTTGAACTTAGAGGTTACAATACTATTTGAAAAATCTTCATGATATGAAATGTTTAAGTCGAATTAGTTGAACACATGAGACTCATGAGAGCTTATAATACTATTTGAAAATATAATGCATACAATAATTTTTTTTCTTTCATAATTGGATAACACACGTTGATCAATATCCTAACTTCCTAGCTTATAGGGTGATATTTTTCATTTTTTTGGTTGGTTTCCCATTAATTATTGTTATAAAAATCTTGGTGTGAATTAGGACGAAATTCAATATTAATTTGGGAAGAAAAGGATACTAGCTATCAAAATAAATTATCTACAGCAATAATAATTCGTACACAAATAATATAATAGAATAAGACGAGAAAAAGACAAAAGTTTGTTTACCTAGTTCGTGAAACGATCTACTCTGGGGGAGAGAGCATCTCTCCAATTCACTATAATTAGAAAGTTGTTACAAAAGAGATTACAGATGAGTTACAAGAAAATAGCCTTCACAGTTTTCAAAGAACAAACCCTATTTTCTACCAAGTGTTTCCCAACCTCTCCAACTCTTAATATAAGAATCGCTCAAACCCAAGGTGTTTAGAAGTATTTATCAATCCCCTTAGATAACTCCAAAGGTTTCCCAAAAACCTTTACCTTTTAAAGTTTTTTCTTGGAATTTCCTAAACCATTATTTCCCCTTGTTGTTGTAAGCTCTAAGATTGTCACATTCTATTAACTGAAGAGATACATATTTATAATAGTCAAAATCCAACAAATTAATAACAAATCCCAAAAAAAATTTCATTAATTGTTAGAATAAAATATACTATTATAATCTTATAATATCTCATAGACTATTTTAAATATATATTTTATAAATTTTTTTAGAATATTATAAATATATCTTATAATATCTTTTAGAATATTATAAATATCTTATAATATCTTTTTATATTAATTTATATAATCTCCAAATTAATATAATATCCTAACATTCATTAACCGATCGAGTTCGATATCCGTGAACCGCTCGAACCAGATTATTTTTGACTTTTTGATTTCTGGCAATCTCAAAATATGTTTTCTTTTTCTTCATCAACAAAGGTTTTAAGGCATACTTCAACAATCTCCACCCTGACTTTAAATTGTGTTGATACCAATTTAACCATCAATACCGTTGTTGCTCTCTACCAGGTTGAAACTCTAACAATAACCTTGATCAAATTCAAACAACCCTTGAATCTTGATTCGCCACTTACATCCATTTGGTTTCAATTACCTTTTTATGCGTAAGTAATTTAACAAGCCTACACGTATGATTTTTCAACCACCCTTGACTCCACCTGTTTTCAAATGACTCCTTGAAGGTTTTTCTTCTTTTAATTTGCAGTCCTTCAGCCACATTAAAAACATAATATCCAAGGCTAGTATAACCGTCCCTTGGAGATGCTACAATAATCCTCCTTACCTTATCATGAGTCAAATGATAATCAAAGATCTCTATAACCGTTCTCTCACTACTACTAGTATCCATAGTAGGAAACTTTAACTCAAACTGAGTTTTCTCCGTTATGATTTTTACCAGGTTTCTCCCTTGAGTTTCACTATTCTCCTGTGGAAGTAAAGCACATCCACCACGAACACACGTACGGGCAGACATCCTTTCCAAGTTTGCCAACACAAAGAAGAAAGGAGGAAACAATTCAGTCATCCAGGAAATCCTTCCTCGACCCAACATTGAGAAGACCGCCGCCGCCCTCGACGTGTTCGCTGTTGGGGACAACAACTGCTAGATGACTCCGATCTACAATTTCTTCGTGAAGGATGAACCTCCGCCAGACCCAAAGGAAGCCAGTTTAGTCAAACGCAGGGCATGCTCCTACGTCTTGGTCGACAACAAACTATACAGACGAGGGTTCTGCATTCCCCTCCTCAAACGTATCGATGATGCAAAGGTCCTTCACGTCCTGCGCGAAATCCACGAAGGTATAAACGCCCAGCACCTCGGCGGAAGATCCTTAGCTCGGATGTTACTGGCCGACCATGCAACTCGATGCCAAAGAACACGTACAGAAATGCGACAAGTGTCAATGACACGCGGACATGCATTTTTCCCCAGGCCCTTCGTCGTAGGCTCCAATCAGAACAAATACCTCATCATCGGAGTAGATTAATTCACCAAGTGGATCGAGGCGAAAGCCCTGGCCAAAATCACAACCCAAAACATCCTGCATTTCTACAAGCGCAACATCCTTGCTCGTTTTGGCATTCCCTATGCCATCGTCACCAACAACGGGACGCAATTCATAGAAAAAAATTTCCAGGAATTCGTAGTCAAACTCGGCACCACGGAACACTTTGCATCCGTCGAGCATCCCCAAATGAATGGGCAGGTGGAGGAAGTGAACATAGTCATCTTATGAGGCCTCAACAAAGGCTCGATGAGATCAAAAAGAGATGGTTCGAGGAACTCCACAGCTTGTTGTGGACGTACCGTACGACACCTCACTCGACCACAGGGGAAACCCCGTTCCGATTAGCTTACAGAACCTAGGCAGTAATCCCTGTCGAAATACAAATTGCTTATAGACGGACTGAAGCGCCCATGGATATAGAAGACAACGACGAAGCCATCAAGGAAGAAATCGACCTATTCGAAGAGGTCCGGTTGGGAGCCTCCCTCCGAAAAGCCTCTCTCAAAAAAAGAATAGCCATACGGCACGACGCCAAAGTCATCCGAAGAAACTTTGAGGTCGGTAGCGTCGTCTAAAGAGGAACCACAAAAATTTCCGTGAAGGAAAACTCGCGAAAAGCTGGGAAGGCCCTTGCCGAATACGAGCAAAAACAGAAAACGGGGCCTACTACTTTAAATGCTTAGACGGGGAAGAACTCGCTCGACCATGGAACGCCAAAAAGCTTAAACAATTTTACAGCTAAGGTCACAAACTGTCGACTTGCTCAGTCAGAAGACTGCTCGAGTAGTACCGACCAAATATGCGCGCCCAGGTATAAGCGTTGCATCATATAAAACGAAAGGAATGACGACGCTCCTATAACGAGCAAGTCATGTGCCCGAAGGGGAACACTCGACCGAGCCCCGCCATCGTAGTACCACATTGGCAGAACACCCAAGTCACGATGGGTCGTTCATGACAAGGAACTCAGACCACGAGTAAGGTCGCGAGCCCCTCCCATAGCCCAGAGGAATATCCTAACAGTTTTGACCATTCTCCTCACCGTCAAATAAGACATACAATCGGGCTAACCCCTAAAAATAACTTACTAAATATAATGCCCTCCGACGGGAATCACAGACGAACATTGTCAAACACTTAGCAAAAATATTAAAACATATGATGTCCTCCGACAGGCGTACAGAATAATAAACATTCATGCACAAAATCATAATCAAGAAAAAAACGACCACGAAGGTCGACGTAATGATTCAGCCACGAGGGCCATTGTACTGGATTACAGGAAAAGGGGTCGACGCCCCAACAAAAATTAAAGGGTGGCCACAAAGGCCACAATTGTGCATGAATTACATAAAACAGGCGAAACCCAGACAAAGATTACAAAATTACGACACGTAGGCCGGACACACAATAAGGAAATTCACTGGGCATTCGCCCGATGCTCCTCGAGGACAAATTGGGTGTTTTTCTCGGGCTGCTCCTCACCACCAGACCTCTGCTGGTCCATATATTCGAGAATTGGATCCTTGATGATGGTCGCAAGGGACTCCCTCATCGTGTCGAGATCTCTGAAATAGTCGGGAACCACCACCTTACCCTCGACCATCGTATAGGCGAAGCTGCCCCTTTTCGTCTGGAGATCAACCTAAGGATTCAAAACCTTGAGCTAAGTCACGGTATTTTCAAAAGTGGCCTAGGCATTAACCAGACCATCATCGACGACCACCCGATAACGGGCAACCAACTCAGCCCGAGTTTCCACTCCCAGGAGATCCTTAGGTTCTTCCTCAAGAGGTGCAACATCAGCCTCCAAAGCAGCGATGCGATCCTCCGGAGCCTTCTGTTTTGAGGAAGAAGTCCCCAGCTCCTCCTTGACTTTGGCCAAATCCTCATTCGCCTTCGCAAAGTCCTTGAGGCCGGCATCAACCTTCTTCAACTTTTCCTCAACCTTCGTAAAAGATGTCCAGATCCCTCGTAGCTCAATCTCCTAAGAGGCATCCCCGTTAGCAAGACTTGAAGAAAATGTTTTTATGGTTTAGAATGAAGAAGCATGTAACAGAGTATGTTTAAAGATGTTTGGTATGTCAGAAGGCAAAGATTGAACCTCAGAAGCTAGCCGAATTATTACAATCCTTAGACATTCCAGAATGGAAGTAGGACGAAATAGCTATGGATTTTATAACCGTTTTTCCCAAGACTCGGAGAAATCATGATGCAATATGGGTAATCATTGATAGGTTGACAAAGAGTGCATATTTCATTTCCATCAATCTAACGTTTAAATTAGAGAGACTATCTCAAATATATGTAAAGGAAATTGTTATATTACATGGAATACCTTTAAGTATAGTCAGCAATAGAGATCCCAGATTTATATCAAATTTTTGGCATTAATTACATTTTGAGTTAGAAACCAAACTAATGTTAAGTTCATCTTATCATCCCCAAAAAGATGGTCAGTCTGAAAGGACGATTCACTCGTTAGAGGATTTGTTGAGAGCTTGTGCCCTTGAACACTAAGGAAGTTGGGATGATTTCTTACCATTGATTGAGTTCACTTACATCAATAGCTTTTGCTCAAGTATTGGCATGGCCCCATATGTAGCATTGTATGGACGAAAATTTCGTACACCTTTATGTTGGTATGAAGTTAGAGAAAACAGAATATTTGGTTTGGATTTCGTGCATTAAACGACAAATCAAGTTAAGCTTATTAGAAAAAAGATGAAAGCTTCACATAATCATCAAATGAGTTACAGTGACAAGAGGAGAAGACCTTTGGAATTTGAGGCAGGAGATCACATGTTCATTAGGGTAACTCCTAGAGCATGAATGACACGAGCAATCAAAACTAGGAAGCTAACACCAAGGTTTATCGGGCCTTTCCAAATTCTACGGCCGATAAGACCTGTTGCATATCACATTGCATTGCCGCGAAACCTGTAACACCCCAATTCTACCCAGGCATATAGGTACAAATATCAGAGTATAAAAATAAAATTCATAAAAACAATTAGGGCGTTACACTTAAGTAACCACATAATCAAACATAACATACTCGCAAAAGATGCGTAACACAAATAATCAAAGAGGAAATATTCCCTTAAACACCTGAATGTATTCACACTTACATAAATGCATCGGTAAACAAAATATCCACAACATTCATCCAAAATACATCGCATGAGAAGGTATCCAAAATACATAATAAGAATGCATCTAAAGGATCAAATATACATCAAAAGGATCCTATAAGCATTATCTACAAAATAAGTGTTCGATCCCCCCTAGGTGTTACGTATCACGAGCGGACGACACCAAAACGGACGACTACAAAGAGAGCACCTACACTTGCGGATCACCTGCACATTACCCACGAGTAGGTAACATTAAGGCAGAAGGGTGAGAATATAATTCATAATGAAAGCATGATCAATATAGTAATGCCCACAAATATCATTAAGAATCATATAACAAGATAATCCAATAAGTCATCCACAGTCAATATATAAGTAATGCGGTACATGAATGATAACATAAATTATAAAGACTGACGATGATGAACGAGACTCGACTATGCGTATGCATGTGGTACCAAATCCGGAGTAAAACTCCTCCTTGTCATTATGACAAATACACCTTGCCGAGCATTATGCTGGGACTTCTTTCCCTCAGGAAAATACACCTTTGTCGAGCAGTAAGCTACGACTAACCGTCATCGAGCATCTAGCCCCCACTGATGACCTCTTGCCACTCGGGCAAATACACCTTTTTACCGAGCACTAAGCTCCCACTGGTAATAATTGCCAATTCAGGCCACCTGTTAATAGCATTCCGCCATTAACGTAATGAAATGTCATGCTGTGCATACAAACGACTCAATTACATAACAACAACAACAACAATATAACTCGGTCACATATCTACATCACACCGGTTATATTATTCCACACGGATACATCATCAAAATTGCCACTCAGGCGTTCATATTCACACAGCACACATATACCGTCAAAACATACTTGATTAGCAAATATCATTTCACAAAAATACATTTATGAAAAATTCATTCAACCACCAACACACCCCTCCTTATCATAAAGCATACTCAAGGGTTCTCATAATACTTCAAACGGCGCGTAGAAACGACCTACGGTTCAAAAGATACAACAAAACGAAGTTTGGAAAACAAAATTTCGCACAGTCCGCTTGAGCTCCGCTCAGCGGACCCAGACAGGGAATCATCAAACAAAAATACAGAACCTCCGCTCAGCGGACTTTCACAGAGATTTCTCTGCAAAAGGACCTCCGCTCAGCGGACCTGCGTAAACCTAGAAAATCAGTTCTGCTACAGACCTGCAAAACCCCATCCAATCCTCTCAAAACCTCAAATAAGCTTCCCTACACATCCTACACAACCCATACAAGCCATATATTCACTCTATCAATCAATGATCCATGGCTCACTCACTAAATGTCAATAACCTAACAATTTCTTCATGAGCAAGAAAACATGGAGAAATGAAAAACAAACATGATCCATGGGAATATCTATCATCATAGTACACATACACACCACAAAATCAAGTTTATAACTTCAAAACTCACAAAACACCCAATTTACCATTGTTGATCAAGCTTAGAAAAGAGCAAGAACAAGAACAAAACACACAAAACTATAAGAACCATACAATCAAGATAAACTAGATTCATCCCCCTTACCTTGGTTAGATTCTTGGCTCTAGCTTGGTTTGGATTCCTACACTTCTCTTCTTCTCTTTGTTTTTCTCTTCTTTCTCTTCTCTTCACAAGCTCTCTTTCTTTCTTTCTCAAAATATATCTTTTTCTCTCTATATCTCTTTCTATTTCTCTACTTCTCATTATCCCCCACTCAACTTTCATAAATTCTAATTTTGGCCCAAATGTCACTAAACATTAATTCTAACCAATTAACACCCAAAACATAATAATTACACACATGGAAAGTAATAAGTAAAATATTAGCAAAATTAATATTTACCGACTGACTCGACTCAAAAACGGTAAAATTTAGGAAAATGTAGCAAACATCACAATTAATCAGAAAAACACATTTGCGGGCGTTACAACCCTCCCCCACTTAAAAGATTTTCGTCCTCGAAAATAAAGATTACCTGCTACAAACAACTCAGGATAGGAGTCTCGTATCTTGCTTTCCAACTCCCAGGTCAAACTCTCACCTGCCGCACTTAACCATACGACTTTCACCAAGACGATCTCCTTGCCTCGCTGAGTCTTAGTCTCACGATCCTCAATACGCACCGGCATCGTCTCAACCGTCAGGTTCTCACGCACTTGCACATCATCCATCTGAATCACATGGGACGGATCCGCAATGTATCTCCTCAACTGAGACACATGGAATACATCGTGCAGATTAGAAAGACTTGGCGGTAACGCCACCCGATACGCAACTTTGCCAACTCGCTCCGATATCTGATAAGGACCAATAAAACGCGGAGTAAGCTTCCTCGATTTCAAAGCTCGTCCAACACCAGTCATAGGTGTAACTCCTAAGAATACATGATCACCGGCTTGGAATTCGAAATCTTTCCTTCGCTTGTCATGATAACTCTTTTGCCTTTCGGTCTGACCGTCTGTCTGAGGATGATAAGCCGAACTCAACCTCAACTTAGAACCTAGAGCCTCTTGCAAACCTTTCCAAAAATCTGATGTGAACCTTGGATCTCTATCCCACACAATACTCAACGGTATACCATGTAGTTTCACAATCACCTTGATATAAATCTCAGCCAACTTCGCAACTGGAAAAGTGATGTTAATAGGAATAAAGTGAGCAGACTTTGTCAACCTATTAACAATCACCCAAACCGCATCGAAACCTCTCACAGTATTTGGTAAACTCGTCACAAAGTCCATAGAAATACTATCCCATTTCCACTCTGGAATATCCAACGGTTGCAACAACCCTGCAGGACGCTGATGCTCCACTTTCGACTTCTGACATACCAAACACGCATACACAAACTGAGCCACATCCCTTTTCAAACCAGACCACCAAAAGATCTTCTTCAAATCCTGATACATCTTATTGGCTCCCGGATGAATACTCAAACTGCTTCTGTGACCTTCCTCTAAAATCATCTTTTTCAGCTCGGAATCATCAGGTACACAAATTCGACCACGGAATCTCAAAACACCCTGACCATCCACTCTGAAGTCGTCATCATCACTTTGATTTGCCACCATAAACATATCAACAAGTTTCACATCCATTTTCTGTCTCTCGCTAACGGTCGACAGAAAATCCTTCGTCACTTTCAACATACCCATCTTCACACTACCTGGCGTCAATTCACATACTAAACTAAGATCACGAAACTGCTCCAAAAGTTCCCACTCCTCCGCCATCATAGCGGACATATGCAAAGATTTCCGACTCAAAGCATCGGCAACCACATTAGCTTTACCAGGATGGTAATTCAAGCTAAAGTCATAGTCCTTCAAGAATTCCAACCACCTACGTTGTCTCATGTTCAACTCTTTCTGATCAAATAAGTATTTCAAAGTCTTATGATCACTAAGGACCTCGAACCTTGCACCGTAGAGATAATGCCTCCAAATCTTTAATGCAAAAACCACCGCAGCTAACTCTAAATCATGAGTGGGATAATTCTTCTCATGAATCCTTAACTGCCTCGAAGCGTAAGCCACCACCTTACCTTCCTGCATCAAAACACCACCTAACCCCATATGCGATGCATCACAATACACCACAAACGGTTCCTCAGGATCAGGTAAAACCAAAACCGGAGCTGAAGTCAACCTTCTCTTCAACTCTTCAAAATTCCTTTCACAAACTATGTCCCAAATAAACGCCTTACCCTTGCAAGTAAGCTGAGTTAACGGAAGTGCCAACTTCGAAAAGCCTTCTATGAATCTTCGGTAATAACCCGCCAAACCTAAGAAGCTTCTGATCTCAGTAACCGATCTCGGAACCTCCCATTGTAGCACTGCATCTACCTTGGATGGATCCACTGCAATCCCGTTACCTGAAATCACATGACCAAGAAAACTCACCTCTGATAACCAGAACTCGCACTTGGATAACTTAGCATACAACTGCTTCTCCCTCAAAACCTGTAGCACAACACGCAAATGCTCCTCATGCTCTTCCGGAGACTTAGAATAAATCAAGATGTCATCTATGAAGACCACAACAACTTATCCAACTGATCATGGAATATGCGATTCATATACTCCATAAACACACCAGGTGCATTAGAAACTCCGAACGGCATCACCAAAAACTCATAATGCCCGTACCGAGTCCTAAACGCAGTCTTCTGAATATCTTCCTCCTTCACCCGAATCTGATGGTAACCAGATCTTAAATCAATCTTGCTAAACACACTGGCTCCCACCAACTGATCCATCAAGTCATCAATCCTAGGAAGCGGATACTTATTCTTAATTGTCACCTTGTTCAACTGGCGATAATCAATACACAACCTCATGCTTTGATCAGTAGTTTTCACACATATTTTTTATCGTTGTTTTTAAGTATGTTTAAGTTTTGTTATTGAGTGTTTTATTTCTTTATTCGTCATTTTATGCTTTGGTTGTGTGTTTTAATGTTTTCAGGTTCATATGGAGAAATCGGAGTAAATCAGTGCGAAACTCGGAAGTTTTGAGGAAGTTCAGAAAACATGCTACAGGAGGCCTGACACGGGTGGCCGTGTTGTCCAACACGGGTCGTGTCAGGAAGAGAGCTGGGAGCAAAGTTTGAGAGAAAGGAAAAACAGTGGTGCAACACGGGTGCCCGTGTTGCTCAACACGGCCCGTGTTGCTAAGTCTGGGACCAATCAATAAAAATAAGTATACCAGGGGACCAACACGGGTGCCCGTGTTGCTCAACACGGCCCGTGTTGGGTTTGACGCTGATTTCAGTGAATTTTATGATTTTGTTCAGTGGTTTGCCTGCAAGGGTGTTTTTGGTATTTCCAACCAACTTAAGTGAGTCTGCACTATTTAGGAGAGCTTTCAAGATGAATTAGGGATCTTTTTGCCACACGAAGAATTGGAGGATTGAGAGAAGAAGCCTATGCAATTGGAGAAGAACGGAGAACTCTCATGAGCGGAAGCCATTGAAGATCAAAGTTCATCATCTCTATTGTAATGTCTTTATTTGATATCTTTGTAATTTCTTTGGATGATATGAGTAGCTAAAACCCCCAATGCTAGGGGGGTGTCCCTGATTAACATCTGTGATGATTTTGAATTCCGAATTTCAATAACATGTTTCTCTTTTACATTCAATTTAATGGTATAAGGTTTTTAATGCTTTCCTCGTCGGACCAACTGGATTGATTCATGACTGACAATTAGGATTGACCTCCATTGTTAGGGTTTTTATACCATTATATTATAGTAGATATCACCTAGGACTAGGGATACCCTATAGTAACCGGATTGTTCTTGATTATAATAATATTTGATTTGATCACTAATTTCGAAGGACTTTGGGATTAGGATTTCAATGTTCAAAAGTTGCCCACTAAGGACTTAGGAGCAAATACCCTTAAGAACCGGTAATTGATAATTGAACTTTGTTAATGAGATAAGGGTTCAGAATTGTTACATGTTAATGCACACACCTACCCTGGCATGTCACTCATATTTGGCCAATTCAACCTTTCTAAGTTTATTTGCAATTTAAATTGTAATCACAAAAACCAAAACCCCAAGGCTTTTTGTTTAATTGAAGTGCGACTAACTCTATAATCTCACGCAGTCCTTGAGATCGACATTCGGGGAATTTCCCTATTATTACTACAGAGGCAAAATAGTACACTTGCTATTTTACCGATCAAGTTTTTGGCGCCGTTGCCGGGGATCTGCCGAAAATTGTAGAGTTTCTAGTTTTATTTCAATTAAAATTTTGTTGCTCTGCGACTAAAATTTTATTTTCAAAAAAAAAAAAAAGAAAAATATTTTTATATTATTTTTGTTCCTCATTCTAATAATTCTCTAATCTGTTTATGCGAGGCAAGGCCTCAGCAGAATTTCTTTTTGACGCAGAAATTGAAAGGACTTTTCACGCAAGGCGCAGACAAGCTCATCAAGCTAAGCTGGAATCCGAAGAAGAAGTTGTGACAGTTCATTCAGGTTCTGAAAGTGAAGAAGAAGTCATGGGCGAGGTACCACCACCGGAGAGACTCCTCGGAGACTATGGAGTTGCAAATACACCGGGGGGAAGACAAACAATTATCAACCAACCGGTGAATGTCCCTAATTTTCAATTGCACCCAAGCACCATCACTCAGCTCGAAAGAAAGCCTTTCACCGGAAAGGTTAATGAAGATGCAAACAAGCACTTACAGAGGTTTCTGACCATGAGTACAACTTTAAAAATCGAAGGTCATACAGAAGAGGCCAAGAAGCTGAGAATGTTTCCATTCACCTTGGCAGAAGAAGCAGAAGAGTGGTTTTATTCCCTTCCAGCGGGCAGCATTACATCATGGGAAGAGATGGAAAAAGCTTTCTTAAATGAGTATTTTCCCGCTTCGGTATTTATAAGGAAGAGGTATGACATTCTAAATTTCAAGCAGCAGGAGGGTGAGCCCTTAGGAGATGCCTACAAAAGATTCAAAAGAATTCTAGTGGCATGTCCCACTCACAACATGGACAAGACTGAACAGATGCAAGTATTTGTCAATGGGCTCAGAATCAAAACAAAGCAGTTAATTGATACAGCAGCTGGAGGCTCGACAAATTTCACAACAGCCTCAGGAATCATCAAAATCATTGAAGCAATAGCTGCAAATGAGCATTTGGAATTGTATGACAGGTGTGCTAGCAAACCGGAAGGAATCATTGATCTCAAGCTGGAGACTTCTAAAACTCGGGTTGAAGATGCGATAGCCGCAGAAGTTGAAAAGAAATTGAAGGCTATGAATATAGGTAAACAACAGGTGGCTCAAGTTCAACAAGCGCAACCTGTCAGCTGTGAAATCTGTAATGGCCCACACCAAACGGTGTACTGTTTCGCTACTCCCAAGCAGATTGAAGAAATCAAATTCCTAAGGCAAAACAACCCGTATTCTAACACCTATAATCCAGGGTGGAAGAATCATCCAAATTTTGCTTGGAAAGATCAACAACAACAAGGTACCCAGAAGGCAGAGTGGGAAGTGGCAATTGAAAGATTAGCTGGGCAGTGTTCTCAGTTCCAAGAAGAAACAAGAAACAACCACAGAAACACTTCGGCCTCAATTAAAAATCTGGAAGTTCAAGTGGGGCAGATAGCACAACATCTCACTCTACAGGCACAAGGTACCCTTCCGAGCTCAACTGTGAAAAATCCGAAAGACCAAGAGAAGATTAATGCTGTTACTACAAGAAGTAGGAGAGTAGCAGAATCTGAAAAAGAAAAAGAGAAAGAGGAATTAAATGACCCCATGGTGATAGAGGTGGATTTGGAAATAAGAGAGAATCCAAAAGAGCCAGAAGTTGTGGTACCACCGGTTAAACCAATTGAAGAAAAAAATAAGAAAGACGTTGAACCGGTGATAAAACTACCTTTCCCCTCCAGAGTGACAAAGAAGGTTTCAAGAGAGAAAGACTTTGAAAAGTTTACAAAATTGTTCAAAAAGTTAGAAGTAAATCTACCATTCTTTGAGGCACTTGAACACATGCCCTTGTATAAAAAATTTATGAAGGTGGTGTTGGCGAAAAAGAGATCACTAGGAGGAGAGCCAAAAATTGCAACCGAGAAGTGTGGTATAGTCTCGATAGCAAGAAAGATCCCAATAAAGAGGAAAGACCCTGGGGCGGTGGCGATACCATGCACTATCAAGAATATAGCATTTAAAAAGGTACTCCTCGATTCTGGGTCTAGTGTGAGTCTAATGCCTTTGTCCATTTTCAAAAAGCTTGAGTTGGAAAAGATTAGTGAAAGTAAGACCCAGTTAAGGTTTGCCGATCACACTGTTAAGAAATCATATGGGGTAGCTGAAGATGTACTAGTGGAAGTTGATAAATTTGTATTCCCTGTTGACTTCCACATCATGGACATTCCGGAAGACGAAGAAACCCCTATCCTTCTTGGGAGGCCATTTTTGTCGACAGGCCGCTGCAACCTCGACATTGAAAAAGGAACGCTGACGCTGAAATCTTTTGATGAAGAGGTAACGTTGAAGATGTTAGGAGTCAAAAGACAGAGGGCGGTTGTGAATGATCAAACTTCTGATGGTATGACAGAAAGTGAGGAAAAGAACAAGAAGTCTAAACAGCTCCAAGAAAAAGTGTCAAGCATAGCCTCCCGGGTGGAACCATCTTATGTAGTTGTCAAAAATCTTAAGAAAGCTAAGGAAGTCAAGAAGAAGGTGGAGGAGAAAGAGCAAGGAAAGAAGAAGAATGTGGGAAGTAAATTAAAGAGAAAAGCGGTGAGTGCTTTTCGTCTTCATGAGTTAGTGGTTGCGAAAGTGTCAAGCAACAAGGTTTGGAAAAGGAAATACCCTCCATAATAAAGGGTAATGGACCGTCGAGCCATGCGACGTTAAACGAAGCGCTTCGTGGGAGGCAACCCACGGTTTTAATAATTAATTTCTCTGTTTGTTTATTTTATTTTCAGGAAATAAAAGAGGACGTCTCTGGTGAAAGCCTGGAAGTGATCATTAGAGTGCGATACCCTCTGTGAGTCACCTCTCTCGAATTCGTTCTGAAACATTGAGGTCAATGTTTAGTTCGAGTTTGGGGGAGGCTCTTCTCTTTGCATTTTATTTTTATGTTAGTTTTATGTTATTGGTATGATGTGAAACCATGAAGTGAATTCTACCCAAATTTTTACCGAAATTTTAAATTTTTGTTGAAGAAGTTTTGATCCTAAAGAGCGGTCGGGAATAGTATATAGAGATGAAGCGAGGATTGTTTGAGGACAGGAAGTGCGGAATAATGTGACAAGAGGTTTGTTTAAGCACCCCTGGTTCCCTGAAAGAGATACGAGTCTAACGTGTAGATTTGCACCATAGTACTTGTCTCCTGAGAAGTACTTCTCGAGTAGTTTATTGATACAGTCTGGCATAATTCGGATTCACTTGCATGATGGCTGGTTGAGAAAAAAAAAAGAGATATAAAGTTGGTACCAAATGATGAAAAGGCGGTAAAAGGCAATCGGCTCGCTAAGTTGGGTAACCCTCACCCGGTTATTCAGCCCAAAGGAGATTGAACCCCAAACGTCGTCCAAAAGGACAATATATAACTGCAAAGTTTGAAAATTTCATCGGTAATAAAAAGTAGCCAATGCTGCTAGTTTGGTGCCAGGAAAAGAAAATAAGAAGCCTCGACTCGTCTCATGCAGGTGATGATTATTATAAGAAATGAGTGCCTTAATATGATTGTCCGAATGAAAGAGGAGGAAAATCGGAAAGAGACTTAAGTGCAAAGCATAGTTGGAGAGGTATCCGAAACGGGAGCTTGAGGTTTAATGTGGTAACAAAACTCGTCGCGTCATGTGAATGCCAAATCACTGTTTCTTGATCAATACAGACAGATATCTCACGTATGAACACCGTGTGCTTTGAAGGTCATTAACTTTTGTAATTGTTGCTTGAGGTCAAGCAATGGTTTAAGTTTGGGGGAGTTTGATCAGTGGTTTTCACACATATTTTTTATCGTTGTTTTTAAGTATGTTTAAGTTTTGTTATTGAGTGTTTTATTTCTTTATTCGTCATTTTATGCTTTGGTTGTGTGTTTTAATGTTTTCAGGTTCATATGGAGAAATCGGAGTAAATCAGTGCGAAACTCGGAAGTTTTGAGGAAGTTCAGAAAACATGCTACAGGAGGCCTGACACGGGTGGCCGTGTTGTCCAACACGGGTCGTGTCAGGAAGAGAGCTGGGAGCAAAGTTTGAGAGAAAGGAAAAACAGTGGTGCAACACGGGTGCCCGTGTTGCTCAACACGGCCCGTGTTGCTAAGTCTGGGACCAATCAATAAAAATAAGTATACCAGGGGACCAACACGGGTGCCCGTGTTGCTCAACACGGCCCGTGTTGGGTTTGACGCTGATTTCAGTGAATTTTATGATTTTGTTCAGTGGTTTGCCTGCAAGGGTGTTTTTGGTATTTCCAACCAACTTAAGTGAGTCTGCACTATTTAGGAGAGCTTTCAAGATGAATTAGGGATCTTTTTGCCACACGAAGAATTGGAGGATTGAGAGAAGAAGCCTATGCAATTGGAGAAGAACGGAGAACTCTCATGAGCGGAAGCCATTGAAGATCAAAGTTCATCATCTCTATTGTAATGTCTTTATTTGATATCTTTGTAATTTCTTTGGATGATATGAGTAGCTAAAACCCCCAATGCTAGGGGGGTGTCCCTGATTAACATCTGTGATGATTTTGAATTCCGAATTTCAATAACATGTTTCTCTTTTACATTCAATTTAATGGTATAAGGTTTTTAATGCTTTCCTCGTCGGACCAACTGGATTGATTCATGACTGACAATTAGGATTGACCTCCATTGTTAGGGTTTTTATACCATTATATTATAGTAGATATCACCTAGGACTAGGGATACCCTATAGTAACCGGATTGTTCTTGATTATAATAATATTTGATTTGATCACTAATTTCGAAGGACTTTGGGATTAGGATTTCAATGTTCAAAAGTTGCCCACTAAGGACTTAGGAGCAAATACCCTTAAGAACCGGTAATTGATAATTGAACTTTGTTAATGAGATAAGGGTTCAGAATTGTTACATGTTAATGCACACACCTACCCTGGCATGTCACTCATATTTGGCCAATTCAACCTTTCTAAGTTTATTTGCAATTTAAATTGTAATCACAAAAACCAAAACCCCAAGGCTTTTTGTTTAATTGAAGTGCGACTAACTCTATAATCTCACGCAGTCCTTGAGATCGACATTCGGGGAATTTCCCTATTATTACTACAGAGGCAAAATAGTACACTTGCTATTTTACCGATCATGCTTCCATCCTTCTTCTTTACCAACAAAACTGGAGCCCCCCATGGTGAAACACTAGGACTCACAAAATGTTTTGCTAGCAACTCTTCCAATTGTTTCTTTAATTCCACTAACTCTGATGCCGACATTCTATATGGCGCCATAGAAACAGGCCTCGTACCAGGAACTAGATCTATGGAAAACTCCACCTCTCTCTTTGGCGGCACATCAGAAAAGTCTTCAGGAAACACTTCGGGAAATTCTCGCACTACTGGAAAATCCCCAACTGCAGCTCGACTCTCCACAGTCAACGATGCAAACACACCAAACAATTGTGCCCCATCTTCTAACAGTCGATTCAACTCCTTGGTAGATAAGACATCAAATTCCACATCCTTCTCAAGAAATGGAAACCTCACCAACTTATGATAACAATCGATATGGACACGATTATTCATCAACCAATCCATTCCCAGAACCACGTCTAACTCGTTCATCGACAAACAAATAAAATCAACAGTAAAGTCCTTACCGAAGATTGATACCGGACAATTCTTACAAACTAAAGAAGTAGTCACCGACCCCATTGCTGGTAAATCGATAACCATCTCACCACCCAGGTCAGATAAAACAAGACCTAATCTTTTAACACAATCATCGGCTATAAAACAATGTGAAGCACCCGTATCAATAATAGCAATTAAAGAAATGCCATTAATAAAACAAGTACCTCTGATCAATCGATCACCCTTGTCCGTTTGAGTTCCAGCCAAAGCAAACACCTTCCCACCAGCTTGAACTTTCTTCTTCTGACATTGACCGCTCATGTGTCCCTCTTCACCACAATTAAAACACACAACTCCCTTGGACGCACAGTCGGATGACACATGTCCTACCCTTCCACACTTGAAACATTTCTTTGCGTCACTAAAGCAGACATTACTTTTGTGGCCAGGTTTACCACACTTAAAACATACAATCTTAGCAGGAGCATCTCCCCCACTAAACCTTGGTCCATAATTCATCTTTTGCTTACCCTTCCCTCCATCATACGGCGTCCCACGATTCTGCGGACCTTTGTTCCTCTTTTCATTAATCACCTTATGATGAGCATTATTATCCTCATCATAAATCCTACAGCTGTCCACCAAATCTGGAAACACCCGAATCTTCTGATATCCTACCGCCTTCTTGATATCAGAACGTAACCCATTCTGGAACTTAATGCACTTAGAAAATTCTGCTCCCTCACCAACAAAGTGCGGGTAGAATTTCACAAGTTCATTAAACTTTGCCGCATATTCAGACACAGACATGCTGCCTTGAACCAAAGCCAGAAACTCAGTCTCTTTCTTTCCACGGACATCCTCCGGATAATACTTCCTCAAAAACTCCCTCTTGAACACCGTCCAGGAAATCTCTTCACCGGTTGCTTCTAACCTTGCCAAAGTCTCCAGCCACCAATCATCAGCCTCCACAGCTAACTGATGAGTGCCATACCTGACTTTCTGCTCTTGCGTGCAATCCATCACACGAAAGATCCTCTCCATCTCCTTTATCCAAGTCAAGGCTCCCTCGGGGTCATGCGTTCCCTTAAACACAGGAGGATTCTCCCTCTGGAAAGTCGCTAAACTCCGAGACCTTGCATTCTCATCCGTATGCATAGCTTCAGCCATAGCTTGCAATGCAGCAGCAATAGCAGCGTCATTATGCCCAGCCATCTCTAACCTTCACAATAACACCAAGAGAAGTAAGCCCAAAAAAAATAACACAAGAATTGTTAGACCAAACGACACGACACTTGGTCGGACAAGACCGACCCGCTCTGATACCACTAATGTAACACCCCAATTCTACCCAGGCATATAGGTACAAATATCAGAGTATAAAAATTAAATTAATAAAAACAATTAGGGCGTTACACTTAAGTAACCACATAATCAAACATAACATACTCGCAAAAGATGCGTAACACAAATAATCAAAGAGGAAAGATTCCCTTAAACACCTGAATGTATTCACACTTACATAAATGCATCGGTAAACAAAATATCCACAACATTCATCCAAAATACATCGCATGAGAAGGTATCCAAAATACATAATAAGAATGCATCTAAAGGATCAAATATACATCAAAAGGATCCTATAAGCATTATCTACAAAATAAGTGTTCGATCCCCCCTAGGTGTTACGTATCACGAGCGGACGACACCAAAACGGACGACTACAAAGAGAGCACCTACACTTGCGGATCACCTGCACATTACCCACGAGTAGGTAACATTAAGGCAGAAGGGTGAGAATATAATTCATAATGAAAGCATGATCAATATAGTAATGCCCACAAATATCATTAAGAATCATATAACAAGATAATCCAATAAGTCATCCACAGTCAATATATAAGTAATGCGGTACATGAATGATAACATAAATTATAAAGACTGACGATGATGAATGAGACTCGACTATGCGTATGCATGTGGTACCAAATCCGGAGTAAAACTCCTCCTTGTCATTATGACAAATACACCTTGCCGAGCATTATGCTGGGACTTCTTTCCCTCAGGAAAATACACCTTTGTCGAGCAGTAAGCTACGACTAACCGTCATCGAGCATCTAGCCCCCACTGATGACCTCTTGCCACTCGGGCAAATACACCTTTTTACCGAGCACTAAGCTCCCACTGGTAATAATTGCCAATTCAGGCCACCTGTTAATAGCATTCCGCCATTAACGTAATGAAATGTCATGCTGTGTATACAAACGACTCAATTACATAACAACAACAACAACAATATAACTCGGTCACATATCTACATCACACCGGTTATATTATTCCACACGGATACATCATCAAAATTGCCACTCAGGCGTTCATATTCACACAGCACACATATACCGTCAAAACATACTTGATTAGCAAATATCATTTCACAAAAATACATTTATGAAAAATTCATTCAACCACCAACACACCCCTCCTTATCATAAAGCATACTCAAGGGTTCTCATAATACTTCAAACGGCGCGTAGAAACGACCTACGGTTCAAAAGATACAACAAAACGAAGTTTGGAAAACAAAATTTCGCACAGTCCGCTTGAGCTCCGCTCAGCGGACCCAGACAGGGAATCATCAAACAAAAATACAGAACCTCCGCTCAGCGGACTTTCACAGAGATTTCTCTGCAAAAGGACCTCCGCTCAGCGGACCCCCTCCGCTCAGCGGACCTGCGTAAACCTAGAAAAATCAGTTCTGCTACAGACCTGCAAAACCCCCATCCAATCCTCTCAAAACCTCAAATAAGCTTCCCTACACATCCTACACAACCCATACAAGCCATATATTCACTCTATCAATCAATGATCCATGGCTCACTCACTAAATGTTAATAACCTAACAATTTCTTCATGAGCAAGAAAACATGGAGAAATGAAAAACAAACATGATCCATGGGAATATCTATCATCATAGTACACATACACACCACAAAATCAAGTTTATAACTTCAAAACTCACAAAACACCCAATTTACCATTGTTGATCAAGCTTAGAAAAGAGCAAGAACAAGAACAAAACACACAAAACTATAAGAACCATACAATCAAGATAAACTAGATTCATCCCCCTTACCTTGGTTAGATTCTTGGCTCTAGCTTGGTTTGGATTCCTACACTTTTCTTCTTCTCTTTGTTTTTCTCTTCTTTCTCTTCTCTTCACAAGCTCTCTTTCTTTCTTTCTCAAAATATCTCTTTTTCTCTCTATATCTCTTTCTATTTCTCTACTTCTCATTATCCCCCACTCAACTTTCATAAATTCTAATTTTGGCCCAAATGTCACTAAACATTAATTCTAACCAATTAACACCCAAAACATAATAATTACACACATGGAAAGTAATAAGTAAAATATTAGCAAAATTAATATTTACCGACTGACTCGACTCAAAAACGGTAAAATTTAGGAAAATGTAGCAAACATCACAATTAATCAGAAAAACACATTTACGGGCGTTACAACCCTCCCCCACTTAAAAGATTTTCGTCCTCGAAAATAAAGATTACCTGCTACAAACAACTCAGGATAGGAGTCTCGCATCTTGCTTTCCAACTCCCAGGTCAAACTCTCACCTGCCGCACTTAACCATACGACTTTCACCAAGACGATCTCCTGGCCTCGCAGAGTCTTAGTCTCACGATCCTCAATACGCACCGGCATCGTCTCAACCGTCAGGTTCTCACGCACTTGCACATCATCCATCTGAATCACGTGGGACGGATTCGCAATGTATCTCCTCAACTGAGACACATGGAATACATCGTGCAGATTAGCAAGACTTGGCGGTAACGCCACCCGATACGCAACTTTGCCAACTCGCTCCGATATCTGATAAGGACCAATAAAACGCGGAGTAAGCTTCCTCGATTTCAAAGCTCGTCCAACACCAGTCATAGGTGTAACTCCTAAGAATACATGATCACCGGCTTGGAATTCCAAATCTTTCCTTCGCTTGTCATGATAACTCTTTTGTCTACTCTGTGAACTTCTCATCTTCTCACGAATAAATTTCACCTTTTCCGTAGTCTCTCTTACTATTTCAGGTCCGAGTACCACACTCTCGCCCGATTCAAACCAACACAATGGAGTTCTACACTTACGACCATATAGCGCTTCAAAAGGTGCCATTCCGATACTAGAATGAAAACTGTTGTTGTAAGTGAATTCTATCAACGGAAGATAAGTATCCCACGAACCTCCCTTCTCTAGAACACATGCCCCCAACAAGTCTTCTAACGATTGAATAGTCCTTTCGGTCTGACCGTCTGTCTGAGGATGATAAGCCGAACTCAACCTCAACTTAGAACCTAGAGCCTCTTGCAAACCTTTCCAAAAATCTGATGTGAACCTTGGATCTCTATCCCACACAATACTCAACGGTATACCATGTAGTTTCACAATCACCTTGATATAAATCTCAGCCAACTTCGCAACTGGAAAAGTGATGTTAATAGGAATAAAGTGAGCAGACTTTGTCAACCTATCAACAATCACCCAAACCGCATCGAAACCTCTCACAGTATTTGGTAAACTCGTCACAAAGTCCATAGAAATACTATCCCATTTCCACTCTGGAATATCCAACGGTTGCAACAACCCTGCAGGACGCTGATGCTCCACTTTCGACTTCTGACATACCAAACACGCATACACAAACTGAGCCACATCCCTTTTCAAACCAGACCACCAAAAGATCTTCTTCAAATCCTGATACATCTTATTGGCTCCCGGATGAATACTCAAACTGCTTCTGTGACCTTCCTCTAAAATCATCTTTTTCAGCTCGGAATCATCAGGTACACAAATTCGACCACGGAATCTCAAAACACCCTGACCATCTACTCTGAAGTCGTCATCATCACTTTGATTTGCCACCATAAACATATCAACAAGTTTCACATCCATTTTCTGTCTCTCGCTAACGGTCGCCAGAAAATCATTCGTCACTTTCAACATACCCATCTTCACACTACCTGGCGTCAATTCACATACTAAACTAAGATCACGAAACTGCTCCAAAAGTTCCCACTCCTCCGCCATCATAGCGGACATATGCAAAGATTTCCGACTCAAAGCATCGGCAACCACATTAGCTTTACCAGGATGGTAATTCAAGCTAAAGTCATAGTCCTTCAAGAATTCCAACCACCTACGTTGTCTCATGTTCAACTCTTTCTGATCAAATAAGTATTTCAAACTCTTATGATCACTAAAGACCTCGAACCTTGCACCGTAGAGATAATGCCTCCAAATCTTTAATGCAAAAACCACCGCAGCTAACTCTAAATCATGAGTGGGATAATTCTTCTCATGAATCCTTAACTGCCTCGAAGCGTAAGCCACCACCTTACCTTCCTGCATCAAAACACCACCTAACCCCATATGCGATGCATCACAATACACCACAAACGGTTCCTCAGGATCAGGTAAAACCAAAACCGGAGCTGAAGTCAACCTTCTCTTCAACTCTTCAAAATTCCTTTCACAAACTATGTCCCAAATAAACGCCTTACCCTTGCAAGTAAGCTGATTTAACGGAAGTGCCAACTTCGAAAAGCCTTCTATGAATCTTCGGTAATAACCCGCCAAATCTAAGAAGCTTCTGATCTCAGTAACCGATCTCGGAACCTCCCATTGTAGCACTGCATCTACCTTGGATGGATCCACTGCAATCCCGTTACCTGAAATCACATGACCAAGAAAACTCACCTCTGATAACCAGAACTCGCACTTGGATAACTTAGCATACAACTGCTTCTCCCTCAAAACCTGTAGCACAACACGCAAATGCTCCTCATGCTCTTCCGGAGACTTAGAATAAATCAAGATGTCATCTATGAAGACCACAACAAACTTATCCAACTGATCATGGAATATGCGATTCATATACTCCATAAACACACCAGGTGCATTAGAAACTCCGAACGGCATCACCAAAAACTCATAATGCCCGTACCGAGTCCTAAATGCAGTCTTCTGAATATCTTCCTCCTTCACCCGAATCTGGTGGTAACCAGATCTTAAATCAATCTTGCTAAACACACTGGCTCCCACCAACTGATCCATCAAGTCATCAATCCTAGGAAGCGGATACTTATTCTTAATTGTCACCTTGTTCAACTGGCGATAATCAATACACAACCTCATGCTTCCATCATTCTTCTTTACCAACAAAACTGGAGCCCCCCATGGTGAAACACTAGGCCTCACAAAATGTTTTGCTAGCAACTCTTCCAATTGTTTCTTTAATTCCACTAACTCTGATGCCGACATCAACATACTTGATTAGCAAATATCATTTCACAAAAATACATTTATGAAAAATTCATTCAACCACCAACACACCCCTCCTTATCATAAAGCATACTCAAGGGTTCTCATAATACTTCGAACGGCGCGTAGAAACGACCTACGGTTCAAAAGATACAACAAAACGAAGTTTGGAAAACAAAATTTCGCACAGTCCGCTTGAGCTCCGCTCAGCGGACCCAGACAGGGAATCATCAAACAAAAATAGAGAACCTCCGCTCAGCGGACTTTCACAGAGATTTCTCTGCAAAAGGACCTCCGCTCAGCGGACCTGCGTAAACCTAGAAAATCAGTTCTGCTACAGACCTGCAAAACCCCATCCAATCCTCTCAAAACCTCAAATAAGCTTCCCTACACATCCTACACAACCCATACAAGCCATATATTCACTCTATCAATCAATGATCCATGGCTCACTCACTAAATGTCAATAACCTAACAATTTCTTCATGAGCAAGAAAACATGGAGAAATGAAAAACAAACATGATCCATGGGAATATCTATCATCATAGTACACATACACACCACAAAATCAAGTTTATAACTTCAAAACTCACAAAACACCCAATTTACCATTGTTGATCAAGCTTAGAAAAGAGCAAGAACAAGAACAAAACACACAAAACTATAAGAACCATACAATCAAGATAAACTAGATTCATCCCCCTTACCTTGGTTAGATTCTTGGCTCTAGCTTGGTTTGGATTCCTACACTTCTCTTCTTCTCTTTGTTTTTCTCTTCTTTCTCTTCTCTTCACAAGCTCTCTTTCTTTCTTTCTCAAAATATCTCTTTTTCTCTCTATATTTCTTTCTATTTCTCTACTTCTCATTATCCCCCACTCAACTTTCATAAATTCTAATTTTGGCCCAAATGTCACTAAACATTAATTCTAACCAATTAACACCCACAACATAATAATTACACACATGGAAAGTAATAAGTAAAATATTAGCAAAATTAATATTTACCGACTGACTCGACTCAAAAACGGTAAAATTTAAGAAAATGTAGCAAACATCACAATTAATCAGAAAAACACATTTACGGGCGTTACAACCCTCCCCCACTTAAAAGATTTTCGTCCTTGAAAATAAAGATTACCTGCTACAAACAACTCAGGATAGGAGTCTCGCATCTTGCTTTCCAACTCCCAGGTCAAACTCTCACCTGCCGCACTTAACCATACGACTTTCACCAAGACGATCTCCTGGCCTCGCAGAGTCTTAGTCTCACGATCCTCAATATGCACCGGCATCGTCTCAACCGTCAGGTTCTCACGCATTTGCACATCATCCATCTGAATCACATGGGACGGATCCGCAATGTATCTCCTCAACTGAGACACATGGAATACATCGTGCAGATTAGCAAGACTTGGCGGTAACGCCACCCGATACGCAACTTTGCCAACTCGCTCCGATATCTGATAAGGACCAATAAAACGCGGAGTAAGCTTCCTCGATTTCAAAGCTCGTCCAACACCAGTCATAGGTGTAACTCCTAAGAATACATGATCACCGGCTTGGAATTCCAAATCTTTCCTTCGCTTGTCATGATAACTCTTTTGCCTACTCTGTGAACTTCTCATCTTCTCACGAATAAATTTCACCTTTTCCGTAGTCTCTCTTACTATTTCAGGTCCGAGTACCACACTCTCGCCCGATTCAAACCAACACAATGGAGTTCTACACTTACGACCATATAGCTCTTCAAAAGGTGCCATTCCGATACTAGAATGAAAACTGTTGTTGTAAGTGAATTCTATCAACGGAAGATAAGTATCCCACGAACCTCCCTTCTCTAGAACACATGCCCCCAACAAGTCTTCTAACGATTGAATAGTCCTTTCGGTCTGACCGTCTGTCTGAGGATGATAAGCCGAACTCAACCTCAACTTAGAACCTAGAGCCTCTTGCAAACCTTTCCAAAAATCTGATGTGAACCTTGGATCTCTATCCCACACAATACTCAACGGTATACCATGTAGTTTCACAATCACCTTGATATAAATCTCAGCCAACTTCGCAACTGGAAAAGTGATGTTAATAGGAATAAAGTGAGCAGACTTTGTCAACCTATCAACAATCACCCAAACCGCATCGAAACCTCTCACAGTATTTGGTAAACTCGTCACAAAGTCCATAGAAATACTATCCCATTTCCACTCTGGAATATCCAACGGTTGCAACAACCCTGCAGGACGCTGATGCTCCACTTTCGAATTCTGACATACCAAACACGCATACACAAACTGAGCCACATCCCTTTTCAAACCAGACCACCAAAAGATCTTCTTCAAATCCTGATACATCTTATTGGCTCCCGGATGAATACTCAAACTGCTTCTGTGACCTTCCTCTAAAATCATCTTTTTCAGCTCGGAATCATCAGGTACACAAATTCGACCACGGAATCTCAAAACACCCTGACCATCCACTCTGAAGTCGTCATCATCACTTTGATTTGCCACCATAAACATATCAACAAGTTTCACATCCATTTTCTGTCTCTCGCTAACGGTCGACAGAAAATCATTCGTCACTTTCAACATACCCATCTTCACACTACCTGGCGTCAATTCACATACTAAACTAAGATCACGAAACTGCTCCAAAAGTTCCCACTCCTCCGCCATCATAGCAGACATATGCAAAGATTTCCGACTCAAAGCATCGGCAACCACATTAGCTTTACCAGGATGGTAATTCAAGCTAAAGTCATAGTCCTTCAAGAATTCCAACCACCTACGTTGTCTCATGTTCAACTCTTTCTGATCAAATAAGTATTTCAAACTCTTATGATCACTAAAGACCTCGAACCTTGCACCGTAGAGATAATGCCTCCAAATCTTAAATGCAAAAACCACCGCAGCTAACTCTAAATCATGAGTGGGATAATTCTTCTCATGAATCCTTAACTGCCTCGAAGCGTAAGCCACCACCTTACCTTCCTGCATCAAAACACCACCTAACCCCATATGCGATGCATCACAATACACCACAAACGGTTCCTCAGGATCAGGTAAAACCAAAACCGGAGCTGAAGTCAACCTTCTCTTCAACTCTTCAAAATTCCTTTCACAAACTATGTCCCAAATAAACGCCTTAACCTTGCAAGTAAGCTGAGTTAACGGAAGTGCCAACTTCGAAAAGCCTTCTATGAATCTTCGGTAATAACCCGCCAAATCTAAGAAGCTTCTGATCTCAGTAACCGATCTCGGAACCTCCCATTGTAGCACTGCATCTACCTTGGATGGATCCACTGCAATCCCGTTACCTGAAATCACATGACCAAGAAAACTCACCTCTGATAACCAGAACTCGCACTTGGATAACTTAGCATACAACTGCTTCTCCCTCAAAACCTGTAGCACAACACGCAAATGCTCCTCATGCTCTTCCGGAGACTTAGAATAAATCAAGATGTCATCTATGAAGACCACAACAAACTTATCCAACTGATCATGGAATATGCGATTCATATACTCCATAAACACACCAGGTGCATTAGAAACTCCGAACGGCATCACCAAAAACTCATAATGCCCGTACCGAGTCCTAAATGCAGTCTTCTGAATATCTTCCTCCTTCACCCGAATCTGGTGGTAACCAGATCTTAAATCAATCTTGCTAAACACACTGGCTCCCACCAACTGATCCATCAAGTCATCAATCCTAGGAAGCGGATACTTATTCTTAATTGTCACCTTGTTCAACTGGCGATAATCAATACACAACCTCATGCTTCCATCCTTCTTCTTTACCAACAAAACTGGAGCCCCCCATGGTGAAACACTAGGCCTCACAAAATGTTTTACTAGCAACTCTTCCAATTGTTTCTTTAATTCCACTAACTCTGATGCCGACATCAACATACTTGATTAGCAAATATCATTTCACAAAAATACATTTATGAAAAATTCATTCAACCACCAACACACCCCTCCTTATCATAAAGCATACTCAAGGGTTCTCATAATACTTCAAACGGCGCGTAGAAACGACCTACGGTTCAAAAGATACAACAAAACGAAGTTTGGAAAACAAAATTTCGCACAGTCCGCTTGAGCTCCGCTCAGCGGACTTTCACAGAGATTTCTCTGCAAAAGGACCTCCGCTCAGCGGACCCCCTCCGCTCAGCGGACCTGCGTAAACCTAGAAAATCAGTTCTGCTACAGACCTGCAAAACCCCATCCAATCCTCTCAAAACCTCAAATAAGCTTCCCTACACATCCTACACAACCCATACAAGCCATATATTCACTCTATCAATCAATGATCCATGGCTCACTCACTAAATGTCAATAACCTAACAATTTCTTCATGAGCAAGAAAACATGGAGAAATGAAAAACAAACATGATCCATGGGAATATCTATCATCATAGTACACATACACACCACAAAATCAAGTTTATAACTTCAAAACTCACAAAACACCCAATTTACCATTGTTGATCAAGCTTAGAAAAGAGCAAGAACAAGAACAAAACACACAAAACTATAAGAACCATACAATCAAGATAAACTAGATTCATCCCCCTTACCTTGGTTAGATTCTTGGCTCTAGCTTGGTTTGGATTCCTACACTTCTCTTCTTCTCTTTGTTTTTCTCTTCTTTCTCTTCTCTTCACAAGCTCTCTTTCTTTCTTTCTCAAAATATCTCTTTTTCTCTCTATATCTCTTTCTATTTCTCTACTTCTCATTATCCCCCACTCAACTTTCATAAATTCTAATTTTGGCCCAAATGTCACTAAACATTAATTCTAACCAATTAACACCCAAAACATAATAATTACACACATGGAAAGTAATAAGTAAAATATTAGCAAAATTAATATTTACCGACTGACTCGACTAAAAAACGGTAAAATTTAGGAAAATGTAGCAAACATCACAATTAATCAGAAAAACACATTTACAGGCGTTACAAAACCTGTCTAATATTCATGATGTACTACACGTACCATAATTGAGGAAGTATTATCCTCATCCTTCACATGTCATTATGCCCAAAACTATGGAACTTAGAGATAACTTGGAGGAATATGAAGCTTTACCTGTCAAGATCTTAGACCATCGAATTAAGAAACTTCTCAGAAAGAAGGTACTATTGGTTAGAGTTATGTGGGATGAAGCATCCGGTGATTCTACTTAGGAAAGAGAAGAAGACAAGTGTCATAAGTATCCTTATTTATTTTAGGTACATTGAATTTCAAGGACGGAATTTCTTTTAAGGGGGTAGTAATGTAACATCCTAGTTTTTTTTATGTCTTCTTAGATTTTACTTTATGATCGTTATATTTTTTTTATATAAATCAACTATTATTATTTTTAACATTATTATTAATATTTTTCTATTTTTCTATTATTAATTATTATTATATTAAACCAAAACATTTATCTGTATGATAAATCTAAAAAAAAAAAAATAGAAAGGATCATAAAACAACTTTTTTATTGTCTGTTAACAAAATAATTCATTCAAAGATTTATTAGAACATGACTTATTTTTCAAACATCTCTTGCTTGACTTTCAATACCAATTGCATCATGGATGACATAAAAGAATACATTATATATGACTTTTGATGCAATGTGTTCTCTTATGTCATCCATGATACATTTGGTGTGGAAAATCAAGCATGAGATTTTGAAAAATAAGTCATGTTCTAGAATATCATTGAATGAATTATTTTATTTACAAACATTAAGAAAATTGTTTTATGATCCATTCTATTTATTTTTATATTTGTCATACATATAAATGTTTTTGATTTTAATAATAATTAAAAATATTAATTATAATTATAAAAATAATAATAATATTAATAAAAATTATAATAGTTGATTTATATAAAAAAAATATTTGTATTATCTAACGATCATAGAGTAAAATCTAGGAAGATACAAAAAAATCAGGATGTTACATTACTACCCCCCTTAAAAGAAATTTCGTCCTCGAAATTCAACGTACCTAAAATAAACGAGGATACTTTTGAGGCACGTCTTCTTCTCTTTCCCAAGTATAATCACCAGTTACTTCATCCCACACAACTCTAACCAATGATATCTGCTTCCCGCGAAGTTCCTTAATTGGATAGTCTAAGATCTTGACGGATAAAGCTTCATATTCTAAGTAATCTCCAATTTCCACAGCTTTGGGGGTAATGACATTCGAAGGATCAAGATAATACTTCCTCAATTTTGATGCATGGAATACATCATAAAAATTAGACAGGTTTGGCGGCAAGGCAATGTGATATGCAACAGGTCCTATCCGCCGTAGAATTTGGAAAGGCTCGATAAACCTTGGTGTTAGGTTCCTAGTTTTGATTTCTCGTGCAATTCCTGTTCTAGGAGTTATCCTAATGAGCACGTGATCTCATGCCTCAAATTCCAAAGGTCTTCTTCTCCTGTCACTGTAACTCTTTTGATGATTGCGTGCAGCTTTCATTTTTTCTCTAATAAGCATAACTTGACCTGTCGTTTGTTGCAAGAAATCCAAACCAAATATTTTGTTTTCTCCAACTTCATACCAACATAAAGGTGTACATAATTTTTGTCCATACTATGCTTCATATAGGGCCATGCCGATGCTTGAATGAAAGCTATTATTATAAGTGAACTCAATCAATAAAGAACTCATTAATCAATGAAGAACTCTTCCTAACTTCCTTTGTGATCAAGGGCAAAAACTCTCAACAAATCCTCTAACGACTGAATTGTCCTTTCAGACTAACCATCCGTTTAGGGATGATATGCTGAACTTAACCTTAGTTTGGTTTCTAACTCAAAATGTAACTGATGCCAAAATTTTGATGTGAATCTAGGATCTCTATCACTGACTATACTTGAAGGTATTCCATGTAATCTAACAATTTCTTTTACATATATCTGAGCCAGTCTCTCTAATTTAAAAGTTAGATTGGTGGGAATGAAATGTGCACTATTTGTCAACCTATCAATGATTACTCGTATTGCAACATGCTTTCTCTGAGTCTTGGGCAAAGCGGTTCCAAAATTCATAACTATTCTGTCCCACTTCCACTCTGGAATGTATAAGGATTGTTATAATTCGGTTGACTTCTGATGTTCAATATTTTCCTTCTGAGATACCAAACATCTTTGAACATACTTTGCTATATGCTTCTTTATTCCAAACCACCAAAACATTTTCTTCAAGTCTTGAAACATCTTTGTGGCTCCTGGATGAAAACTCATCTTACTTTTGTGGCCTTCTTCTAAAATCAACTTTCGAGTATCTTAGTTTTGAGGTAAACACAACCTTTCTTTAAACCTTAGGATTCCATCACTCCTTATGTTAAAGTATCCACCTTGACCATCTTTGATAGTTTCCTTTATGTTCATTAGATGGTTATCAAGTTGTTGTTCATATTTGATCCATTTTAGAAATTCATTATACACAACAACAACGCCTAAAAATATCCTTCACTCATTGTAATGTACTCTTATGTTTAAATCCATGAATTTGTCAATTAATTCTTCTTCCTTCATCAACATTGCAGATACATGAAATGTTTTTTTGACTCAAAGCATCTACTACAACATTGGTCTTTCTTGGATGATACTACAACTCAAGATCATAGTCTTTCAAGAATTCCATCCAGCGTCTTTGTCTCATGTTTATATTTTCTGGTCAAATAAATACTTCAAGCTTTTGTGATCACTTAACACAATATACTTTGATCCATAAGGATAATTCCTCCAAATATTTAAGGTGGTCACAATTCCTACTAGCTCTAAGTTGTGAGTCATGTAGTTCCTCTCACGCACCTTCAAATGTCTTGGTGTATAAGCTATCACTTTCCTTTATTGCCAAACCACACGACTAAAACCTTGATATGACGCATCACAATACACATCAAAGTGTCCTGATGGATCTGGTAAGATAGGTATTAGTGATGAAGTCAATCTTTCCTTTAACTTCTGAAAACATTCTTCACACTTTTTACTCCACTGAAAGTTTTTACTCTTCCTTGTTAACTGAGTGGTAGGCAAAGAAATCTTTGAAAATCCTTCGATGAACCTCTGATAATATCCAGCTAGTCCAAGAAAACTTCGAATCTCTCCAACATTCTTTGGACTTTCCCACTTTCTCACTACTTCGACTTTACTTGGGTCAACAGCAATACCCTCGTTAATGATTACATGACCAAGAAATTATACCTCCTTCAACCAAAACTCGCATTTCGAGAATTTTGCATACAGTTTTCGGTCCATCAATATCTGTAGTACAATTCTCAAATGTTCTTAGTGCCCTACCTTATTCTTGGAAAAAATAAAAATTTCGTCGATGAAAACTACAACAAATTGTTCTAATTACGGCCTAAAGATCCTATTCATGTAATCAATGAATACTGATGGAGCATTAGTAAAACTAAATGGCATAACTAAGTACTCATAGTATCCATAACGGGAACTAAAAGCTGTTTTTGGAATATCATCCTCCTTCATCCTAATTTTATGATATCCATATTTCAAGTCAATCTTCGAGAATACTAATGCTCATTTCAATTGATCCATCAAGTCACCAACAATATCTTTGTTGAGTTATCTGTAATCTACGCAAATTCTAGAAGAACCATCCTTCATCTTCACAAACAATATTGGAGCTCCCCATGGTGACTCACTTGGTCTAATAAATTCCTTCTCTAGCATCTCGTCCAGCTACTTTTTCAACTCAGTCAGTTCTAATGGTGACATTCGATAAAGAGACATAGAAATTGGTCCAGTTCCTGAAACCAAG
Source organism: Vicia villosa (assembly GCF_029867415.1). Lineage (NCBI taxonomy): Eukaryota > Viridiplantae > Streptophyta > Magnoliopsida > Fabales > Fabaceae > Vicia > Vicia villosa. The sequence continues at coordinate 345,570 of NW_026705280.1, read as the reverse complement.
TCTATAAAAAACTCCACTTCCTTAACTAGTAGTAATACTGGAACATCTTCTGAAATACTTTCATGAATTCACACACCACGGGAAAAATTTCAGCACTAGGGGTTTCTTTCACTGGCATAGAGAATAACATCATAAATTTTTTAGTGAGAGCTTCAACCTTTCTGACTTCTCCACTATCTTCTCCAAACTTTAAATTTCTCTTCTTGGAGACAAATGTTATATTGTTTTCTGATAACCAACCCATTCCTAAGATAATGTCTAGGTATTGCAGTTGAAGTACCACAAGATCTACTAAGAATCTTCTATTTTCTAAGATTAGTAGGCAATCTACACAGACTAAACAAGTTACCATTTTTCTCCTGAGGGAGTTGTAATGGTCAACTTATTGTTGAGATCAACAAGTTCTAGTCTCGAAAATTCAATACAAGATGTAGATATAAAAGAATGTGTAACTCCTAAATTGAATAATACTGCTACCAGTTTATCTCCAATTAAACACATACCTTGAATTAAATTAGCTTCCTTCGAGGTCTCAACACCTCTAATTGTGAATACTCTTACTGTGGTTAGCTTATTCCTTCATGGCATGATCCTTATCTTTACACAATCAGTTTAGTTCATACCGTGAATAGCGTATGGTTGATTTCCCAGGTAAGAGAGGTGACCGTAAGAGACATAGTTCACCAAGTCTTGCCTAGCCAAAACCTAACCGAATACAACTAATCAAAGTATTTCACTTCCCTTTAGTGATGAGAGACCGTCCTCTTAGTTCCCGATATACCGTTGGTTCTTTTTCTTCGAGCAATAATCGATTTTGTTTCTTAGTCTAGCGATCACAATCATTCAAATATATATCCAATTAAACAAATAATGTTTAGACATATAGTCAAAATAATTATACAAGCACAAATAAACCTTGGATATCATATATTAACCCTATATCAAATTATTAAGGTCGGGATAATGGATAATTGACTCTCCTTACTTATTTATCCCTATTAGAGCTTTCGTCACCACTACTTTCATATACATAATAAATTATTTTATGCTAACCATTCCAACGTATACAAATCTTTCCCCATCCTTTTGTTGTTGAAGACACTTCGAAATTTTCCCTGATGTTGCTCTCAAATCCCAAAAAGAGCCTAACTTCTATCGATCGTCGAATTACACCAATGTAAGAAAATAATAATATATAATTAATTATTGTAATTTATAAACTTATTTTAAAACCTTGAATAACAAAATCTTAAATATATTTATTTAATTCAGATGTCAATTAGACTATACCCTCGTTTATATTTGATAGGTTTTAAAATTTTCCAAGAACATGACCTTAATAACGTTTTGAATAAATAAAAACATTATAATGATAATAAAATAGTAGTAAAAAAATTAATTAATATTAAAACGAAAAATTTACGCATTATAACGACTTAACGACTTACCAGTAAGAAGAAAAATATCACTGATATCTCACTTAATTCTCACTAAACAAAGTATAAGGTAGAGAACTCTTTTGAAGGAATGTAAGAATATGTGGTGGTATATAAAATCCCTATTTATACTGCTATGAATGCCACAAAAATAATTTATCTATGCATCAAAAGTCATGCTGTGTTCTCTTATGTCATCCATGATGTATTTGCTGTTGAAAATCAAGCTTGAGAGGTTTGAAAAATAAGTCATATTCTAGAATATCTTTGAATGAATTATTTTATTCACAGACAATAAAAAAATTGTTTTATGATCCATTCTATTTATTTTTAAGATTTATCATATATATAAATGTTTTGGTTTATAATAATAATGATAATAATAATTAATAATAAAAAATACTAAAAATATTAATAGTAATTAGAAAATTTCTTTACCCACCTCCCTGTGGGGATCCCCCAGCGAAAAACCCAATTTACCCCTACTTCGGAAATGCATTTCCGAAGTATTTTTTTTAAAAAAAAATTTTCATACTTCGAAAGTGTATCTCCGAAAACACCAAATAGGGGGTGTTTTCGGAGATGCACTTCCGAAAACACCTTTTTTCAGATTTTGGGGGGTTTCGGAAATGAACTTCCGAATTATGCAGAAACTGTGTTTTTTTTTATGTTTTTAGAAACAGTCTCGTATTTTTAATTAAAGGAAACCGGGAAATAAAATAAGCGACATATAAACAGAAAATACTAATATGATAAAAATAGTAATATATACAAACCGATCCGAATCCAAATAATAATAGTGTAAAAAAGATACAATCCGAAAACAAAAAAAAATAAACCCGACCACTACTGGGTATGCCTAACCCTCTCTCCCTGGGACCTCCTCTGCCGCCTGTATGCCGCCGCACGGCCCGCATCAGTGACGATCATCTCCATCACGGCGAATGCCTCTGGACCGCCCTGATGAACGACACCTCGATCCAACGCTTCCCGCCCAAGCATCTCTATCCGCTGGCAGATCGGCAAGAGATCAATGGCGTGGTCATCCTCGGCCTGCTGGTTCTCCAGGATCTCCTCGTGTGCTGGTCTAGGAGCGCCGAGAACGTCGGGTCTCAGTAGAGGATGTGACACCCGGTAGAACCATGTGACGTATCCCTCCACACTGTGCCAGTCCTGGGTGACCCGAGTGCGACGGTACTCCTCCGGTACCACATGACGCTCCCAATCCTCCCATATGGCAGTGAGCTGCACTCGGGTCACTGTGTCGGGAGCAGCCTCAAAGGGTGACCTGGGTATCATCTGCACAAATCCAAACTGTCGCATGCACCGCTCAGGGAGATACCGGACCATGATGGTAGTCCTGCATGCCAACCAGCCAGAATATAGAGCAATGTCGTCAAAGGGGACAACCTGAGTGTAGTCGCTGAACGGCCTCCAGGTGACGTCGTCGTGCATCGTGCGGTTGAGGTACCCACGGTATGGTCCCACCGCATTGTTCCTCCTCTGGATAACGTATCTGGCGGCCCTGGGCATGGCGTCCACGTACACAGGATCGATGTGAAAGCCGTGGATGCGGGAGAAGTAAGAGATGATCTAGCTCTGAAACACAAACACGATAATGTATTAAAAATAAATACGAAACATAAATAAATACAAAACAATTAAAATGAAACGTACCGTAAGTAGTGTGCAGGATCCGACCAACTGCCTCGTCCTCCAGTTGGAGGCCTCATTCAGCTTCTGGTATAGGTATGCCAGAGTAGCTGCCCCCCAGTTCCACTGGTGAACGGTAGTCAGGTACATGAAGTAGCGGAGGTAGGTCACGTCGACGTACCTCGCACTCTTGTCCACAAAGACTGCAGCGCCTACCACATGCATGTACCAGCACCGGAGAGCGCAGCCACGGTGATACTGTGTAAATAGCTCGTCAACCACCTCCTCGGCATCGGCCGCCGCGTCCAGGTGGTGCTCGAAATAGCGGCTCAGTGTGGTGAACCGGATATGAGGCCCAGATGTCTTGATGCACTCGTAGTTAGCAGCTTCGGGCTCCATGCCCAAATAGAGCGCCATCCACTAACTGGCTTCGACCCTCTGGATCCGGGAGTGGGTCAACAGCGGACCCCTGATCGACAGGTGGAAAAGACACTGCACGTCATGCAAGGTGATCGTCATCTCCCCAACCGGCAAGTGGAAAGAAGACGTCTCCTTGTGCCAACGCTCCACAAAGCCCCCCTGCATGTCGTGGCTGATGGTGGTGTACCCCGTCATGCAGAGCCCACTAAGCCCTGAAGCTCTCACCGAGTCGTTAAACCACTCAGCAGTCGGTTTAAACAGATTGAAAATCTTCCGGGCGTGGTTCACCATTTTCAACGGCTCTCTCTCCTGTTACAAAAAAAAACAAATAAAAGCGTATGTTAAATAGACCGTTAAGAAAATATCGAATAAACGTCTAAATTATAAACGGTTAAATAATGTAGTCGGGCAAATTATAAAAAATACCTCTCCCTCCTAGATACACCGAGCGACGTGATCGTGGTAGGTAATCAACACGGAAGTGTCAAAGGGCCCTCCCGGGTAGCTGTCCTCCTGCTCATCCTCCACCCCGGGTGGAGGGTCAACATCCGGTACCCCCTCTGCCTCGTGGTATGGCACTGCCACCTCCTCGTCCTCCTCCTCCTCTCGCTGGCGGGAAGAAGATACCCGAGCCAGCCTACTCCTAGATCCAGATGTAGAGGTACCCTCGCCCATCTCCACGGGAACTCGCACACGTCGTCCTCGGCCCTGCCCCCGTCCCTGTGTCGACGCCAGCTGCGCCGCCGCCCGCTCGCGTCTAGCCGACGCAGTCTGGGTCTCTCTACCCTGTTTGATGTGTGCTGGTTGGTTGCCTGACATGTTCCTGTAAACAATTGAAATCTATTAATATGCGAGATAACAGAAAAAACTAAAAAAAATTGCACTTTTGATACAATTCGGAAGTTCATTTCCGAAACTGGGAATGAAGGTGTTTTTGGAAATGAACTTCCGAAACACCCCTGCGCAGAAGTTCTCAGCAACCTCCAATGGCAGACCCCAAAATCCTAAATCAAAACTACTTTTATGCCTACTAAACAACCTAATATCAGTACCAACCTATCTTAATGTGATTTTTTCAATTTCTAAACACCCTAATAGAGTAATGAATAATGGATCTAAAAATTGAAATAAAATGATAAGCTTACCAATTAGTGTTTGAGATTATTTAGCTTGAGATTGGAAGAAGACTTTGGCAATCTATTTGACTTCACACTTGCTTGTTGCAGAAATTTTGAAAGAGGATGAGTTTGGAAGAAGATTAGGGTAAATGAATGGGGGGGGGCTGTTTTGCTTAATCTGCAAAACGCGCAGTATTTCGGAAATGAACTTCCGAAATGTTGTTTTCGGAAATGAACTTCCGAAATAAGACAATTTTTTCAAAAAAATGGCGCTTTCGGAGATGCATCTCCGAAAACACCTTTTTCTTGCATTTCGGAAATGCATTTCCGAAGTCAGGGGTAGTTTGGGTTTTTCACCAAAGGTGGCCTAGAAGGTTGAGAGGTGGCCAAAGAATTTTCCTAATGATTAATGTGAATAGCTATAGCAGTATGAATCATTTTCATTACATAAATTTGATTATCTCTTTTTTTTTTTGGACAAACCTATAGGCTATGTGTCATTTCATGTAGCTGTTGTGTCGTCGATTATACCAAAAGCTAAAAACTGTATCCATACTACAAAGAAAAAGCCAAACATTGTGTTAGGCTATGAAGCTAGTAGCAAAAAAGACAGTTTGAGTCAAAGGAGAAGAATCAGTTACTGTTTCATGCTTTGGATGATTCCATGACATTGTATTATGATATTTTAAATCCATCCCAATATTGTATTGTGATTGTGTTAGGTTCCAATTTTATACCATACATGTGTGTAAGGATTTTTTATATATGCATGTCAGAAAATCTTCTAAATAAATATAAACATTATGCAATTAGTTATTACCTCTTGGAATACAATATGTTCTCCTTTACTTGCATGTTGGCTTGGTCTAAGAAACAGAAAAACTATCAACTAAGTTAGATGTCTCTATTTGAGTTGGAACTTGGCCACATGATAAAACCAATAGTCTAACACTCTTAGGAGAAAATTCTTCTCTTAACTGATCTAGTACCATTTTTAAAAGCCTAGTCCATTTGTGAAACAAAAAACAAATTGGACTCAATTAAACCCAAAAGCAATAAATGGAGAACAATTTTTAAAAGTCTAGTCCATTTGTGAAAAAAAAAAACAAATAAGACTCAATTAAGCCCAAAAGCAATAAATTAAGTACCATTTTAGGGACAATTTAATCCAAAGATTAAACCTTACACTCTTACATATTTTATTAATTTCAAAACTATTCATGGATAAAGTTTCAAAAATAGAAAACAAAATTTCGGGTAGTTCATTATAAATTTTCGGTAACAAACCAAAATTTTGATAGGTCATTTTAAAATTGCCGGTATAAAATTATACCGATTTTTTAAAAAGTCCGACATCTTTGAACTAATACCAATAATTAAAAAAAAAAGTCTATGTCGTAAATACTTGAAATTTTCGATAAAAATTCATGAAAGTAATAAATTTTTATCCAAAATTTTAAAATTTCTGATAAAAACTCATGAAAGTTGTGATTTTTTACCAGAAATTTTAAAATTTCTGATATTTTTGCACATTATTTCAAAATTGCCGATGTACTTTTGAAATTTTCTATATTTAGTCATACTTTACGAGAAATCAATAACTTTAAAGAAGGGTATAACGGTAAAAGCACACATATTTTAGGGGTGCTATATATAAAGTGAAGGGTGGCAGGTTAAATTCTTCATTTTGTGAATTGGTTTACAATCCAATTTTCTTTCTCCTTCATATAAGCAACAATGCAAACTTTATTTTATCACCATTTTGTGAATGAGTTAACAAATTGGTTTATCTCTCATTCAGTCATAGTTCATCATGAATTTCTTACTAATTTTTTAATAAATTAGTTTGCATATGTCAAACTCTCTCCAAGGCTCTATAATTGATAGTGTTTTTCTCAATAAGTTTATGCTACATATATCTCTTCATTGCCATTTTTCTTTTATCTAATTATGATCCTCTAACATAAACGATTTAAAATTAAAAATATTTTTAATTAATTATAGATTTAGAATATTTCAATTTCCCTTATTGTGTTTGGATTCACTTCTTCAACAAGTAAAATCAAAACTTAACTCCTATTATAAGACTAATTGTCCCAGCGAGTAAGAATAACTTCAAATGATTCACTAAACAACCCATTCTTTAATGGAGATGAGTATACTTTATGGAAAGAAATGATGAGAATTTTCATAGAAGGGATGAATTATGATATTTAGAAAGATGTGAAAAATGTTAAGTCTATTCCCACACTTCAAGTTAATAGCTTAGTGGTAAAAAAAGATAATGATTGGACCAAAGAAAAAAATAAAAAGTGTAGTGCATTTTAAAAGCTAAAAAAAATATAATCACTACCACTCTTGGTCTTAGTGGGTTTTTGCGTGTTTCTTATTGCGAGATTACCAAAGAAATGTGAGACATCCTTCAAATTATCCATGAAGGAACACATGATATAAAGGGGCTAGAATAAACACATTAATCCATAAGTATGGAATCTTTAGACTGAAACTTGGAGAAAATATTTTTGATATGCAAAAAAAATTCATTTACTTTGTGAATCACTTGAGATCAATGAGGATATATTTTAAAATGAGAATTTGATTTTAAAAGTTCTGAGATGCTTAAATCGTAGTTGAAAACCTATAGTCACTATGATTTCTGAATATAGGATTTGGATTCTTCATTTGGTAAATTGCAGTAGCACGAGATGTAGCTGAAAAAGTGACATTGCTTGTTCAAATTATGACATTCGAGAAAAAAATTTCTAACTCTAATGAAACTATGACATTGCTTGTTAAAAACTTCAAAAGATTTATGAAGCATTAAAATCAACAAGATGATTAACATAAAAATGAAGGTAGATCTTCATTCGTTGCTACATATTATAATGCTGAAAGAAAAGATATGTAAACCAAATTTCCCTCAAAACTAGAACCAAAATTAGAGAAGGAACCAAAATCAAAATCCAATAAAGTTTGAAAAACCACAAAAAGAAGCTAATAAAGCCTACATCGTATGGGATGAAAATGACATGGAATCCTCAGATGAGGAAGCAACAAACATCTGTCTCATGGAAAATCATGAAGATGATGAGGTAATTGCATATTTCTTTTATAATGATTTATCTCACATACATAAGAAATTAAACAAAGGAATAAGTAAATTAAAACACCTTGTTTTCACCTTTAAAACTATTATTTTTTTCAATGAAAAACTTACTAGAAGAAAGAGAAAGTATTATGAAGGTGAGAAAAACACAAGATATGGGGTTGAAATGTGTTAACTTTTTTCCTTTTTCTCTTTCAAATCTCTTATCAGATTCTAATCGTAAGGATAGAATCTAAGTCAGAGTTTGATTATTATTGTAGCTGGTAAAGTAATTAAGAGAAAGAGAAGAATGAAAGAGAGACACAAGAAATTATCCTGGTTCCTCCCACAACTCAGGAGTTGTCAACCCCACTTGCACCTCCAAGGGATTTTCATTATAACGAAATCTGATTACAAATGCTCAAGCACACAAGCATTAGACTTCCAATGCCCAAGCACAAAAGTAAGAGACTTCAAATGCTCAAGCATACAAGTAAGAGACTTCACTGCTCAAGCCCACAAGCAAGAGACTTCACTACTCAAGCACACAAGCAGGAGTCTTCTAATGACTCTATAACATATAGTTAAGCGAATATGACCAACTACACTTGATATACAATCAAAGGTATAGAAAAAATACTAACTAGAATATTTGACCAGCTCTTAATTAGTATTATTTAGATTGTTTTTTATTTCTTTTATATATTTTGGACATCAGCTTGACCACCAATTCAAGTCTATGCCATTTTTTTCAACTTCACCATCTATATCATAATATCTTATTAGTTAAATTGATAATAATTTTTATTTATTGTAAAATTCTATAATTGGTTATGGACCATGGTCAAGTCATTATGTGTTGGGGCTGTTACCCTCTAAATTTTGAATAGGAAAGAATAAAATATGTTGTTGCTCTATGGGTCATAGACAATTCTCTTTTCTCCGTTGAAATTTCTTTGCACACCTTTTAATTTTTTTAGAGGCTTTTGACGAAATTTCAATTTTATCCATTGGATTCGAAGATGCATATTCGAATGCACCACATTTTTTTATGGGTGCTTTCGGAGATGTATTTCCGAATTCATCCAATGGTGGGTTTCGAAAATATATATCCGAAATAAACTCTTATTTTTCTAATTACTTCTCTTTCTCATTCTTATAATTTGTTCGTATCATATTATGCAGTCTGTGTTTTTTTTTTCTAACTTATTTTGTCAAAGTACTCAAATGTTTTTTTTTCCAATTCTTTATGCTAATCATCTTTTATTCATTTTAACTTTAAAATGGAGATAAGTAAATTAAAATAATTCACTATAAAAATATAATAACAAAATATATATACCGAGAAGAAAAGAAAAGAGGAAGAGAAAGACAAGTAGACTAAAAGTAAATTATTATTTTTTATAATTAGAAGTATTGTTTTTCTATACCAATACTTTACATCTAAAACACAACAAATAGGAATATAAAACAAATAAATCATTTTTAACCATTTATATATCAAAATAAATATAGTTGCATCAGGAAGAAATAAGAAAAATATTTAATAGTTGAATCCAAAACAAAAAAAAAAAAGTAGAAGAAAAAATTAATCTCAATTTGTTAATGAAAATGCAAAGAAAATAAATAAAATAAAATAGATCTCACATCACCATTAAAACATAAGCAAATCTTTTATTTTAATATAAAATTATATTGCATGGGGTGCATAAAAAATATTTTCAAAAATGTATTTCCGAAAATATCAGTGAATATTTAAATTTAACGTTCAAGTGTAAACAAGGTATTTTCGGTTAATAGAAAATTAACAAGTTTACACAACAGGAAAATTTAATGTAACAATAACAGAAAATCAAGTTTATATACCTTTTGCTGGTCTGAAATGAATGTGTATGAGAGAAACCTTCTTGAACAGATTCTTCATTTAGTTTAACTGTTTACCTTGGATTAGATCTTAACAGTTCATGATAATAGTCATAGATTCTTATGTAATCCCTTAAGAAAGAACCATCATCCTTGTCCCTAGCAGCAAGTCTTGCTCTGATCGCTTTAGTTTTGTTTACCCCTATATTCCACTTCCTCAATGCCTGTGCTTTAACATCCTTTACCTTCATCCTAGGATTATTTTTCAAGGAATTATGAATCCTTTTGGTCAACCACTGTGTACTCATCATATTCACATTATACTCTCTAATACAATTATGTTAGTCATTTACCTTCCTTACTTGCCAAGTTTCCTCATTTGGAAACTTGGCACGATAGATCTCCCACTCACAACCTTCTTTACATCTCACCTTCACCTTTATTTTTTGTCTTTTTTTAACTTCAGGTCTCCACCATTTTGAAAAGCATATGAGGTTATTGCTTCCTTAATATCACTTTTGAATTAAAATACATTCCTACCCCCATTTGTAATTGGGCATATCCTTATGTAACTTGAAAATCAGGCACTTCTTCCTTTTAGCACCACTATTATCATCATTCTCACATTCACTTTGCAAATCTTCATTGTTATTATCACTCCCTTTAAATTCGTCTTTATCTTCTTCCCACTTTTCTTTCCTTTTTCCATTTCCATCACTTTCATATCCAATCAGATCAGCAAGTTCATGTTCCTCCAACTCATCATACCCATCAGAGTCATCCTCAAAAACTACTTCAAGAGCACTATCATATTGGAAGCTTTCATCCTCACTGTCATCAGAGTTGTACTCATCACTCACCTCACCAACATTTTCGGATCCCACTCCAACATTAACATCCTCCACTCCAACATTGGTCGATTTAACTCCAACATTCGTTGATCCCACTCCAACTTTGACATCCTCCACTCCAACAGTGGATGATTCCACTCCAACATTGGTTAATTCAACTCCAACATTGGTTGATTCCATTCTAACATTGACTGACTCCACTTCAACATTGACATCCTTCAATCTAACATTACTTTCCTCCACACCAACATCTCCATCCTTCAATCCAACATTACCTTCCCCCTCACAAGCATTGCCATCATTCAACTCATATACAATGTCACCATGCATTTTATTAAGCAACTCTTCCACCTCATCTACAATGTTTTTAGGCCCCTCATCAACAGGTCTATCACAATATCAGGCTGACATAAAGTGTGTTGAATATAGATATCAACACTTTAGTTTACCATGTAAAGATCGACAATTTCTAAAATACCTTTGTCATCAACAAGTGCATTCATCCCAAATGTAGTGTCCTTGTAATATTATTGGCTCAATCTCCCTATAACTTAACTTATTAAATACACCAACTAACTCAAAATAACTCCACTTATCAACATCTACTTTCGAATCATCTACTAGTCCTCCTTCATACACACTTAGTTTAGGATCGATGAATTCACCACTGTGATGAATTTTGAGTTCCAGAAATTCGTCCATTATCCCTATTCAAACACACAAAGCTCTACAACAGTTTCAAAATAATTTGACCTAGCACCGTTTTGGGACAAACACGCAAAGCCCTACATGTGCATAAATCCCTAAATCTAAAAAAAAAACAACCTAAATGTACATAAATCCCTATATCTACAAAAGAATGAAACCCCTAAATCTACAGAAGAATGAAATCCCTAAACATACATAAATTTTTCATTATGTTATGAAAACATGCAAATCATACTTACCCGTATTCAAAACTTCGTCTTCAATTTATCTTCAATCCCTAGCAAGACTATGGGTCTTCTGTTAGAACAAGATTTGTTCTGATCAATACTCTTAGTTTTGATGATAACAAGGATATGAATTTTGTGTGAGATAATGTGGTACTCTAATACATTACAATTTCCCTTTCAGGAAATATATAAAGAGTATGCACAAATCAGTGCTCAGAAGCTTTGTCTCAGAAGGTTCAGCATGCAACATCAGAACATGGTCTGGCAAGACATCAGAAGATGGTCAAGGCAGAATCAGAACATGGGTCTATGAAAGCATCAGAAGAACTTGAGATCAGAAGCAGAAGCACTGAAGTTCTCATGGTATCACGCTCAGAAGCACTTCAAGGTCAGAAGACAAGAAGATGCTATGCACCAAGCTGTTTGACTCTGATGATATTCAAACGTTGTATACATAAACATCAGATCAGAAGAAAGTACAGGTGGCAGGCTACGCTGACTGACAAAAGGAACGTTGGAAGCTATTAAAGGCAACGTCAGTAGACACAGCGTGAATAAGGCTCGAGGTAGTTGACAAAAGCGTGAAACATTAAATGCAATGCTGTACGGAACACGCAAAGCATTAAATGCTCCCAACGGTCATCTTCTCAAAGTGCCTATAAATATGAAGTTCTGATGAGAAGCAAGGTTACCAATTCTGAACAAACTTATTCTGAAAAACTTGCTGAAACGCTGTTCAAATAAAAGCTCAGAAACTTCATCTTCATCAAAGCTCACTACATTGTTGTTGTAATATATTAGTGAGATTAAGCTTAAAAGTTAAGAGAAATATCACTGTTGTGATTATAGCTTTTTAGAAGCATTGTAAAACTCATATTTGATTATATTAATTTGTAAGTAACTAGAGTGATCAAGTGTTGATCAGGAAACTCTAGGAAGTCTTAGCTTGTGTCTAAGCAGTTGTAATTAGAGTGATCACGTGGTGGTCAGGATACTCTAAGAAAGTCTTAGCTTGTGTCTAAGCATTTGTTCCTAGATTGATCAGGTTGTGATCAGGATACTCTAGAAGACTTAGTCGTGGGCTAAGTGGAAAACCATTGTAATCTGTTGCGATTAGTGGATTAAATCCTCAGGTGAGGTAAATCACTCCGTGGGGGTGGACTGGAGTAGTTTAGTTAACAACGAACCAGGATAAAAATAACTGTGCAAATTGTTTTTATCGTTCAAGTTTTTAAGACTACACTTATTCAAACCCCCCCTTTCTAAGTGTTTTTCTATCCTTCATCTTCAAACGCAGGTTGAAACATTTCTTCCAATTCGTTCCTTGGAAATCGCCTTCCTATCTCTCTAGCTTAGGGTTCAAACGCAGATGTACAATAATGAACTTTTTGTTTGCTATATTGAGTCTTACATCCACGTCATGAAGTAACATACCACTTGGAAGGTGTTTTTGGATTTGATTAACGACCATTAACGAAAGGACAAATGTGACAACGTTTCAATAGTTAAAGGACTAAGGTGACATGAAAAAAAACTTAAATGACAATCCAAAAATATATAGTTAAGGGGCCACAATGAGTATTTTCCCTTATTTACAATGGTAATTTCTTGGTTTTTCCAAAAAAAAAAATAGTCAGTCCAAGAGATATACCCACCCCAGAGGCGCACTAGATAAAAGTCACCTAACTATCTTAGGCTATTGGATAACAAGGTCGCATGATCAATTGACAACTGTTCTTTGAAATAGGTGTCTCTTGAAGAAGGGTTTAGAGTCTCAAACTATAAATATAAACTATAAATACTAAAAGGCAAGTCAATATCTAATAAACGTTATTTTAACCTTAAAATATAAACATGGCTTAAATGCACTTTTAGTCCTTGTAAGTTAGCGAGTTTTTGATTTTCGTCCCTGTAAGTAATTTTTTTTTGTTTGAGTTCCTATATCTTACTTTTTGCTTGAGGTTTAGTCCCCAAAGCCAAAATCCGTAGGAAAGTCTGCAGGTTTCCTGTGGATCTTTCTGCGGATTTTGATTTTAGGAACTAAAACGAACGCGAAAGTGAAATATATGGACTAAAAAGAAAAAACTTACAGAAACAGAAAAAAAAAATCGCTAACTTTCAGGAATCAAAAGTGTATTTAAACCTATAAACATTATTCTAACCTTAAAATTTAAGATGTCAGGTGTGACTGTCACAGGTTAAAGTGTTTCCTAATATCACTCCTCCACCAGACTCGAGCAGATGGACTCCAAAATTCTCCATCTCATCTTTGGGTAAACAACTATCCTTGGATCCAACTCAAATAATTTTTTATAAATTAAAATTCTAAAGTATGATTTGTTTTAATACCTTACAAAAATACAACATGAACAAATAAAATTGTATAAGAAATAAAAAAAAATGAAGTTTGCTATTGGATATGTACAAAATATGATTTTTTAGATTGTCACTATAACACTCATTTTCAAAGTCCAATTGTTATGAACCTTTAAGAAATAAAACTTAATTAAAAAATAATAAATTTTATAATTAGCAATTTTTTTAATTATTAAATGTGCTAAAGAGACAAAGACAATGCATTAATCTATTTAAAAAACATTTAATAATGATTCTAGTACCTTTTTTTAATAATAGAATAATTATTCTAATTTTAAAAGGGTTTTTTACAAAAAAAAAAAAAAAACATAAGTGCTAAAAACTATTTGATATGTGTTTAAGAGAATATAGATTTTAGACACTATAAAAAGATCAAATTATATTTTTATTTTTACCTAAAGGGAAAAATATGAGTAAAATTCTTATTGATGTTATAATTCTATTCTATTTCCTATTTATTGTTGCAAGAGAAATTGAAGGTAAGCTATTTTTTATCCTTTTTCAAATTTCCTTCATCACTTCTTACATTTTAGTGGCATGATTTCATTCTCTTTTCATAACAGCAGTTGTTTATGAATGTGATGATGATGATGATTGTCCCCAAAAATTACTTCCGGAATATTTTGTTATGAGGTGCATTAATTACAAATGTGTTCTTGTTGACACTGAAGAATATCCATTCAAAAGGAAAACACTATGAAGAACTTGAATATCATGTTATACAAATGCCATGAAGAAGAAGAATTGGTTCTTTGTTCTCACAAATATTATTAATGAAAAGAAAGAAAAAAAATAGTAAAGAGTATTATTTAGATTGTTTTTATTTCTTTTATATATTTTGTACATCACCATGCATGACCTCCAATTCAAGTATATCGCATTTTCTTTCAACTTCACCATCTATATCATAATATCTTTATTAGTTAAATTGATAATAATTTTAGTTTAATTTGAAATTCTAAAATTTTATTTTTCATGTCAAAATATTGTTAACATTGACTATTAGAACTTCACCAAATATGCTAGGCATGTTTACTCGCTGATTTGTGTAAACGATAGTGACTTCATAAGGTCTGTTCAATACTGAAATGAACTTTATCTTAGAGAAGAACAAACTTCTCTCAAGTCTTCAATTGGCGGAGGGTGAAGATTGCCCTCACTTATAAGGACATGTTCAGATCATATATTGTCCGATGTGGAACTCTTAACACACCCCTCATGTCCAGAAAATCATAGAAGGTGGTCCACTGGATCTTAAACCAGACTCTGATATCATGTTAAGAAATATAGTTGAGCCTAACTCATCCTTACAAAACCGACTAGTAGGGTGAAAATTGCCCCCACTTATAAAAACATTTCCATACTCGTAATTGTTCGAGTCTTACATTAGGGTATTTGGAGGTAAGAATAAAATTGATTGTGGGTCGTTGTCAAGTCATAAGGTGTTAGGGGCTGTCACCACTCTCTAAATGTTGAATAGGAAAGAATATAATATGTTGTTACTATATGGGTCATAGCCAATAGTCTTTTCTCTGAAGTCCTTTTGATGTGCATTTAGGTAGGTGTGGCAAACGGACATGTCCGCTCCGTTTAGACCCGTCTCGTAAAAGCCCGCGAAAAAATAGGGCGAGGCGGACATATTTGAGAGTGAGGTCTAAAATCTTGTCCCGCTCCACAAAAATGTGAAGGCGGAACGGGTAAAGTCTGCGGGTATTGAACCTTTTAGGCCATAAAATAGTAAAATTGTATGAAAAAGCTCGTGCCCGCAAAAAAAAAAAGGGACGGGACGAAACGGACACATTAAAAGGAGCGGACCTAAAACCTTGTTCTGCCCCGCGAAAAAGTGCGGGCAAAAAGGACTTTCCCCGTGGGTCAAGCCCGTTTTGCCATCCCTACATTTAGGTATGCACTACAAATGTAACATGTTCTATGTTAATCTTTTAGAAGAGTGTTTTAAAAATACATGCACAATACAAACGAATTGTGATACCTCAACTCATGGGTGGCCCTGAGCACGGGCTCGTGGGGCAGGAGCCCAAGGCCCCATAATTTTAGGGGCACCAAAATTTTTTTTACCCCTAATATAAAAATACTTGCTAGAATTTTTTATTTGAAAAATACTGAATAACAAAATTATAGGGGCACTACAATGTCAAAATTAATAAAAGAATGTAATTTCCCATAAATAAAATATAAAGTAGAATAAAATCAATTAATTCCCCTAAAATAAAATCAATTAATATTATGATGAAAATCCCCTAAAAACAACACTATGATGAAAATCCGTCTCAACTCACGCAACTGAATCTTGAGTTTGCAGAAGAGTCTTTCCGAAATAAATAATTCTTATATATTGTAGATCAAACAATTGATTCACTTGATAGAATATTTGAGCAGTATAGCACATATGAAAATATTTTTGAATTCTTGTTTAGTATTGAAAGGCTTATATCATTATCTGGTAGGGACCTGAAAGCATGTTGTAAACATCGTGAAACTTGTTTAAAACATGACGATTCTCTTGATCTTGATGGTGGAATTTTGTTTGAAGAATTTAAAGTTATTAGAAAAGTTTTAACAATTGAATCAAAATCAAGCTATATGATATTGATTTCTTTAAATACTTTTAATTGTTTTCCTAATGCACGCATAACTTATAGAATAATATTGACTATTCCTATCAGTGTTGCATCTGCTGAAATAAGTTTTTCTGAATTAAAATTATTAAAATCTTATTTGAGATCTACTATGTCACAAGATAGATTAAATATTCTTGCGTTGATTTCAATTGAAAATAATTTTTTGAAGAACCTTGAGTATGAGCAAATTATTAATGATTTTGCAATAAAAAATACTAAGAGTGTTATGAAATTAACCAAAATAATATAGAGATGAAGGAGATATGAATGAGAGAAAGATAAGAGAAAAAATAATATTGTATCATCATCTTTCAAGTAGGTCTCTTTACATTGCAAAGTGGTCTCTATTTATAGGACATTAGGAAGGTGGAAAATCATAACCTTACTATACCACTTAATAGGGAATATGCAGATGAAAGATAAGAATATATATGGGAATCCACAATAATATTTACAAACTTCTGGTTGTGAATAGAGACATATGCATGACATTTTAGTCGATGCAACAATTAATGTCATAAAAACACATTTTCTCAAATTTTTATCTTCCTTTAGAAACACACAAAAATTGACTCGATTGAAGAAACTTCTGGTTCTTCAATACAAATTATTCGCATCGTATTATATCCTAGATGATCCAACCGGTTTTACCAACGACACATTTAAGTGTAATTTATAAACTACTGGTTTACAATGACATGTGCTTCAATTGTACTAATATAAGTGTAGTACAAGCCCAAGGGAAAAGCCGATAGCTTTTCTATTATACATTTTATGTCCAAATTCATTTATGTAATACAGAGATATTCAATACCTCTAATATAATTCATGTGAATTATTTATAACAAAAATATTTGGCAAGACATAAAGAGAACACACAAAAAGAAAATATAAAGGATAAAAGTTCATTCGAATCTCGACTCTATCAAAATATGAGATTACTTTCGTGTGCCTTTAAGATGGACTAACAAATGTCATCCATACACTATACTTGTAAAAAGAAAATAATAGTATAATTAAGATTTATATGAGAAATCTAAGCACTATTATAACAACTTTAAAATATGTAGCAAGTTTAGACTATTGATATATTCTTTAATAGATTACAATGTCTTAATTCTCTTATTAAAATATCAATATTTAGAAATAATATGAATAAAGAAATTGTATCAACAAGACTTTGTTTAAATTAAGTACTATATCTAATTGTATAATGATTGACAATATATTCAAAACCAATATGATAGTATCTCATGATTATTAATTTTAAGCATACACACGCATATGAACATATTATCATATAATTATCACAATTATACAAAATCATATCATCATATAATTATGTTGTTTTACTATCCTTCAGGGATGTTTGATAAGATCTTCAGTAACTATATAAATAATTTGTTATAAATAATGATCGAAAACATATAACCATCCCGCTGGGATGCATTAAAATTATTTGTATTATTCTTCTCGAATGACAATCTTTTTTATGAGCATATTACAAATTATAAATTTTTAGATCAATACAACAACAAAAAATTTATGAAATCCTTCAGGGATATTTTAATATTACTCTTGCAATATTTTTGGGATGCATGAAGATCACAATTGATATTATCCTGAGAGCTTTGTTTTACTTAGAAAATTACAATATTTGCAATCCTTCATAGATGCATACCATTAAATTATGAAAGAAAATTGGATCATTTTTATGAAATTTTATTTCTCAAAAATGTAGGTTACAACTTTACATCATCAATAAAAGAGAAATCAAATTTCTTTGTGAAATCCTTCTGGGATACTTCACTATTTTTTATTCAATCATTTTAGAACTCGATAATATTATTGAAGCAATCATTTTGTTAATTTTTAACATAATTAATATAATCCTTCTAGGATTTAATAATATTATAGATGCGGCCTTTTAAAGGTGATTGAACGTTGAATTCTTCTGGAATTCATCAATTATTATAAACACAATAATTGATTAAACTCAATCTTTGAACAATAATTTGGAGATAGTTTAATATTAATCTTTAGTTCTACAAATATCACATCACAAACTATCTCCATAAATAACGGTCAAGAAAAATTATTCTTTGTGCAATCCTTCAGGATATGTTATTAGTATAGATGCAATTCTTCTAGGATTCATTAATATCATGATGAAATTCTTCTAATATTATAGATACAATATTTTAAGGTGTGAGAAATCCTTATTTTAAAATTTTAACTCTTCGGAAATTATAGATCACAAATAATCTTCGTAGTGATAAAAAAAATTTGTAGTTCTTCAGGAACTCAATCACAATCACCATTTTTTTATAGTTCTTCAGAAACTCAATTACATTTTGTAGTTCTTCAGGAATTATATATCAAACTCAATATTATCCTTCTAGGATATTTGATATGTTCTTCAAGAACTATATAACAAACTTAATACTATCTTTAATGGATATTTGTTAAGTTCTTCAGGAACTATATAACAAACACGTTGTTTTATAATCCTTTAGAGATTATTGATAATCTAATAAGATATAATATCAAAATTCAACACGGATGATGAGAAAGAAAAATAATAAAATAATAAACTAATATTACCTCTAACAGTTAGGGCTTTAATTTTTTTAAAGTTTGGTAGAGCTTCGTGCTGATAACGTGTTATGAAATTAACCAAAATAATATAGAGATGAAGGAGATATGAATGAGAGAAAGAGAAGAGAAAAAATAATATTGTATTATCATCTTTCAAGTAGGTCTCTTTACATTGCAAAGTGGTCTCTATTTATAGGACATTAGGAAGGTGGAAAATCATAACCTTACTATACCACTTAATAGAGAATATGAAGATGAAAGATAAGAATATATATGGACATCCACAATAATATTTATTCATAACAAAGAGGACGATATTTAAATAATTTTAAAGGTTGGATAAACTTTTTTATAGAAAAAAAAGATCGGATCAAGAAGAAGAAGAATAAGTCTCTTTATAGTGATTTATGTTTTGATGTAGTATAAACATTGATTCAAAGATCCATACTTGTATTCATTTTGCACAATGTCAAATGAAAATGTGTTTTTATCCAATTATTTCTTTTATCCTTATGTATTTATTGTTAAAAAAAATTTTTAGGACACAACTCTTTTAATTCGCCCAGGGCACCCAAATTCAAAGGACCGGCCCTGCGGCTCAACTATAAAAGGAGTTAGATCAACAAAACTAACGTGTATGAATTATTATATAATCTGGGTTTCAAATGAGAAAGATGAATACATTAGGAAGAGAATAGTGTTTCAAATGAAATGAGCAATATGAAGAAATGAGGAAGATGAATGTGCTTTGTTATGTGTTTCATCTCCTATGAAATATGCTTGTTGTCGCTGCAAAGTCTTTTATGAGTTTGTATTCCTAAAATGAGTGTTTGAGCTAAGTTTAGAGTGTATTTGTACGAGGTAATTGGAAATTTTAAAGGAATTTAAAATTTAAAACAATTCAAATAATTCAATTGAAATTCATTTATTTTTAAATTATTTTGTTTGGATGGAGTATTAAGATAATTCATTGTTAGATTTTTGGAAATATTTTTTATAAAATTTAAATTTTTTGGATCAAATTAAAAAATTAAAAAGTAGGGACTAATTTGCAATTTTTAAATATTTGAATGACCAAATTGTAAATTTTAAAAATTATTAAGGACTAATTTGCAATTTTCTGGGATCCATTTTGTAATTTTAGAAAATATGAGGACCAATTTGCAAAATTTGAAGAAATAATAGTAACAAATACATTCTATGGAGTATGAGAGGAATTTTAAATTCTTTGATTTTTAGTGTCATTTCAAAATGATTAAATTTAACTTAGATAAAATACTCCATAAATTTCCATCATTTTAACAATTCTTCATTTTTTTTTATCAAAACAATAAATTTTGTGTAACTAATTTTAAATTCCTTCAAAACATTACATTACCCCATTAAAATGGTTCATCTAAAAGATGAGCGCTTTTAAAAAACATTGTCATTTTTAGAGTGCTTTTGTAGAAAGTGTTGTTATAATTGATAATTTATTGTAGAATATAGAGAACACTTTTATTTATTTATTTATCAGAGAACTACTGGCGTCCAGACAGATATTACTTCAGAAGGTTCATACTTTAGAGAATGCAACTTATATATTGACCGAGTCAGTCACCAAGGACATGCTCAAACATTATTTGGACCTGTTACATGTTTCTCAATGTTAAGCATGAGGTGTACCTTCTCAATTTCTAGGACGAATCGTTATACAGGAAGTCTTCCACTACTACGAAAAAGACATTTAACAACGGTTGAAATATGTATATGATCATGCAGGTCCATGCATTGTTATGTAGCGTGTTATTGCTTATATAGTGCTTTCAATCACGGTGCCGTGACCGTTGTAGTAAACCGCAAAGCGTGCCCCATATAGTGCTTTCAATCACGGTGCTATGAATAAATGTCAATAGTATCTTACCAGTATCAACAATAGACCATTTTTAAATTGATATCAAAATGAACTGTACTAAGCACATAATTCCATTAAGTACATCAAAATATACGCAGAATAAATATTTAAGAATGGTAGAATAAATTTGAACAACTCAAGGTATGCAAATGATCTTTCCAACTTCAAAGAGAAGAGAAAGTGTATAGAATTAAAGAATCAATAATGAGCAAACTATGTGTGCATCTTTTGGTTTTTAAACTTCCAAGAGAAGAAGATGAAGAATCACAAGGAACAATATAAAAGTAGAATAACCATAACACGAAAACAACTTCATCCAAAGGAATCAAAATCAGTTCTCCTGCTCAAGCTACCAACAATGTTGAGAATGAGGATGTTGTTGTTGTAGAGGATACTGTGCTGCAAAACCATCTCCAGAATTAAGATGTTGTTGTTGTAGAGGTTGTTGTGCTGTAAAACCATCTTCCTAATCAAGATGAGGAAAGAATCCAGAGAGCTCTCAGGGTGAGAAGAAGAAGAAGAAGAATATTGAGAAGGCAGATGATTTTCTTCGACTCTGATGATGAGGATGAGGCATCCTATGATTGGTCAAACATAATCTCATCCAGAGGGTTTAAATTTTATTATTAAGGCCTTTTGTAATGAAAGTTTATGTAATAAAATTTTAATCTTTCTTCTTTACTTTAGGGCTTTATCACTCTCTTAAGATATCAACTTAAACTAACAACTTAAACTATCATTTTAAACTATAAACTAATATACTAACAAACAACTTGAACGATAATTATAATTGAAAATTCAACTGTTTGCAATAAACTTATTCGTAAGAAACCTTTTGTTAGTTGCATTCCTATCATGTTCATTGCATCTGCAATTTCAACATGAACAATGCAATTCAAACCTTAAATCCTAAACATATATAACATCTTAAACTATTACATTTCATAACAAATTAAACATTAAACATCTTAAAATTTATTATTCTTCTTTTTTGAATCTTCATACATAACCTTCAAATAGCTCAAACCTTCCAGCTCTAACTTCATAATGTTCTCATCTTCATTTCCCCATTTTTCTACCATATCGTCATCCCATATGAACAAATTATATGTTTCATCACTCCTCCAAATTGGACATCTTCAAAATAGTCTTCCTTTATTTTGTCCCTTCTTGCATTGGTACAAAACTATACGACCATCACAACCACAGAAATTTCCAGATTGAGATTTTACAGCGGAAGAAGACATAGAAATACCTTTGAATGAGTTTGTCTTCAAATGCGACATTGAAATGAAACTGAACAACAACAATGTCGAAAATATTTGACGTACCTCAAAGTAGAACACTTTGTAGATGTTGTTGTCTTCTTCCCGACGATGTTTATGGCGTTGATGTTAGGGTTGTTTCTTTTATCAGTGAAAAAATAGAAACTAAGTGTTTAATATATATATATATATATATATATATATATATATATATATATAGAATCACCAGTGTGTAACTACGATTTTACAAAAGTGCCGTAGAGATATCCCTATTATTTTTTATTGAAATATAAATAAAAAACGAAAAGACACACATTAACGTAAAAGAAATAAATTATATGAGGGAGCTGAGGTTCAAACACATGAAAGCGTGATTGTATCACCACACTTACAGAAGTAACCATAACTATATTCTTTAAATTTTTAATTAAAAAATAAAAATAATATGTTAGCGCTTGATTGTTAAATATGGCTCATATTGTTGAGATAATTATGGGTTGTTGAGACGATTAGGAGTTGTTGAAAGTATAACTCATATTGTTGAAATAATAATGAGTTGTGGAGATAACTATAGGTTGTTGAGAGTATAACTCATATTGTTGAGATAATGATTGGTAGAGATAGTAATTTGTTGAGGGAAACTAGGGATTAGGTTTTATATAAACTAAAACCTCATATTATATATATGGCTTTAACATTGTAATCTAATACAATTCATAAGACATAAGTAAAGGGAACTATAATCACTATATGGTCCCAGACGTAGGAAATTTGGCCAAGCTACGTGAACAAAGCTTTTGTGTATTTTTCTCTACTCTAATCTGTATTTATATATGTTTACGCTGAGTGTTTCTGCTGAGGATCTATATTAAAGTACTTTTTCTTGACATCCTTTTTAAATCTCAACATAAGTATCTTTGTCAAATCCAAAGACAAACTCTCAAATTCTCATTACATATCTCCTCTCAAGCTCAATCAAGTCCATCTCAATATCCGACAACTCCGTCTATGAATTCTCAAACTGTGATCGACTCCAACAACATGAAACGTGAGGTTCACAAGTTGGAATAGGGCTGAACAATCGGTTGGTTTGGGTAGATATCATGCTCAAAACTTAAATCCGATGTAAATTGCAGTTTCATTTTAAAGGCTTAATTCCGACCGATAAAATTTTGGTTTTTGGCAGATTCGATCAGATCGGTTTATTGGATAAATTGGGTGGATTTAATCGGTTTAATATTTATTAAATAAATCCATACAAATTATTTCTTATAAAGTTCAAGTAACATTTATTTTTAAATTTTAAAAAAATAATTAAAAATTTAAAATACCATTATATTTTCATTATTGAAATTTTTTATTATTACGTGACAGTATTTTCAATATCATTTGACATTAATTTGATCATTGTCATACTTTAAACCACAAAGTAAATAATAGTCAAAATTTTGTATTGCATTTTTTTTATATTCTTGTGAATAAACAATGTCATTACTAAATTATAAAAATGGTAATATCATAACAACGTTATTGAACTCCATTTTTAAAATGTATGAATATATAATAATAAAATAATTAAATATTAGTTGAGTTCGGTCGGGTTCAATTTCTAACGGATCTAAAATAATCATCTGAACCCGATCGAATCAACCATATATTTTTCAAATTAAGCAACTGAATCAACCCGACACCTGATACAATCAAATTCGTTTGCACAAAAATTACAATAAGTCAGTCGGTTTGAATCGGTCAGCTGAAATTTGTCTGCCCCTAAGTTGGAACATCAGCATCAAATGACACATCAAAGTCACTTTTACATGGATATGGATCCTCTCATTCCATTTCTCTCATGCCTCCATCATGCTCAAAATCCTAACCATTAATTCACTTAATTTATTTGTCTCTTATGACCATTACTTTATGGTGTAGATCTATCAACCATTGAATTAAAAAAGAAAAGAGGGCTGAACCATAAAAATTGGAGAGGATCCAAATCCCTCTTACATAGGATTGGATAAGCATCATCCATCACAGATCCGCACAACTCATTAAGGCCTGAACATCCCAAGTCCTGGTGATAAAGGTAGTCTAGAATATATACCCACCATAGAGGCACACTTGATCAAAGCCGTTTAGTTTTTTTATTACTGTTGGATAACAAGGATACATGATTTGCTGACAACTGTTCCTAAAATAGGTTAAACTAGGGGTGGAAAAACAAGCCGTGGCCCGCTGGGCCGGCCCGCGCACCGGTCAAAAAATGGCGGGTTGGGATTTTAAGCCCGCCGCTCGCCAAAGCCCGCCCCGCCAAAATCCGTCGCCCGCCA
Organism: Vicia villosa; assembly: GCF_029867415.1. NCBI lineage: Eukaryota > Viridiplantae > Streptophyta > Magnoliopsida > Fabales > Fabaceae > Vicia > Vicia villosa. Next base: position 321,110 of record NW_026705280.1, on the reverse strand, counting down.
AAGCCCGCCCCTCCTCCAAAATTCTCTCTTTTTTTAGTTAATTCTAGTAACTCTAATTCTTGATGGTTTATGTTATATATTTATTTGTAAATATATTTAATATTTTTTTAAGTAAAATTTGTTAAAAAATTTGCTTTTATAAAAAAATTGTTTTAAAAAATAAGTGAAAAATTTAGTTAAAAGGTAAAAAAAACCTATTAATCTATTAAAAAAATAAAAAAATATAAATAAAAATAGGCGGGCAGCCCGCCGCCCGCACACCTACCATCTTGGCGGGACGAACATGATTTTTATGTCCATTTCACTTGGCGAACATGTTCGCCCCGCTCGTTTTTTGGCGGGTTTAAGGCGGAGCAGACGGCGGGCGGAACGGGCTACCTATTTTGCCACCCCTAGATTAAACCCTAAAGACCCACTACAAACTACTGGAGAAGAAGGCCTGTCACCAAATAATTTTATATAAATAAATTGAAAATCTAATGTATGAAAAAAGATATTTTAATAGCTAATCAAAATCCAAAATTAACAAAAGACTTTTTTTACTTGAGAGTACTTCAAGAAACACAAATTTCATGCTGTTATTGATAAGTTCAAAAGAAATTTTAAATTGTCACTGTATCACTCGTTTTCAAAGGTCAAATCCTTATGATTCGTAAAATAAAATGAAAACTTAGTTAAAAAATAATAAATTTAATGATTAGCAAGCTTTTTACTTACAAAAGATGCTAAAGAGACAATCAGAATGCATTGATCTATTTAAAAAAAACATTTAATAATAATTCAAATATTCTTTAATAACAAAATAATCTTAAGAATGGCTTTTAACAAGAACATAAGTACTAAAAACTATTCAATATATTTTTAGAAGAATCTAAACTTTAGACACTATAAAGATATTAAAATTTTGATTAATACATAGAAGGAAAAATATGGGCAAATTTCTCAAATTTATTTATCTTATAATTCTATTTTATTTCGTATTTATTGTTGCAAGAGAAGTTGGTGGTAAGTTATTTTTCATCCTTTCTTCAATTGTCCTTCTTCATTTCTTACATTTTAGTAACATGATTCTGTTATCTTTTCTTAACAGCGCTTGTTAACGAATGTGATGATGATGACGATTGTCCCAAAACATTACTTCTAGAATATTTTGTTATGAAGTGCATTAATTACAAATGTATTGTTGTTGACTCTGAAGATCCTTCCAAAACAAAATGACTCTGAAGAACTTGATGCAGGATTATGAATATATTATACTAGTGCCATGAATGTTTGATGAGATGTTATTTAATTATAATGTAAATACTAAATACAATTTGCAACATATATGCAATTTGTTATTATGGCTTTGTACTTTAATATATTTGTAATGAAAAAAAAAAAAAATACTAAAGACTATCACCTGGGCAAATTACCACCGGTTTCATAATTTTCTATCAAGAAAATATTTGACATAATAATTTTTATTTGAACTAGTTCTAAAACCGATTTCTCTCAAAACAAGTTATATCATAGTCATATTTTTTCTTTATCCAATCTTTTTTTTTTTTCCATAAAATTCATTCTATTTTCAAAGTGTATCCAAGTTCTAGCTAGACATTTTAACAAACTAATTTTTTTCAAAATAACTCCTAGATCAAAGGTATAATATTTTAAATAACAAGTACAAATTAATAAAATTCAACAGCTGCTCTTGTTTCTTGTTATCATGTTGACTCCAACCTTCCAACTTCTCACTTAGCATCATCCATTATAACTACATACTCTTAATGAATAAATTAAAAAAGATTTTACAGAACAAACATTATAAACATAACATATTCTGCATAACAGACAATAAACTGCTATATGCAATGTCTATATGTATATGTCTAACACAAATTTTATCTTGTGGATGATGCATTTCTACTAATGAGCATATCTATATGTCAAACACAAATTTTATCTCTTGGCAATTAAAATTGTTCATCAATGCTTGGCAATTAAATGATTTACATAGCATCAGATCGTAGTAGTTGAATAAACAATCACATGAAACTCTCATAACTTTTTGAAGGTATGGAAGCTCTCACCTTATGGGCCAGTTTGTTTCAGCTTTAAAAAAATGGATTTTTTCTTTGTATTTTTGAAAATAGATTTTCTAAAATCATTTTTCAAAATATTACAAATTTTTTTATATTCGTTTTTTCTAAAATGAAACACTTAATTTGACATCCTATAACATAAACATACATAATTGAAGACCGAAACTTAGTCAAAATCATAACTTTTTCAAAAAGTTGTATTTCAAAAATGATTTTTATGAAAATCTATTTGAAATAGCTTCAAAATTAAGTTATTTTTTGAAATTTTGATATCCAATTTTTTTCCCCATAAATAGATGAAATACCTAAAATCACATTTTAAGAATAACTATTCAAACAAAATTTTCATTTGAAGCTTTTATAAAAAGTTTCTTTGTAAAATTTTTTTTTTACAAAATTTGGTAACACTATAAAAATCATTTTTAAGAAAAGCCAAAACAAACGGGCCCATAATACTGAGAAAAAAAGACAACAAATGAGATCCAAAAATTAAAATAAATAAAATAAAGAGCATTGTAACTTGGCAATTGATATGTTCATATTGAGTGTGGCATCATAATTTCTATAACAGAATGAATGGGAGAAAATGATGAATCAGAAATTTTTTATTTAAAAATGAAAGAATGTATGAAATCTCCTTATGTAAACATTTAAAAATTCTGAACACTGGAAACTAAGTTTTTTATCCCTAACAAATGTTCATCGTTCGACATGTCACCATAAAATCTATCAACATCTGGAAATTCTGGATTACTGGGTAGGGAATCTGTATCATCTTGGAAAGGACCTGCTAACGTATCACCAAAAAATTCATTCACACTACCACTTATTACACTACAGCTTCTACCTGAACTCACAAAAGAGGAAGAAATCAGTTGAAACATTTTGTCGAACACGTAACTCACGAGTTGCAAAACGGTAGCAACGGCAAGTCGGCGACAATCCTCTGCCATTTTACACACCGCAAAGGAACCAGCAGTACAACAATCAACATCATGAAATGAAAGAATTGAAGAAAAAGAATCAAGAGATAGGTTGAGAGGCGTTTTATCGAAGATGGTTACGTAAAGAAACAGAGAAAAATTGAGAAAGGGATAGTGAAGAGCTTGGGCAGCTGCCCGACCTAGCCGGGCGCTGGCTCCGCCGCAGCCCCATGACCTCCAAGTGTATCATCACATTTTCTTTCTACCACAACATCTATATCATAATATTTGTATTATTTAAGTTGAAAATCATTTTTATTTTACTTAATATCTTAATATTGTTACAATTTTCCGCAAGTCTTTAGTTGGCGAAACCAATTTATGACTCTTTTCACACTCATAATGAGGTGTTTGGTCTTTAGTTGGCTAGTGATTAAGTCTTTAGTCTTATGTTAAGGTGTTCCTAGGTTAGAGTAACATTGATTATGGGTCGTCGTCCGGTTGTGAGGTGTTTGGGATGTTGTTAAATAGTACAATTATATGTTGTTTTCAAAATATTTTTTACCGAAGTTAACCTTACCCAACTTTAAATTGGATAGATAAACATTCACCCTCACTTGATATAATGCGAGCATTTATTACCTACCATTGATTAAGACGAAATCATGACTATCATATGGAACAATGGTTTTTCTTGATGACTTGATGTAGCTAGACTGGCCCGATCATGACCTTTGAATCATTTATCTAGGATTCTCAAACCAGATAATATCTCACTATTTGATTTGGAACCATTTATCTAGGATTCTCAAACCAGATAAAAAATTTAATTATAAAAGGTGGTAGAGTGGTTTATTCCTACGTTTTCTATCATCAGCCTCTTTCGATAATTCAATTGTTTTTCTTCCTTTCTTGTTAAACTTTATTGTTGTTCTAATGAAACCTTTATCTTCAACCACTTTCATTAGTTTCCATTATTTTCATACAACTAAGTTCAAATTTTTTTATGCTTCACAAGGCTTTAAATAATTTCTCTTTACAACTTAATGTGCACTCTACATTGTGTTTCAACTATTGTTATTGTGTCTTAATGTTTGTATTGAAATTTACATTGGTTTGACCACCCAATATTCATATGCCCTGAATTCAATCCATTATCTATATGCGAGTTATGAATGTACTTGAGGACACCCTATATATTTTGTGAGCCATCATACTTGTACCAATTCCAACTTTCTTGTAGCTAGGTTCTCTTTGAGATTGGAGTGTGGCACTTTTCATAGTTGGGAACCACATTTGAAACTAATTCATAGGGTGCTCCTTCTCCATACATGACTTCTTATTTCAAGAGGTGGAGTTTTGTCTTCATATAAAGGATTATTGTTAAGAACCTCACATAGAATATTATATGATCTGAAAAATGCTATCAGAGCTTACTAGCCTACTAGTCAGTTTTATAGGTTGAGTTAGGCCCAACCACATTTCTTAAAATGGTACCAGAACCTCGTTTAAGATCTGGTGGGTCACCTATTATCACGTTTCCGCTATCAGGCCACCAACCATATATTTCCACGCTCCAATTGTATAGTCACGCGCATGAGGGAATGTGTTAAGAGTTCCACATTGGACAATATATTACCTGAACATGTGCTTATAAGTAGAAGAAATCCTTACTCTACTAGCCGATTTTATAGGGTTGAGTTAGGTCCAATCACATTTCTTAATGACTAGGAATTAAGACTCATAAAGCATTTATCCATTATACCCTCTCAACTACATCCTAATTGCAGGGCCTATATACATCCATTCCAACTTCTGTAGGATTATACGGTAATTAATGGCCACTTTTATGTCTTCTTCAACATATTCTCCTTACTTTGAGAGATCGCTATATACATCCATTCCAACTTCTTTGGGATTATATGGTAATTCATGGCCACCTTTATGTCTTCTTCAACATCTTCTCCTTACTTTGAGAGATCGCTAACCTGAAGATCCTTAAGGTCTCACCTCCTTTAAACAATCTTAGAAGACAGTTAAATCTTTCATGAATTCTCTCAAAACCTTCAAGTACTAGTTTTTAAAATCAAAACCCTTACAAAGAAAGCTCAATGTGAGTCTTACAATAGTATCATGCTTGTAGTTGTTAAGGGGACCAATTTAATTATTTTTCTCAGGTTTAAGTTGTTATTTCCTAATTTCCTTCACATCTTGAAAATATTAAGAGAAAGATTATGGAGTGTGAAGAGTTATAACTAGGGTAAGTCCTTTAGTAACTCTAAGTTAATTGTTCCACTAGAAAAAAGTTGTTCCGTTAAAACAAAAATAGTGAATTCTTATCTACCCAACACAAAGTTTTGTCCCTTATTTTTATTCTTTCGAATAACATGAATCATTGGATATTTATCTTCTTCACTTGCGCAAATTTTTTTGGGGCTATGAATAACCTCACCAAAAAGTTGTATTCTTGCCGATGAATACAAATTATAGAGAAGAAAGTCCAAATAAACAATACATTCGTAAATTCAACATAAAAAAAAATTCAAAGAGTTAATTTCTAGTAAAACCTTCGAAGAATTTTCTTTCAATGACGAAGATAAAATTTATTTGAGAGCTTCTCACAAAAAAAGATGACTATGAGATTACAAAATTATCATATAAGCAATTATTTAGATTAAGCGCTAAGATAATCGAAGAAAATGATAAAATTAAATAGTGCAACCTAGATCTTAAAGACTAAATTGAGTCTTTTGAAAGTAGTAATGAAACATTGAAATATGAAATTGCTAACTTTATAAACCAAGATAATATTTATGAAACATGAGTCTCGATGAAAAAGGAAGTGAAAATTTTGCATGAAACCATAAGTAAATTTATTAAGGACAAAGAAAATGTTGAACTGATTCTATAAAATCAAAGGCATTGCTTGAATAAAAAGGGACTAGTGTTTAAATTCAGTAGATCACATAATAAATTATTAATAAGAAGAAACTGAATCATTTTGTCTACAAATGTTCTTATTTTGATAGATTTGGATACCTAGAGCCATTTTGTTTTGATAAATTAATAAGGTTTAAATGTAGTAACACTAGGCCTTATAGAACTACTAAAGCATCAGGACCAAAAAAAATTGGATACCAATGGACAAAATCTAATGTGTTTTTGCAGAATGCTTTGCAGCTTTAATGAAGATGTAGTGCGTACTAAATAAAGTTATGCAAGGAAAAACGTATACCCTCGAGTATACAGTAGTGCTTAACTCTACTAATGCTTGTGATCCAAGGATCTTCGCTGATGGTTTATATTAACGATCGTGATCAAAGCAAATGCAAATGTCCGTTGAGGATGGTTTGAACATTTATGATCTATTATGATCTACTAACCTCTTAGTAGGTTGAGAAGATAAGTTTGTAATAGATTCATCAATCTCATGTGTTACACCAGCTCTCATGTCCAACAATTCATATAGAAGGAAGCATGATAATATAGTACCATTCCCGCAATAAATAGAGGTTTTATCAAGATTACTTGATATTCAAGGTAGTACACTTTTAGAAGTTAAATAATCAAAATACTCTAATTAACCCTATAAATAAGTGCTTTATTATTTGCTCGTCATTTTAAAATTATGATTAAATAAAATGAATGAACTTCTAGCATTTTTCAAGAAAAGAATGCAAACAGAACAACTAAGGGTGCAAAATGCAGGGTGCCAAAGTCAAAATTCAACCCAATGCCCAAAAAGACTAAGGGCCTAATCGATTCGAAAATTTTAAAAATTCACATCTAATACACCATGTACAAAATAATCTATCAGATAGAAAACTTAATCGATTAGATAATTGAAAGACAGCGCAACGACTAGTTTCTGACGTTCACATACACGCATTTATTAACCTAATTGATTAGAAAGAGATTCTAATCGACTAGGCAGTTGTTATAAAAAGTATTTTCTCCTCTTCCTTCTCATCTAATTCTACCCAATCATATGTGCATTATCCTTTTGTTTTTAGAGCAAATTTCTTTCATCTCTTCATCATCATTACACTGGCACCATAAAGAGCACACACCACTGATTCCTCATCCTCATACCACTCTGAAACCTTCTTAACCCAAGAATAAGAAACAAACTTCAACCACTACTATGTTGATGGAGAAATTTTGGAGTCTCGCTATTTGGATGAGAAACTCCTCAAAGATTTCAACATTATCTAAGCTTTCACTGATGTCGTCTTGAGAAACTTCGTATTTGATGTACTCCAAGAAAGATTTTATACCTTAGCGAGATTGTTCTATGTCAACCTCTAATATACAAGTGGAATGCTTGGCTCTGAAGTCAAGAAGCATCCAATTTAGCTTACCCTTGAAGAATTCACACAAATATGCAATCTTCCCTGCAATAACTACGACTATGATGAAAGTGAGAAAGGTAACCATTTTAATTGTGATAATGCTGCTATTTCCGTTCTAATTGATCATACCTCTATCATTCTTATTCACTTCACCATTGTCATAATACGCACAAATATTCGAGTAATTCACTGTATGGTGAATCATGCTCATTTCCCAAGAAAGAACAACTCTAGCCACATAAACAAATATGACATGCATCTGATTTGATTTTTGGAAAATGAAGTTGAGAAAAATTTAACTGATGCACTAATTCATCATATAATGGATAACAAAAAGAAGAACACACCCTTACCATATAGCAAACTAATCACAAAAAATATTGTTGTACTATGGCTACGATTTAGAAGAGGAATAATTAGAGAGTAAATGCTTAAAAATAGGAAAGAGCACCCTAACTCAAATGAGGTTCAAAATTGAAAAATAGGGAAATTGTTTCACTACCTCCAAAAGCACCGCCAAGACCATGCAACAAGTAGAGAACACGACCTCCCTCTTTCTTCCTATTCCAACAATATCCTCAACAACGTCCTCCATAATCAACAAGAGATAATAATTAGAATGCATAGGAGAAAAAATTCATGGATTTGTTGCCTCACCAAGAAACTTGCAAAAACCAACTCATATATCTAATTGCATCTAGTGAGGAAGGTGAAGAGGCAAATATGTTACTTTCTTAGTTGTCTTAAATGTTTTACCCTTTCTGTTTCATTCTTATTTCTTGTGCTTTGCATGTTTTTAATTAATGAAAGTGTTTCCTTTCCTTAGTAATATCTTTGAGTATGTGCTTGCATATGTAAAATTTATTTTACCATATTTACCCATATTTTTTATAATGACAAAAAGGGAGAAGTATACTCTTAGAGAGAGTAGAGTTTACTCCCTACTCCTGTGAAGAGGAGTTTAACCACTCTAAAGTCTATCTACCGGCTTTTTCTTTTACACTTCTCTGAAAAATGATTCGTCGTCATAAAAAAGGGGGAAGAATGTGAACCTATGTGCTTGCAAGCATAATCAAAAAGTGATCATATGTGATAAAGCTTCTGGATAGCAGGATTCAATAAGAAACTTCTTAACTTTGATGATGGCATGGTTTTGATGATGACAACACTTAAAGTGGTATTGATGCAGACCACACTTAAAGTTAATCAATTACTCAAATTAGCTCAATTGACCAAAGACGCACAAAGTGGTGGATCCATCTATCCTTTAGAGAGAAAGTGTGAAAGCTAGTATGACCGTGTATGTTAGAGTGATTAATATATTGTAAAGAGACAATGGAGTTTCTGGAAGTATTATAGCTAAATTACACACACACACACACACACAAAAAAACATAAAGAAGCCTCTCACCTTTTATTTAAAACAACCAAAAAAAGTTTTTGGAGCCTAGCTAGTTGATTAGGAGTCTTCCCGGTTAATTAAGAAAAGTTTTTGAAGTTGTGTAATCAATTAGATTTATAGACTAATCGATTCGATGTTTCATTATCGATTCTATAATGGAATGTGATAGTCTTTTAATGATTGGTACCAACTATCTATCAAAACCTTCCATTTTAGCAAGCTATAATCGATTATTTGCACTGCCAACTAAAGAACTTCTCTATCATTTCAAATCATCCAGAAAATGTCAAAACTTCACTTTTCCTTTCTCTCATAATCTCTCTAATTCATTTATACTTTTCTCACATGTTTTAGCCATAGTTCTCTGAGAGAATTTTTTTAGTTTAGTGAAGAATTTCTTCCGGGTGAGGGCTTTATTGTAAATTTACCAGGAGTAATTTTTTCTCGAGTAAATCATTCCTCCCTAGGAATTTATGATTTTTGTTGGGAGTTAAATCATTGTAAAATCTATTTGTTTGTCTTTGGAGATTAGAATAAATATGTGTTCAATTCTTGAGCGCTGCCATTGAAGAAAAGCTTTCTTTTGGGTTCGTGAATAATAACTATTGAAATATGTTCAAAACAGTCTTGAGTTCATCCCATTCAAAATCTATCTTGGTTTGAGATCACCCTGATAAATATATCACTTTGGTTCTTGGTCAGCCCGTATAAAACCTCCATTCGATTCAAAGTATAGACAACTCAAAACTCCATCTTGGTTCAAGATCAACTTGAGCAAAATCTCCATTTGGCTTAGAGACTAACCGCTCGACACATTGTTCATTATTTGATTTGGAGACTAACCGTTTCAAGCCTTAGTTCGTTGTTTGGTTGGAAGTTAGCCTAAGACTTCATTTTCTTGTATAAGGGGGTTCGTGGGCTTAACTTTCTAAAATCTCTTAAGAAAATAGTGGATATTCTCAATATCAGTTCTTTGAGAGAAGAGTAGGTCACTTCTTTAGACTAAACCTTTATAAATTTATGGTGTCGTTCTCTCTTCCCTTATCTATTTTATTTTTCATTAAATTTCTTTACTTAAAATTTCCGCTGCTTATTCAAACACTATTGGTAAAATGTTTTCAAACTCTAATTTCTTAAATGATTTTGTTTTAAATTAGCGATTTTCAAACCTGCACAATCCACCCCTTCCTCTTGTGTATGGAGTCACATGTTTAACATGTTTTTTGTGCAAGAGTGCTTTACACTATCAAACATTAAGTGGTATCTTAATAGAGGCAATTCAAAATACATGATCAAAGATAAGACTTTGCTCTCCTCTTTAACTCCCAAAAAATGAAGCTTTGTATCCTATTGTGACAACAACAAAGGGAAAATCATTCTTAATGGTACCATTGGTAAGTTCCTCAATTCAATTATTAGGGAGGGTCTTTAGTAGATGGCTTAAAGAGTAGTTCACTAAGCATTAGTCAATTATGTGACAAAGATAAAAGTGCAACCTTTAATTATTATGGATGCAGGGTTATCAAATCTAAACCTCATCAAACCATTTTTACTAGCCAGAGAAATGAAAACACCTGCACCACAAATCTAAACAACATTCCTTCAAATGATGTTTGTCTTCTACATAACGAGGATGCATCTTGGTTGTGGCATAAGAGAATAACCCATATCCACATGGACCACTTAAACAAGTTGGTACACAAGGACTTAGTGATTGGCTTGACAAATGTAGGTTTAGAAAAAATTGAGATATGTGATGACAGCCAAAAGTGTAAACAAACAAGGGTCTCTTTTAAAGGTAAAAATGTAGTTTCTGCAAATCGACCCTTAAAACCTTTACACATGAATTTTTTGGCCCATCCAAAACCAAATTTTGTGGATGAAATATATATAACCTTGTAATTATGAATGATTACTCTCGCTATACATGGAAAATATTTCTAACTCAGGAAAAGAAACGTGTTTGGTGCCTTTCAAAAACTTTTTCCATGGTTATCTAGAACGAACAATAATTAAGGATTACATTGATTTGAAGTGATCATGGTGGTGAATTCTATAATGAGGAATCTGAAAAGTTTTATGTTCAGAATGGAATACAACATAACTTTTCCATTCCAAAAACTCCCCAACAAAATGGGGGTAGCATAAAGGAAGAATAGACCCCTAGAAGAGCTATCAAGGACGATGTTAATGAGTCTAACCTTCCTAAATATTTTTTTTTTTGGCCAGCGGTGTAAGAATTGCTTGCTATGTATTGAATCATATATTGATAGGACCAATTCTAAAGTTGATGTCCTGTGAGTTTTATAAGGAAGGAAGCCAAATATTGATCGTTTACAAGTATTTAGATGCAAATGCTTTGTCCTTAACAACAAAAAGTATAATCTTGGTAAATTTGACACAAAAGCTAATAAATGAATATTTCAAGGATATTCCACTACTAGAAAAGCTTTCAGAACTTTTAATTAAAAGATCCTGGAAATTGAAGAATTAGTTCATGTTACTTTTGAAAAGTTTAACCCCTTGATTATAGAGGTAGTAGTTGTTGATTATGCAGGTATATATCTTGGAGAAAACTTCTCTGGAAGATGATGATCAAGATAAAAAGATCAAGGTCAAGGTCAAGAGGGAGATCAAATTCTAAATGAAAAAATTCAACTTAAAGAAGCAAACTTAGAAAATCAAGATCTACCCAAAGAATGAAGGACTGATAAGCACCATCCAATTCAGAATGTTAATAGAGATATTTCAAAGAAAGTTACAACTCAACACTCCCTTAGAAAGGTAAGTAACTACATAGATTTTGTTTCCTTAATTGAGTCAAAGGATGTTAATGAGACCCTCATCGAAGAACATTGGTCTCTTGCTATGCAAGAAGGGCTAAATCAATATGAAAGTGTAATACGGTGGGAGAACTGACTTTTTGAAATGTTGCGGATAGCAAGAGTCGCCACCGACTTTTATTTTATCCAATTGGAAAGGCTAAAAGAACAAGAAAGACCTTTTTAAAAGACTTGAGTTCGGGGGGTAGATTATACAAAGGGAAGGTGTAAGCATCCTTTGTATCCATGGTTATCCATGGGCTCTTAATTGCTTAGCTCACTTTTTTGTTTGAATTGTTTGAAAAAGTGTCGTGTGTGATTAGAAAATATTTGAATAAGGACTTTAACTTGTAAATAAGTGTAGCCTTTTCGAAAGTAATTTGAAAAGAGGTGTGAAAAGCATTTTGAAACTTTGATTTGATTGTGAGCAAGCAGTTAAGAGCCACCTACCCTAAGTTTGTCTTTCTTGTTCTTTAAGTCTTTCGTTTGAAAGGGTTATCCATACCATAAGGAAGGTAGGTAGTCCTTTCATTGGATTTATCGGGTCATCGAGGGTAATCATTCGCCATAAAACTGTCCCTACCATAAAGAGGGTAGGTAGTCTTTAGGGAAGAATATAATAGTCATTTTAGGCAACATGTAAAGACTCCTTAGCATTCGAAGGAGTGATCATCATTTATCGAGGCAACGTCGAGGGACAAGATCATATTTATCGTAGGCAACTCGAAGGGACTATGATCTTTATATCGAGGGACTATGACGATTTTATCGAGGGCAACATGCTAAGGAGTCCCTACGCTCGAAGGGACTTAACTATTTCGATCAAAAGGCAGCATAAGAGAGATTACCCTAAAGGTGAGTGTGTGTCACAATCAAGTGATTCAATTCAATTATATTTATCTTGTATAAATTATTCTAATTCAATTCAGGGGTTGCACTCCCTAATTACTAACCACGCAATAAATAATCGTGCGGAAATTAAAATGCAGAAAGTAAAACTTACGCTATTACAGTTTTATGGGTGGGGGATTTTACAATAAACACCTGTGGGGGTTTTGCGGAAAATAAAGACGGAAATTAGAGAAACTATAATTAATTATTATACTTAAATATCTTGAATCGTCGTCGAATCTTCGATCAATCCTGAAAATCAAGAATAAAAAGAAGAAAGAAAAAAAGTTAGTGTATGGAGGATCTATTTATCATATTCTCGATTAATCATTTAAATCCTAATTAAAATAATTGGTTTTGAAAATTATGTAAAGAAACGATTAATTTTGAGGTTCAAAAACAATTAAGGGCTAATTTACAAAAAAAAGTCAGATTTTCGATTAAATATAGTAATTTTCAATATATGACTTTATTGTTTAATAACATGATTTTTTTAGAAAAGAAAAACAATAATTAATAATTAATAAAACAAAATAGTTTTTAAAAAAATAAGAAATATGTAATTAAATATAAAAAATTTAGAAGAACTTAGCTCTGGATCCTGTGTGGCAATGTTCTGAGGCTCCATGGTGAGCAAGCATCTTCTGGTCCTTCAGATCTGGACTGATGAAGATCAGGGGTGGATATTAGAGGGCGTATGGTGAGGGATGGCTGGTAGAGAGCGCTGGATCAGTGTACAAACGAATTGAAAAATAAAATTGTACAACCTGGGGATCAAACACGGGTTTCTTTGGCAACCAGCACGTTCACGATTCACCACCTGAACCACGCTTAACAAGTGATCATAAACCAAAAAGAAAATATAATAATCAAAAATTCGTTGGTTAATGGAATTTGAGAGAACGAAGTGACGTGGATCCCACTAACGCCTGCACATCCAATCAAAATTGGGGAGAGGGAATGGAATAGTTGACTGGCCAATAGAATGAGGGAAGAGAAGTCAGTAGTGTTGACCAGCGAATGAGGGTTAGCCACGCACGGCCAACCCTTCAACGAGTATTGTTCATCGTCTTCTCCCAGGTCACCTGCGGATTTAACTTGGGAATTTGTTGCGGATTTTCTTGCAAAAAATCCTTCGAACATTAAAACCTGCAAAAATCAATGTCAACAAGAACAAGCATAGTCCAGATCTATGTAAAATCATCCCCTGAATTCATTGGTGATGTCCGTTTGGCCTAAAAACGCTTGCAACAATTAATTCGATCGTGTATACCTCTTATGCCCTAACCATGGTACTTAGTGATTCCGGCTTCAAACCTTGCATGTAATGGTTCAAAACTCTTCTAAAGCATGCCATAAACTCAAATGGATGGCTAGTTCAAATGGAAATAATCATACATACGTAAAACAAAAAGTGTAAAGAATGAATGCATATGAACACCATGAGACTAAGGTTTTATGCGTTCAAGGAACCGTGCTTTGACACTTACTTGCCTTTTGATGCCTCCTGGGATCACTGGAATGGTTGGTTTGATCTTTTGGTGGGTGCAGCAATGAAAACGAAAGCTTTGTTTTTTATGTGATTTTTGGAACTTTGAAATATGCTTGAGAGGCTAGGGTTTTGTCGTCTCTCATGTTGGATTACTTGTGTATATATAGGAAATCAAATTATGTTTAAGAAACAAAGAAAGAATCAAATGGAATCATGGTAAAAATTTGATTTGATTCTTTGATTCAAATCTTTCTATTTTGATCCTCCATCTATTTTCCAAACTTTTTTCACGTGTTATGGCTTTGCTAGATGGAATAGGTCCAGATTCAATGAATGGTATCCTTCACTTTATTTGATTTTATTTTATCTTGATTTTATTTGATTTAAGTTGAATTTAAAGGAATAAACCCAAAATAAATATAATAAAAATCATAAAATAATTTTCAAATGACCTTTGGGCCTTGAATGATCTTAAAATCACATGGATAACCTAAAATTCATGGCCCATTACTTGAAAATACAAGATTCTTCATTTAGGGTTTTATGCTCTCCTTCAAACTTCTCCAACTTCTGACAGTCATAATTTTTATCCTATGAAGGTGTTATAGAACTTTTTAGAAATATCAAGATGTCCTCTATAAGCTACTTTGGAAGATTTTTTGCATTTGGAGATTTTATCTTGAAGATATGGCTCCTGACAAAAAACTGCTTTTTTGCGAGCTTCTAGAAGGACCTGTAATGTTTTGGCTCATATCTCTGAAATGAAGCATTTTTGGCCTGGGCTTTAGAGAGACAAAGTTGTATAGAATTCAATTTCCTTCAAATTAGGCTTTGGTTGGGAAATTTATGATGTTCCATGTGAAAGTTATGGCTGTTCAAAGTTGGGTTGACTTTTCTCCTTAAAACCCTAATTTAGGAACTTTTCTCTTTGATGATTTTTTGAGCTTTTCTTGATGAATCATGATCAACCTTTGATCAAATGATTAATATGACTTTAAAATATTGATGTCGACCAAAAATCAGGAGTTTTGACTATAATTTGACCATAGTTGATTTTTAGATCAAAACAGTCGACTATTGATCAATTGGGCAATCTTGTGAATCAAAGCTTGAAATATAGTGGGCAAATTTTGGGGTATGACAGAAAGAAACAACATTTTGGAACTTGTTTCCAAAGCTTCAGTTAATCAAGTGATTGGAACCTGCTGGGTCTTTTTCCTTTAACTTGGTGAGGATAGAAACATTTTGAGAAATAAAGCGGTACATGTGGCAAAAGGATATGATCAATGGTAAGACATCGATTTTGATGAAACCTATAGTCATGTAGCTTGATTAGAAACCATAAGTATGCTTCTATCTTTTTATTGCATCTTGGATTTATTACTCTTACATCTAAGAGGAAGTGCTTGTTGATCAACCTCCAAGTTTTTTAAACTTTTCCTTTTGTGATCATGTATTTAAATTGAAAAAGTCTATATACATCCTGAAACAAGCTCTCAGAGCTTCGTATGATCGTCTGAGAAAGTTCATATTAAAAAAATAATGTTCAAGGTGTAAAGGTTTACAAAACCCTTTTTATCAAAAATTTGAGCATGACATATTATTATTACAAATTTATGTAGATGATATCATCTTTGGTGCTACAAGTGAACCATTGTGTAAGGAATTTTATGATATGATGTAGAATGAGTTCGAGATGTCAATGATGGGGGAGCTTTGATACATCCTCAAAATTTAAATTCACCAATATAAGAAATACATATCCATTAATCAAGCAAAGTACTACAAGTAGTTACTCAAGAGATTCAAGATGGACAAAGCAAAAGCTATCTTTTCTATAATGACTACCTCTTGTAACTTAGGTAAAGACGAGGGGAAAAGCCAGTTGAAGAAAGTAGGTAATGAGGTATGATTTGATCTCTCCTTTATCTCATTGCATCTTGTCTTGATATCACGTTTATTGTATGTCTTTGTAACCATTTTTAAGCATCCCTGAAAAAATCACTTCGCTCCGTACGAAAACCGAATATGAGATATCTTATTGGCACACCACTAATGAGCTTAAGGTAGCCCAAAGGGACTAATTGTGTCTAAGGTGGGTACTTTGACTCTAATTTTCTGGGTGCAGACTAGATCGGAAAAGTAAACAACTACAAATGATACATTTTATGACAAAGCTTTCACCTCAAGCAACAGAAAACTGAGGTATAAACCCTGAGCGAGCCACGTTTTATATATTTTTTAAAATATACCATCTATTCACTCGGTTGATATGCATAACCAAGAGGAAAACTAACTAAGGGACTCTTACTTCAAATCTCAACAACTGTAGTTTATATTTATATTTCTTTTATAATGACGTCATTCTTTTTTTTATTTAAATATTAAGTCATCTATTATTTTGGCTAGACTACCAACTGAATGGAAATATTACCCAACTTTATCTATAAAATAATTCATTTATTCAATTTTTTCCTAACTTAATTCATCTGATGCTGCTCCAAACTCGTTAACATCATTCTCTATGATGGATTGCAAGACACAAAAATCTATTAAGGTTTCACATTTAGTTAGAAAATCTTTCAAGGTTGTGTGTTGTTTTTGTTATTATTGTTGTTGTTGTTGCTGCTGCTACATCCATGCATTGAAGAAATAAATTTTACTAACCTTGAACAAAATATATTTTTGCTCTTGCAATTAGTCTCACAAAATGACGTTGTTATTGTTGATTCTACCTCTTGCAATCCATTGTTATATTTTGGAATAATTTCTCAATGTTGTCATCCAAGGAGAAAATTCAATGATTTAATTCTTTTCATGACTGACAACATTGAGAAACCTATTCTTAATCATACTAAGAAGATATTGCAACCCAAAAAGATAATGGTGGATGATAAGAAGCTGTTGGTGATATTCTTGCAATTCATCATTGTTTAGGTCTGCAAAAGATGTATTCCCTCAGGTGAGCTGACAACCGAGGAGAAAATTCCTTATTATATTTTATTTATTATTTATATACTAATCAATTCACAAGAAACAACACTCAAGACATTTCCAACACATCAATTCACAAGAAACATTAGTTATATATCAGCATAAAACCCTCACCAGCTAATCAAAATGTAAATGCTACAACTTTATATCTTGGATGCTATGTTATGAAATACAAATATTGATAATGAAAGCATTTGGATTGAAAATAGTGAAACTTAAATAAACGTGAATATAATCTCTAGGATGGATTGTAAGAGCAGAAAAAAGTATTAGTTCAAAATTAATATTCCTTACATAATCTCTTCACTTGTAACCAATAAATTATTTTCTTTATCTAACCTTTGTTAATTTTATACCAAAAACAAATGCAAGCAAACCATTGGGAATATATTGAACTTGGGTGTGCAACAAAACTTTGCATTTGATCTCATCAAGGTTCAAAATAATAATCATGAAGAAGATTTAGAATTTGTCAATAAATTTGTATTTGTAGATTGAAACAAAAATAATGTAAAATTAAGAAAAATATATATTTTAATAAATCAAGGAATATTAAAGAAGCTATATGAAGTCTCATTAGATAGAAGAAATTAATTCTCAGATGAAGTGATGTATCAATGATGAATTTAGTAATGGATCTTGAAACTTCAAGGTTGTTAAAGAGACGAAGTGGAAAAGTCCGTCTAATATTATATTTGAGTGAGTTGTGTATTGTAAAAGTATAAGAGTATCTTCTAAGATGCTAAGGCAACTATCAGACACACAAACTAAAATGTTTTTGAAGTCTCTCTTCTTTTATAAAATCACAAGAAATGTTTTACGCAAGTAACTAGTTGGTTACTAAATTGAATAAACCTTTAGGAATGTCATTTACACTAGGTAATTGATTAACGCCCTAGGATTAATCCATTATCTCTTTTGTAGTGCATCCTAATCGTTTAAAAGAGCTTCAAATCAGTTAGTGATGGAGAATTTGAAAACCTTTTATATTTTGTCTACATAATCGATTAGACCTAACACATAATCGATTATGAGCATTAAAAATTCTATGAATTGTTTTTTTTTTATAAGCTATTTTTTATATATATAAAGGAGGATTCTCCTCATTTCAAATCACACAAGAATTCAGATTTTTACAATGTTTTTCTTATTCTTTTATTCTCTACTCTTCTTTTTATATTCTTTCATTAAAGTTTGAGTGAAAAATATATGTGAAAATTTGTTGAACAGAGAAGTTAAGCTACGCACGGATGTATGGTGACATAGGATAAATGATAAATAAACAATGAAGAGTTGGAAATATGAAAGATAAATCAATGAAGATAATGTTTGCACAAGAATTAATCAAAGGAATTGCTAAGGGAAAAAAAGGAGGAGAAAATAAATGGCAATTCAAGATGAAAAAGAGATGCATGTAACAATTTTTCAAAAATTCCCACTAACTATTGAAGCAATCTAATGAACTCTCAAATGCTCTTACTGATGCCATAATATGTGATTAAAATTGGGAGTTCTAAATGACTTATTTCTTATTCATTAATAATCCATACATGGTTTTACATAGAACTACAAATAGTACAAAAGAATACAAATGAGCTTATATAGGAAGCTCAACAGTAGTCACAATAACTAAAATAATAACATATTCAAAACTAATTTCTAACAAACTTTGAAATAGATTAACTGAATGAATAATAATTACTTGGTGGAAAGATTATAAGAGCAAGTAAGGTTCAATATCAGGACCTTTACCCATGAAAATTCTCAAAAACTCTTCAAACGTGATAGGCTTGTATATCGGACGAGCATCTAAACATGTTAAAGACTTTGCAGGTTCTATAATATTTTTGCTTGTAGGACGAATGAAGTATGCGATAGTCGTTCTCGCAGTTTCTGAATTCGTCACAACTCGATGTTCAGCTCCTATAAGCCTTCCATTACTAATGATCTAGTGAATGCAAATTCATGTTAGCATAAATAATAAATTGTCAAATAAACTAGTATAAAAAAAGAGTTAATAGTAATTCACCCCCTGTAATGTTAGCGAATTTTGCTTTTCCCCCCTCCCTACCTTTTGGCAACGGTTTTTTTAAAAAAAACGTTGTCAAAACCTTCCTTTGACAACGGTGGGGTAAACCGAAACACGCTCATATTACAGGGGATAAACTACTATTAACCCTAAAAAAAATTATGATGATAGATAGAAATATATGTAGATATATATACCTGTAAAATAAGTCCAATGTTAACAACAAAAGCATAAGGAATTGGCTCAACAACAATCCATTCTCCATCCTCGAAGACTTGAAGAGCATTTATATCTTTATCTTGAAAAAGAATGGTAACAAGGTTAGGATCACGATGCTTGGGAGCTCCCAAAGTTAAACTTGGCTCAGGACAAGGTGGATAGTGATGAGATAGCAATAGTGGACTTTCACTAAGTTCACCATTGCAATATTTTGGGTCAAGTCCTAACCCTTCACATAGAAGTTCCAAAATTTTGAGCCCTAAGACTCTCATTTCTTGAGTGTATCTCCCAACTACTTCGCTGAAAAAGTGTGTCATTCATAATAAATAACTTGTCATTCATAATAAGTTTTTTTAACCAAAGTCCACAAAACCGGTGTTAGGTTGCTGGTAGATTTTTGTTTACAAAGTGGTAAGTGTTATAGACAGAATGCTATGACTTTTAAGAGTTATTTGACATTACTTGGTAGGAAAAAAAATGAAATTTTATTAGAGGATTGGAGTTCAGGTTGATGGGGACTTGAAAGCAACTATGTGAGATGATCTTGGGGTATTTATTTTATCCTTAATGGTTTGTTTTACAGTTACATGATTTGTTTAATACAATACAAACTTTATTCTTGTTAGAGATGATAAATTGGTATAAAAGGGAAATTATATAGTGTTGGAGGGCCTTTAAGACACGTCTGACAACATCAGACTATATTACAAATCCAAAGAGCATGACTTAACACCTCCATATGTGACCTATAATTTTATAAAATATAATTAATTCAATTTGTTAGCGGATATTTATTTAGGTTAACTGTAGGATTTATTAGTTGGAAAAACCAATGATAATACCTTTGTTTCACAATGATGCAATGACTATCAGTCGAAGTGATTGGAACAAATGAGCAATGTGGTCATTTATGTGGTGTCGGACTAGGCATCAGCCTGAGATTATTTTTCAGATCGTAGTGAAAGAGTGACAAAATGCACAAAAAAGCATATTGAAGAGCTAGTAGATAAGATGCTGGAGGAGAAAAAGCAAAGAAAGAAAGAGACAATATTAGAAAAGGAGATGGCGACTATGCGGGAGAGTATGACCAAGGAGGTGCAAAAGAGGAAGACCTAGGAGGTGTGAGAGAGTGTGATCTAGGAATTGTGAGAGAATGTGGCTCGAGATGTGATTGAGATAAATATAAGTTTGGTTTAAATTTTTTATCTGATTAAATATATTTGTTATGAGATGTTGCTTTTTTTTTGTTCTTAAAATTATGCATGGTGTTGTTGTTATTTTTATGATGTAACAATTGAAATTGATGGATGTACTCTCACACCCAAATTTAAATCAATTAGACATATCAGAGAATATTGTTTTGGATGGTGCAACTATGAAAAATTAGTTGTTCATCTTCAGTCCCCCATCACAAGTTTGATACTCCAATACATCAACCAGATTCATTGTAAAGATTGTCAAGCATATGGTGGAGGAAATGAAGACTCGTTTTTTATACAATTACAACACGAACTAGAACATTTATTTTTAATATTAAATAGTCGTATAAGGCATATTGTGGATGGTACTAATTGGCTTGACATAACAATACTTCAATTATGATTCATGTAAGTCAACTTTTATGGTGATTTCAATTTGTATTCATTATTTTCAGATATTTTTAATATCAACTTTTGTTTTGAACATCTTAAAGACACATGCATCAACTTTGTGCACAAAGGGTGTGTTTGTTTCAAGTTATAAAATTACACTCTTTGGAATCATTTTCTCGGGAATAATATTCTTATGTATGTGTTTGGCCCAAAGTTAGATTTCAAAGGAATGTTCACAAATTTAATTTAATTTAAAAATTATAAAAAATAAAAATAAAATAGTGTTAGTGAGAAGTTAGGAGTTAGTTGGACATTACTCCCAAGGGATTGTTGGGTTCCCACCCTTTAACATGGAATTAAATAAAGAAGAAATCATTTGCAAAATAAGTTCTTGGGAATAAAAAACATTCGAGAATAATTTTCACTAACTTGAAACAAACATGAGATTATTGCATTTCCAATATTATATTCTCAGGAATCTTATTTTGTAGCTTGAAACAAACACACCCAATTTTTTTTTTATATTTTCATTAAAATTATATTTCAAAAGTTATAAGTAATTTTTCTTTTTAATTTCATACAATTTATTCCAAATCATATTTCAAATTGTGCATGAAATAATAGCAAAAATTGATATATATATATATATATATATATATATATATATATATATATATATATATATATATATATATATATATATATATATATATATATATATATTCAAAAATGGGGAGGTATATGCATGAAATAAGTGCATGTGACAGGTACCACACTTCTTGAGAAAAAAGGGCAGGTAGTTAGTTGATATATGCTCAATTATTATTCATTCTAATTTACATATGGAGTAATAGACATGTGATGTGACTTATAAGTAATTAAATGCATCCAATTGTACTAATAATAGCCATGCATATGGTTGTGTTACTTTGTTGGGAGACTATTGTTTTTGATTGATAATTAGAGATAAGAAGGCTTTGGCTAGGGAAGTTTATTTTAATTTATGTAGTTTTTAGTTTGATTGATATTTTAAAAGAAATTTTAGAAGAACATTGTTAGATGAGAAATATTACTGCGATAATGCATAAGTCTTTGTAAGAAAAATTCAATGGAAGTTTCATTATCAACTATTTCATATTTCATAAATTAATAAAATGAAAAAGTAGGGAAATTTAAAAATAATAATAATAATATTCCAGCTAACTTTAGATGTAAGTTCTTAGTATGATGTTACTAAGAATGTGATGGACACAATGTTTGATTGTGACATGTAACTTTCTTAATCAACTTTAAGGATAACAAATATTCGATATTTAGGAAAGAGGTTGTATTTGTCAACCGGGAACACATCAACTTCCACCATCAAGAATCTCTTAATCCAATTGAAATTTTTTATGTTATTGTGATTGTTATCCAATAATTTTATTTTATTAATTTAATTAAAAGTAGACTTGGATATCAAAAGATTAAATTTTGTTTTGTAATTTGTGAAGGTAAAAACAAATAAAAAAATTTTTTATTAACATGACTCAATTTTCTGTAGTTAAAATTTTATAATATCTAGACATGTAATTCTTGCATCCATAATACATACCTTCGGTATTTCATGGTCAATAAAATTAGCACTATTTTAAAAAGTTAAATAATATATGATATTTTTAGGAAAGTGGAAACAGACCTCCATATTTCATTTTGTAAGGATCCTTGAGTATGATATATTTCTTTTGAGATCTTGGTGAATGAGAATTTTTTTCTCCACGAGTTACATGTGGATGATAACTTTATCTATGTGCTCATAGTTATTCTCTAATTTAGGATAGAGATAAGTGGAAGTGGAATCATATTAGAGATGGTGTCTTTTATGTTGTCTCTGCTTACTATGTTCGGTTAGACCTTCTTAATTCTTCTTTATCTTCTAATATAGTTGAGAACTCTACCATCCCATAATTTGGGTTTGTTGAGTTCCTTCTAAAGTAGTGGTTTATTCTTGATAGTTTATGTAAGATAGATTTTTTTTTTTAGGGAGAATCGGCTTAAACGGGGTGATTATTATTTTTAATTAGGCATGAAAATGGAGCGGGGTGGAGATAGATTTAAGTATTACCGGCGCCCCCACCTCCAAATATAATCATGAGTAACAATTGATCTTTCATCCCGCTTCCAACTAGAAGCAAATTCCGCAAAAATTATAATTTTTAAAATAAAATGTATATTTTTTTTCATTGTAAAAATAAACAATAATTAAGTTAAATACTTTGTCATTTTAATAATAATCATAATACTTGATAATTATTACTTAATTTGTATTAAAAATGAATATTAGTTCTAATAAACTTACTATTTTAAGATTAAGAATTTAAATGTGTAATAAATCTATTAAAAATAAAAATAAATATAAAAATGTAAATTTATTATTTTATGTCTAATTCTAATGGATCACTTATCCCTTATGTGGGGTTTGGATGAGTCGTTCTCTCGTATACCTTTGTCACGTGCGAGTTAACTTTGTATGTCTGATATATGATCTATAAGTGGTTAGGCTGACAGATGATTATTCCTAATAATCTTACTCTTAAGTTTGAGTATTTCCTTTCTTAGGTGTTGGGGCTAACTCCATAAGTGATTTTGCTATGACTTGGCATGTTGATTGTCCCATGTATTTGGAGGATTCGTAATGGTATCTTTAATGATGTCTAAATAACTGTGAAAAATGTGGAGGAAAAAATATGTTTTACCTTGAAATGGTTTTTAGATAGAGCAGAGGTGAACTAATGTATTTCCTCTGATCGACTTTAGAACTCTATCATCTGGCTAAACCAATAGCGGATCGAGTATTTGTCTCAATTCTAAAATTGGTGTGATTTTTGGTTTTTAGTTTTCTCTTGTTGTTCTCTAATATATTGATGGTAGTTCAAACAGTTTGGGATCAACCTTGAACCCTAAGAGTAAGGTTGTTAGATGCTCGGATGTTTTTGTTTGTAAAATCCATCCAATTTTTTAGTTGTTCCGTTGTTTTTCTCTTTGTGATATTTCTTCCTGTATCTTTGCTTTTTTAGGTGGTCAATTTTGCATTCATTATATGTTAACGATTATCCTTCTTTTTTTATTGGTGAACATCCCGTACTTTTGAATTTAATTGAGTACTGATACTCTCATAATTAAATATTATTATTCAATGATTTGTCATTTTTTACAATTATTTTATTTTAAAATATATTTAAATTTTAAATTAATTTGTACTTAACGTATTAATACTCAAGTACGTAAGAATTTTTTATTTTTTTTTTGGTGATTTTCAAATCTTTATTAATATATTATTTTATTAATAAAAACGATTTAATACAAATTCTTCTTACTTTAACTTGGAATTTATTATTTAAGCAATAAAAAAAATAAACGAAAAAAAAGGAGTTATGTATTTTACCTGTATCTTGCAGGCTTTTGTGGCCAAAACTCCATGAATTCACCTGATGGTGGACAAAGATGTCTTAATGTGTCTCTCCAATATTGAACACAATCCTTCTTATTAATTTCACGACTTGTATATAGCCTACAACTTCCATTAGGGTCCCTTGAACTTTCACTAATCTTTTCCACTTCAGGCATGCCATGAAATTCCTTGAAAATATTCATTGTATCATCCATCAACTCCTTGGAAACTCCATGGTTAATAACCTAATAAACTCACAATTTTTTATATTATAAAAGTGTTACAAATAAATATTTTTCAAAATGATTTTATAGTATACATACCTGAAAAAATCCATACTCTTCAGAAGCTCTCAAAATTTGCATTAATATTTCAGCATGATCATGTTCTTCAAGATCCACCACCGGAATCGTCTTCCCGGAGACTACAGAAGCCGTGCCGGGTCTACTTTCCGGCGGTTGAACATAAGATAAAGGGACAGAGGAATGAAGATGAAACCAGCTTGAGACAAGCATGTTGTCCATGTTCTATAATGCCTAGGTTCTTTGAATGCGAGTGTTTACATGTGTTTTATATGTTTGTATCATGTAAAGTCATAAAGTTTGCCTTTATATATTCCATATTATGTCATGAAATATTATAATTTAGTCTTGTCAAATGAAAATTTAGACTCAAAGTTTAAAGGCATTACCTACTACTATATAATAAGGAAGGTAGATATGGGGGAAATTTACAATAAATTTTTGTTGAGTATGTAGGAAGTTTAGAATATTATTACAATACATTTGCACAATTGACTTATGAAGTCTACTAAAATAAACTTTGCCAGCTCACCCATCATCATCTAACTTAATACATTAATTAAGGGGCGGTTAAGAGTGGTTGCCATTTTTTATTTTAAAATTTATATTTAAATTTAAAAATAAAAATGAATTGATTCTTGGAGAATTAAGTTATAAGTTTGCAATGTTGAGTGGTTTTTTTGGAAAAATAACAAATATAGAGGAAAAAAATAAAATAACAACATAAGAGATTAATGTGGAAATTTTAAAACCGGAGAAAAAATCACGCCCGTTGTCAATAAATAGTCAGGGAATAATACTATGTGAAAATTGTTACAACACATAATATACCATTAATTAACCCAGGCTCTCAGTACACCCACACTCTCTAAAATAAATATTTAACTACATCTCACAACACTCTAATACAAGAGCATAAGATAACAAAGAAAATCAAATACAAGCTTAAAGTGCTTTTGACTGATGCATCTTGTAAAGAAAAACTTGAATCTTATATATAGCTTTAGATTCCCTCTTCCATCACTAAATTGAGCGATGTGAGACTTAAAAGAACTTTAATCATATATATAGCCTTGGACTCCCTATTTCTTTAAAAAATTAAGCGATGTGGGACTTCTTCAACATGTATATTTTCAACCAACCCCAACAATTTACACCTTGATTGAAAACTACATAAGTTTTCATTGTCTTCACCAACAATCATACTCCACCATAAAGAATATTAACATGTATATGTTCAACCAATCTCAACAATCTCCACCTTGATTGAAAATAATACATAAACTTCCATTGTCTTCACCAACAATCTCACTCCACCATAAAGATTATAGTCACTTGAAGCTACACCACCCCAAGATTTTTTACCTTGTCTTCACCAACAATCATATTTTTGAAAACTATCATACTCTTTCATGAAGAATATATTTCACTTGAAGATAAACCACTTCAAGAATTTCACATTGACATCACCGACAATCATATACTTTATCAGGAAGAATAAATTTCACTTGAAGCTAAGTCACTCCATGAATTTCTCATGTCAAAAATTAGGTTGAAAACTTATGGTATAGCTTCCTTGTTGGCAAAAAGCTCTTCAACCACCGTCATAATCTTGAATTGGTGAAACTTCAGTTCAGGAAATAACCACTCTATGTTATTTCTTCATTATGCAGTTTGAATAAATAGAAAATAACAAATGTTAAATAGACTACTAACTGCTAACACGTATCCACTAACAAGTCCACTAACTATTCCTACTAACTTACTAGCCCACTAAGTAATACGTGAGATAATTAAAAAACTCATAACTGAATAATAAATTTCTAATATTAACTATAATAATTTTGACTTAGTCTTCAACACCGCCCCTTAATTCAAACTTGCATCGACCTAGTTGCTCTGTGAAAAACGGATGCTTGACTTCTCCGAGAGACTTCGTAAATATATCAGCTTCTTGTTCATTTGTACCACAAAATTTTAGAACAATTTTTTCTTCAGCAACTAGCTTTCGAATGAAGTGGTGTTACACATCAATGTGCTTTATTCTAGCATGGAAAGCTGGATTCTTCGTCATTGCAATAGTGGATCGATTATCACAGAAGATTTCAGTAGCCTCCTTTTGTTCAAGATCAAGATCAACAAGCAATTTTCTTAACCATAAAGTTGTCTTGCTGCTGCACTTACTGCCATATATTCTGCCTCTGATGATGTCAAAGCAATTGTTTCTTGCTTCTTCGAACTCCAAGTTACAGCACCTGATCCAAAACTAAATACATTGCCAAAAGTACTCTTTCGATCATCTATGGATCTAGCCCAATCACTATCGGTGAAACCAGTTAATTTGAAGTTTGGAACCTAAGCATACCGAGTCCCATAATCCACCGTACCTGCAACGTAACGGAGAATTATCTTTGCTGCACCAAAGTGTTGCTTAGTAAGAGAATGCATATACCTAGACACAACACTTACACACAAAGAAATATCATGTCTACTGTGTGTTAAGTAGTTTAAACCACCTACTAAGCTTCGAAATAGTCTCAGATCAGTCTTTCCACTCCCATCTTCTTTTTGCAGCTTCTCGTTTATGTTCATAGGGGTCACAACAGCCACACAATTACTTAGCTGAAATTTCTTCAAAAGATCAGTGGCATATTTTTTTGACAAATGAAAATGCCATCTTTTCCTTGCTTCACTTCTAACCCCAAATCTATCATCTCAAAGGTCTTCATCATGCTGAACTTAAACTCATCAATCAACAACGTTGAAGAGTCGAAATATATCATATCATCAACATATAAGCACACCACCATGAATTCAGATTCATGTGTTCTTTTTAAATAGAGAGTGGGCACATTTTCATTTCTTATGAATCTGTTGTTTAGAAAAAATGAATCAATTTTGTTGTACCATGCACGCGGAGCTTTTTTCAACTCGTAAAGCACCTTTTTCAGCCTGTAGACTTTGCTCTCACAACCATCAATGAAAAATCCCTCAGGTTGGGAAACATAAACCTCCTCTAATAGCTCTCCGTTCAAAAATGCAGACGTCACATCAAAATGAAATACATGCAGATGCAATTGTGCAGCAAGTGCCAAAATAATTCTAACAGTTTCAAAATGAGCTACCGGAGAAAAGGTTTCTTTAAAATCAATACCTTCTTGTTGTGCATAACCCTTCACCATGAGCTGAGCCTTGTGCTTCTGAATGCTCCCATCAGCATTGTACTTTGTGCGAAACATCCATTTCAGCCCAATTACATTCTTCCCTTAAGGAATATCAAGTAGCTCCCAAGTTGCATTTTTTTCAATAGATTTCATTTCCTCTGCCATAGCATTCTGCCATTCGAATTTGTCTGCAACTTCCTAATAATGACTTGGATCAAAAGCTAATAATGCAAATTCACAAGATTCATATATCTCTTCCAAAGATATGAATTTTCTGGGCGGCGTGCTGCTGGAGGAGTCGGATGAGAAGTTGCTAGAAGAGCTTGGCGAATTAGGAGATCCTTGTTGACTAGGTGTGGAAGGTGATGAACTAGAGGGTGTTGTATTTTCTGATGGTTGAAACTTCATATCTACAAGAGCTTGGACGGAAGTGTCACTGACCGTTGAATTCCACACCCATGATGATTCTTCATCAAATACTACATTTCTGCTAATAGTCACTTTGCCACTAACTGGATTATATAAACGATATGCTTTGGATTGATAAGAATAACCAATGAATATACCCTTCTCGTATTTCTCATCAAGCTTAGAACGAAGATAAACCAAAGCATATGTTACGCATCCAAAGATTTTTAAGTGACTTACCTTGGGCTTTTTATCCCTCCATGCCTCAAAAGGAGTCAAATTGAGAACTGCTCTTGTCGGAAAGATGTTCAAAATATAGACAGCTATAGCTACTGCCTCACTCCAAAACTCATTTGGAATCCCTTTTGCCTTTAACATACTTCTAGCCATTTCAACGACACTTCTGTTCTTCCTCTCGGCGACTCCATTTTGCTCAGGTGTGTATGGTGTTGTCAACTCTCTGCGAAACCATGCTCACTACGAAACTCTGAAAAATTCTGCAGACGTAAACTCACATCCTCGATCAGTTCTAAGAACTTTCAACTTTCTGCCACTTTGTTTTTCAACATCTTTGAATTTCCTAAAATTCTCAAAGCTTTCAGACTTTAATTGCATAAAATAGACCCAACTCATACGACTGAAATCATCAGTGAACAACAGAAAATATTTGCTTCCAACAAGGGACTCTATTTGCATTGGGCCACACAAATCAGTATGCACAAGCTCAAGACATTCTCATGCTCTCCAAGACTCGCCACTCATAAATGATTTTTTAGCCTGCTTTCCATAAATACACCCTTCACACAAAGCAAGCTCACCAATTTTTGGTAATCCAATTACCAACTCCTTTTGACTAAGGATTCTCAACCCATTTACATTTAGATGACTGTAACGTAAATGCCATAACCTAGCATCATTATCACCTTTAACAACTAAAGCTCTGATCATACTGCTTGACACATCAAAGGGAAACATATTGTTTCTTGTCATAGGAACAACATCAACAGTTTATCCATATGTCTTATCAGAAATTTTGCATATCTCATCATCAAATAGAACTAAATAGCCACTCTTAAGCAATTGTCCAACACTTAATAGATTTGAGATAAGCTGGGAATGTATTGCACATCATAAAGTAATTTCACATTACCTTCGACGGTTTTGATTGCAATTGTTCCCTTCCCTTCGATTCGTATCTGTTTGTCATCACCAAGTCTGACCTCACTCTTTATAGATTCATCAAGATCCTTAAATAAAGACCTGGAACTAGACATATGATTAGAGCAACCACTGTCGATATACCAAATATCATTAAATGACTTTGAATTGGATGATTGAGCAATAAACAACCTACTTTCTATATCAACATCTTTTGTAAAATTGGATGACTTCTGAGCAGCTTTTTGCTTGCTCCAACAATCTGCTTCCTTGTGACCATATTGTGAGCAATGATAACACTGAATCCGACTCCAAGATTTCCATGAACCTCCATTTTGACTTCTACCTTATTGATCAAATTGGCCTCTTCCGCGACTGCCGCCACGACCTCGACCATAAAATCCTCTTCTTCCTCGACCTCTCGTTCTTGAACTTTCAAATCTTCCTTTATCTAAAGACCATTCCTTTGCTTGAAAGGAATTTTCCTCCTTCTTTTCACTGGATCTTTTAAGCATGTCTTTATGCGCTTGCAAGGATCCCATCAGGTCATAAAATGTATAGACGGACAAGTCTTTTGATTCCTCAATGGCAGCCACAATATGATCAAATTTTGTAGGTAAACTTCTTAAAACTTTACTCACTATAGTTTCACTACTCATCTTTTCACCATATGATTTCTTATAATTCATAATTACTGAAACCCTAGACAAATAAGATTGTACAGATTCTTTGTTCTACATAATCAGTGTCTCAAAATCTCTACACAAAGCTGTAATTTAACAGTAATTACCTTCTTACCTCCCATAAACTCTTGCTTCAGAGTCTCCCATGCCTCATAAGAGGTGGACGATGCTGCAATGCGAGGATAAATTTCATCATCAATCGCCTGTTGAATCATGAACAACGCCTTGGAATCCTTCTTTTGGTTCTCCCTAGTTTTCGGCTTGGCTCCTCCTGTTCTAAATATTCAAATTTTGTTTCGACAAGGCCCCATAGTTCCTGAGACTTTAAGAGTGTTTTCATCTTCAAGCTCCAAAAGTGATAGTTTATCCCTTTAAACAGTGGAAGAAAGGGTTGGGAAAAAGATTTTGTTCCTCCATTAAGTTACATCTTTTCCCTGATGCTTAACAGTTTCTTTTTATGTTGTACACAAAATGTTTCCTCTCCTTCTCCCCAATTTTCTCCCAAAACCCACTTGCTGATACCAAATTGGTGAAATTGAAGTTCAGGAAATAACCACTCTATGTTATTTTTTTATTATGCAGTTAGAATAAATAGAAAATAACAAATGTTAAATAGACTACTAACTGCTAACATGTATCCGCTAACAGGCCCACTAAGTAATACGTGAGATAATTAAACAACTCATAACTGAATAATAAATTTTTAATATTAACTATAATAAGTCTGACTTAGTCTTCAACATCTTGCACCTTGTGTAAACTTGATTGTAGCAATACATCTTTGACTTGAACTTTTCACAAGTCAAAAACAACTCTTCTATCAATTTTCTCTTGCCCAAACTGCATAGCGGAACTTGTGGCTGCAGCTCAACAACTCTTTCACAATTCCACCCTTCTTTTTTTATGTGGAAGATCAGACAAAGTTGCAACCATAGGGCATACTAAGAACTCATATCTCCGGATCAAACTAAAAGCTTTGATACTAGATGTTATGAAAATAACAAAACATAAAGAAAAAAGAGAAACAAAATAACAACACAAGAGATTAACGTGAAAATTCCAAAACCGAAGAAAAAATCACGGTCGTTGTCAATAGTCAACCAGAGAATAACATTGTGAAAATTGTTACAACACATAATATATTCTCAACTAACACATAATATATTCTCAACTAACACATAATATATTCTCAACACATAATATATTATAAACAAACATCTAACTACATCTCACAACAGTCTAATAGAAAACCATAAGAGAACAAAGAAAGTAAAATACAAATTTAAAGTGTTTTTAACCAGTGTATCTTGTAATGAAAAACTTGAATCCTATATATAGCCTTAGATTTCCTCTTTCATCATTAAAATGCGCAATGTGAGGCTTAAAAGAACTTTAATCCTATATATAACATTGGACTCCATATTCCATTAAAAAAGCTAAGTGATGTGAGACTTCTTCAACATGTATATTTTCAATCAACCTCAACAATCTCCACCTTGATTGAAAATAACACATAAGCTTTCATGGTCTTCACCAAAAATCATACTCCCCCATAAAGAGTACCAACATGTATATTTTCAACCAATCTCAACATTTTTATCATCTATGTCTTCAATTTTATCCCTAATTTATATTTTTCTTTTTTTAAAGATATTTGTCAAGATTTCGTTGAGTTTGATGATACTAAATTTATTTAGAGTGGATTAAAGTGAGTCTCCAAATTCATTGGAGTCGATGGTCTAAGATTTGCAATGAATTTTGATGCACGGAGACAGATAGAGAGATTTCACAAAAGATCTTATGTTTTTTAGAATATGAGTTCATTACTTTGTAGATGATAGATAGCAAGGTATATATACAAGCCTATGCCAAACTTATTAGTTAGTTGCACAAGTTAAGAGTCAGTCTCTCCTAACTACTTATAACGACTATTTTCAATTAACTTCTTA
This sequence comes from Vicia villosa, assembly GCF_029867415.1. Taxonomy (NCBI): domain Eukaryota; kingdom Viridiplantae; phylum Streptophyta; class Magnoliopsida; order Fabales; family Fabaceae; genus Vicia; species Vicia villosa. The sequence continues at coordinate 289,216 of NW_026705280.1, read as the reverse complement.
AAGTAGTTACACTATATGACATATTACACTAATACTAAAATAGATATAAGTTGCAAACGAAGAAATATAAAACGAACTATTGATCTTTCACATTACTAACTAGGGTTCATAGAGTTAATTGACCAATGCCTCTTTTGAAATGATAGAAAAAAAGTTAAAATAACTAAAATAGAGGTAATTGTTGACACACCCCTATTAATATTGATAGTAATCATTAAGCTAACTTGGATTTTTAATTTTTTATTGGGCTTAAATATTGATTCGCTTATTTTACTCATGAGCCCAATGAGAAGATTCATGGTAGATATACCACATCCATGCATAGATTGGACAGAGAAGAAGCGGTAATGGCACATGAGGTCATTTGTTTGTGACTTTAGTAGGATAATTTTGGGGTAATTTTCTTGAACTTTAGTAGGTAAGAGGTTTTGAAATTTGGTATGATCAAATGGAACAGTAGACCAACTTCTTCATCAAATTTTCTTTCGCCTTAATTATTTTCTATTCACGTTTCGAAACTGATAACATGAAAATACATAGTATATTTAGATTCGATACGCATGCATTTTAATAACGATTTTATATGTTTTTATTGTGTTAAGCTGGTAGTTTATGTTGATTTCAGATACTTTACAGGTAAGAGTCAACACTCGAAAAAAGGGGGCAAAAAAAAGCAAAAATGGAGTTTTTATCAAGAAATTGCACTCATGGTGTTCACCATGGCGTTTGCCATGACGTGGTAACCATGGGACCCACCAGAAATAAAGGAAAAATCAAGGACTCTACACGCAGCACTCATGGCAGTCGCTATGAGGCCATGGCGTTCGCCGTCGACCTTGAAGCCACGTTCTCACCATTTTGCACTCATAGCGTTCGCCATGAGGCCATGGTGTTCGTCATGGGCTTCTGAATCTGGAAAATATCATATTATTGGAATCAATTTCTCCTACTTTCTTGAGTATTCTCCATCAACTCTTACACGAATTAAGAGCACTTTGTACCAGTTTTAACTCTACAAATAGGATGAGTTTTTCCAATTTCAAATTGTCCAAGTTTTATCTAGAGTTTTAGAGCACTTGTTTAGGAAAAAATACACTATTATAATAGCTGCAGTTTCTCATATTGAAGAACTACTGCAACTTAGAATTAGGGAATTCTCTGTGTTCTTGGATCATCAATGTCGCCGGAATTATAATTGCAGCTAATCCAATTTTAAATTTTATTTACAAGTTTTCTGTTTCCAATTCTACAGTTGTTTTATTTACAGTACTTTTTCCTTTACCAATTTTCTATTTTGCACTTTATTGTTTTGGTATTTAGCATTATCATTGTTAGTCTTTCTTATATTGGTAGTTTAATTCCTACTGTTTTGATCTCAAGTTCTACATGCATTGTTGCTTACTAGTATCACTATTATATATACTAGCGTTCAAACGGGCACATGCCCGTTTACCGTTTTTTTAATTCGCTCACGCGTCAAAATATAAAAAGCTATTTTTTGTGTAAGCTTTGTGATATGCACTTTCGTGGTCAGTTGTTCGCCCTTTTAGCCGCACACATTCAAAAAAATTATAAAGATTTCTCTCTCTATCTCTATCTCTATTTTTATCTCATTCTAATAAAATACTCTCCCTCTCTATTTCTCTCTACGAAAAATATTCTCCTTTTTTCCCCATCTCTCTTCCTACTAAAACTCTCTCTCTCTCTCTCAAAATATTCTCTATTGTACTTGTTTAGTTGATAGGTGTGTAATGTTATTTGAAAGCAAATGTGAAAGCAATTATGAAAGCAAAACAATAGTCTCTCACAATACTTGTAAATTTCAACAAACTATGGTTTGAAATAATCTCTCACAAAAGGATGATACATACTTTCCTTATGTCCTATCTCACTCACATTCCTTTTGAATGTTACAACACTATTATAATGGATTTGGAACACAATCTCTCCGTATTCATGTAGAATTTCCACACATAGTTGTTATTGCTTCTTTTTTCATTCTCTCAGCCAGTTTTATTTTTGTTTCTTCTAACCTACCGATGTGTTAAAACAAATGCAAGTGAAAGTAGTTACTATGTTAAACAGCTCAATGCTCAGCTTCCCACGTATATTTTTCAGTTTTTTTAATAGTAATTTTTAAGGGTTTTTCATTCAGTAAAAATTGTTTTAGAAATTAAAATAAACAAAAATTGGTAGTTATGCAAGGGGCAACAGTGGAATAAAAAAGGGGCAGACCAAAAGGGTGTATTCCCTTTATATATTGTTATAGATTATTATTTAGAATTATTAATTAGCTTATTCCATATTAATGTTAATAAAAATCAAGCAAAGCTTCTCTTTCACGCAAAATCACTTCTTTAACGGCAAACCAAAACACAAACGAACGATCACTTCTCCCTACAAATGCAAACACGAACGTCGCCAGAGGAGCAATGGGAGATGAACGTTAGTCCCCGCAGGTGTTACACTTCCTTCTTAAGGGAGTGTATTGGCATAACAAGAGATGGATGACAATTCTCCGAGATGAGAAGACCTCTTTTCCACCGGATATAACGAACAATATGATTAGGGTTATAAAATGTGGAGCTTGGTAATGCTGATTCTGATGTTGATGGGATTAATAATCCTCAGGCGGTAGTGGATAATGTGGAGGAGAATAATCCTATTCTTCAGGATATTTATGGGAATAATCCTCAGGCGGAGATGGATTTTGGTAATGCTGATACTGATGATTGGCGTCAGTATTTGGGTAATTTTTGAGGAATTAGATTGGCCTTTGAATGGTGATAGGGTAGAGGTAGAGGTTGAGAATGGTAACTGGGTAGGGGTAGAGGTAGAGGTGGAGGATGAGAATGGTGATGGGATAGAGGGAAAGCTTATGAAGGGATATTGGAAAAAATATCTACGGATGAATATCTTGATAAATTTTGCAATTTTCTATTAAAGAAGATGACAAGCTTAGATCCTACCGATAACTCATCTCCAGTCGGAATTTTTTTAGACAAATTGACTGACATGATGGTTCAGAAGAATGACAAGGGGAAGACACCTGAGATGGCATAGCTACATGATCACAATTTATTGGCTTTCCATCGTTCAGAACCTGCTGATGAAACAGAGCAAAAGTTAAGTGCAGGTGAGCTATTTAATCTGCTTATTATGATGGTTTGGGTAATAAAAATGTTTAATATGCTATACCTATATAATCTAGCTTGATTTTTAGGCTTGGATTTTTAGGCTCGGATTTTTGTATAGATGAGTTAGGAGGGAATGGAAAGCTCGGAGGAGGGTCCGGAGCCACCTGGTCCAAATGTTATTGAGATTTTTTGTGTAAGCTTTGTGATATGCACTTTCGTGGTCAGTTGTTCGCCCTTTTAGCCGCACACATTCAAAAAAATTATAAAGATTTCTCGCTCTATCTCTATCTCTATCTTTATCTCATTCTAATAAAATACTCTCCCTCTCTATTTCTCTCTATGAAAAATATTCTCCTTTTTTTCCCCATCCCTCTCCCTACTAAAACTCTCTCTCTCTCTCTCTCTCTCTCTCTCTCTCTCAAAAAATATTCTCTATTGTACTTGTTTAGTTGATAGGTGTGTAATGTTATTTGAAAGCAAATGTGAAAGCAATTATGAAAGCAAAACAATAATCTCTCACAATACTTGTAAATTTCAACAAACTATGGTTTGAAATAATCTCTCACAAAAGGATGATACATACTTTCCTTGTGTCCTATCTCACTCACGTTCCTTTTGAATGTTACAACACTATTATAATGGATTTGAAACACAATCTCTGTGTATTCATGTTGAATGCCCACACATAGTTGTTATTGCTTCTTTTTTCATTCTCTCAGCCAGTTTTATTTTTGTTTCTTCTAACCTACCGATGTGTTAAAACAAATGCAAGTGAAAGTAGTTACTATGTTAAACTGCTCAATGCTCAACTTCCCATGTATATTTTTCAATTTTTTAATAGTAATTTTTAAGGGTTTTTCATTAAGTAAAAATTGTTTTAGAAATTAAAATAAACAAAAATTGGTAGTTATGCAAGGGACAATAGTGGAATAAGAAAGGGTCAGACCAAAAGGGTGTATTCCCTTTATTTATATATATATATATATATATATATATGGAGAGAATCCGGTGAGGACTGATATCTTTTATGAGAAACGAGAACTATTAATATGAACCATCGAATTTAATTAACGCTTAAGATTTAATAATTCCACATTAGGAGCATTTATTGAATCTTTTCTATTATGTTTAATATTTTCATAAAAATATAATCTCACCAAAAATATTTTTCAATTTGCTTTTTGATTATACCATTAATATATAAAGTTTTATTTTTCCATGATATCTTGTATTATTTTTTAACTCTCGATCCTTTATATCTATTGAAAAATAAAATAATATATTTTTATTATTTTGGAATTTTAATATTATTTATTTTACTAAAATATACATGTATGAAATATACAAATTTTTTAATATTATTATTTATTGTATTGTTAGGGAGTTCTAGATATTATTATTTATAACAAAAATCATATTTTACATTTTTGTATTGTTAAAGATTTTTTTGGATATTTTAATTCGGTTGATTTATTTAGTTTCAATTTTTTTTTTAACTTTACAAATTTTACCATGGTGACTATTTTAAATAAGTTTTACTATTATTATAATATTTTAATAATTGTGAACTCTTTTTGATATTGACAAACTAGAAATTTTAATTTTATTATTTATTTAATTTTTTCGGATATGAAGTTATCATTATTGCAAGTAGCATATTGAAAAATATTTTCATTCTTGCAAGAAGGATAATTTTATATTGAAAATAGACAAATAAATAATAAGATCAAAGTTTATAATTTGCCAATAGTTAAGAGGGGACATGATTATTAAAATATTTTAACAATAGTATAAATTATTAAAATAATCACAATGATAAAATTTGTAAAAATAAAAATTTCTAAACACGCAAATAAATAAATTAACCAAATTAAAATACTGGTAATACTTACATATTTTTAAATATTTTTAATGAAACACAACGAATAAATTAAATGAAAATATTTTTTCTTATAATAAAAATATTTTTAATCAGATAAAATATAGATGATAAATCAATAATGTTTTTTTATTTAGTAGAACTTGCTAATGTAATAATTTTCTAACTAGCAAATAAATAAATCATCCAAAGTAAAATATAGGTTATAATTTCAAATTCTTCAACATTTTTAATAAATGAATATATAAGTGAGCGATAGGGGTGGGAATAGGCCAGGCCGGCCTACAGGGGCCTACGGCCCAGCCTACATAGGCCTAGGCCAGGCCAGGCCTATTTAATAAATAGGTCAGGCTTAGGCTTTTTTAAAAGCCTATTTCGTTAAATAGGCCAGGCTTAGGCTACTAAAAAAGCCTATGAAGCCTTATAGGCCGACCTATATTTTCATATATATTAAAGATATGTTAAATAAGTTGGTCCATGTATGCATATATTAGAAGAAAAAAAAGCTAAATAGACTACCCTATATATATATATAACAAATGCTAAATAGGTCCACTTATATATGTATATATAGGTCGACCTACAAGACTTCTTAAATTATATAAATTAATTGAAAACTTTAATGAGATACAGGCTTTTTATATAGGCTTTCAGGCCAGGCCAGGCTTTTAAAAAGGCCAGGCCAGGCCAAAAAACCGAGCCTATGATAGGCCTTAGGCCAGGCTTAGGCCTTCTAAGTTTATCGTAGGCCAGGCTCAGGCCTTCTAAAGCCTAGCCTAGCCTAGCCTATTTCCACCCCTAGTGAGCGATAAATAAAATTCTTAGTCAACAAAAATTAAATAAAGTTCTATATCTTATACATGTCTATTTTACAGTAATGGCTATTTTAATAAAATAAATAATATCAAAACTCCCTAACAATAAAAAAATATAGAAAATGATTTTTTTTAACAAATTTAAAGAATCAAGAGAGTTTGAAAATAAAATGTACTTTAAAATTAAATAGCATATAGAAAAAAAAATTGGTAAGATTCAATTTTTGTGAAAATTTTAAATATTAACAATAATAGAAAAAGATTCTAGAAAGTGCTCTTTATATGGAATTATTAAATCTTGAGCATTAATCAAATCAAATGGTTGATATCGATAGTTCTCGTTTCTCACAAAGGATATCAGTTCTCACTGGATACGCTCCATATATATATATATATATATATATATATATATATATATATATATATATATATATATATATATATATATATATATATATATGGGTTAATGAACTTTTTCGTCCCTTCAAAATTTTCTGTCTAAACTATTGGTCCCTAACGTCAAATTTGTTAGAGATTAGATACGACATTAGCTACCGATTAGCTACGAAATTTAACGTTAGGGATCATTAGTTCGAAAGAAAATTTTGAAGGGATGATTTCTTAAAGAAAATTTTTACTTTTTACTTTTCCACTTTTCACATTTTAATACTTTATTATTATTATTTCTAATAAATTATTAATCAAAATATTTCAATAAATTATTTTTTAATAAAAAATTATTATAATCATTTTAAATGATTATTAATTTAAATTTAAAAAGTATTTAATTTTTAAAAATTAAATTTAATAATTAAATACTAATAACGAAGAAATATAATTTAAAATAATTTTTATTTTAAAATACAATATTTTTTAACAAAATAATAATTTTAGTTTAAAAAAATTATTTCAATTAAAATGAATTTAAAAATATAGTTGAAAAGGTATGTTATTGGATAAAATACAAAAATGTGTGTTAGTTATCATTAACTTTAATTTATATGATTCAAAATTTTATTATATTAATATATGTTATTAATGAAGGTTATACAATCTCTTGTGTTGTATGCTCTAGGAGGTGAGTTAAGTATGCATTATGTTAAGAACTTCATGATTAAGAATTGGAATTTTGTTCAATTACCTGATATGTACTATCATGAAGATGGTTACTTTATCCTTAGGTTTAAGTCGTATAAAGAGAGGGATGATGTTTTGATGAAGGGTCCTTATTTCTTTATAAATATGCCTTTGCTTATTCGAGAATGGAGAGTTGACTTTAACCTGCAGACTGATCTTCTTCGCACTCTTCCCATATGGGTTAAATTACCAAACCTTCCCTTATACTTATGGGGTGAAACAAGCCTAAATAAGATTGGAAGTGCTCTTGGGGTTCCCATAGTGACTGATGAGTGCACTGCAAATAGATTAAGAATTTCATATGCTCGGATTCTGGTTGAGATGGACATTACAAAAGATTTACCTATTGAGATAACCATTAGAGACAATGTCGGGGAGAAAATGCAGCAAGCTATAGACTATAAATGGCGTCCTATTTTATGTGGAAGATGTCAAAAATTTGGCCATCACTGTGATAAACCTAAGCCCAAAGTGAAGGTATGGCAACCAAAACCTAAACCACCAGGTGATATCAAGAACCAAACCCCTCTAGCTGAAAGCAGTACATCACCTCTAGATGAGAAAAAAGCTCAGAATTCTCCCATTAAAGCAGCTGAAACTCTTACAGTGGAGGAGACTACTGAGACATGGACTTCTGTTAACAAAAATGGTAAGGATCGTGGAAAAAGAGTGTCGCACGCTCGCGAAAAAAAGAACAGATTCGCCACTAATATATTTATCCCATAAGGGAAAGGAATATCATAAAACCTAGGAAAAAATAAGAACAGGGTCTTGCGATCATAGAATCTAGGTACGGGAGTCGGTTACGCAAGGGGAAGGTACTAGCACTCCTCACGCCCATCGTACTCGATGGTATCCACCTATGTTTGTTTCTATCTCAAGGGTGTAATTTATGTCTATATGCGAATGAATGCAAAATGTAGGGGAAAGAAAGAATTGTACTCGCACGGGCCCTACCCCGCTGCCTACGTATCCTTTTTAGGAATCAGAGTTATCGTAGCTCGGCTCACATGTTTCTGTTTGTTTTTGTGTTTTTTAGTTGGGCGGAGTTAACGTTCGCTCTCTTGCATAAGGGATCGACCTACGATGCATTCGAGCGTAAATAACATTGCCCTTAGGTGCCAACGAGGCAAAAGAAAAAGAAAGGATTTGGTTTGTGTTTTTTGATGTAGATAAGCGATGAACAGTTCCCAATACCGGGCCACTTACCACTTTCTCTACTTTGTTTTAATTTTGAACCATTATTAGGTGTTTTAAGTGTTTTTGGTTGTGTATTTTTTAAGGGGAATTTGTTTGCGATTTGAATCACATAAAAGTGTATAACAGTAATTTGTTTGCGATTTGAATCACATAAAAGTGTATAACAGTAGATAAAGAGATTAGGGATTGAATCTCACTCATCTCTCTTCCATTATATGGTGATCGAGAAATAGATTAGGGAATGAATCTCACTCATTTCTAGCCCACTAAGTGATTGAGAAACAGATTAGGGAATAAATCCCACTCATTTCTCTCTCACTATTAATAACGAGTGATTCGCATCTTTTATTTATTAAGTATTTTAGGATTTGAAAAGGAAAAGAATGAAAGAAGGGAACTAATTCTAATACCCTAATCTAAGTTGTAATTATGGAAATTCTAAATCCTAAGGATCAATATAAATTGCATAAATGCATCAAAATAATAGACAAAAACTATACGGTTTATTAAAGAAAAACTACACATGGAACAGGTAAAAGATATTCAATATAAAGCCATTCAAGAATTGAGAACTATAAAATTGTATTTACAAACATACATGTATCAATTAAATCTATGTGAAAAAATCGAGGCTAAAATCAATTTCTAAGTCTATTAACAAATTATTTACAAGGAGGTATCTAAAACAAAGAAAATTCAAACATGTTGCAAAAAAATATTTATTAAAAGTATTGAACAATTAAGAAAAAATAACAAAAATCAAGTCAATTATTTACACAACCTAAAATGCCTAAAAACAATTTTTATGTGTTTTTTATTTGAGTCAAAAATGAATTATGAGGTAAAAAATAAAATAAAACAAAATTAAAAATAAAACTAGAATCTAAACTGCAGGGGGGTACGTTAGTAATGAAGAAAATGAACTAAAATCAAGTTACGAGGCAAACTGGGCCCAAACAGGGGGGTGGCAAGAGTAATAACGCTCAGGCCCAGATTCAATGGAGCGTGTGTGCATCAGCAAGGCGACGGGCGTGATTCAGGAAAGAGGGCTAGGCCCGTATGCGCATGGCCCAGCACAACCAACACCATCTATTTCATTTTTTTTCTTGTTTATTGAGTATTCAGCATGTGATTAATGTTCAAGCTACGGTTTACACGAAAGATAACGTAACATGCCAAAGGAATAGACAAAAGAAAAATACAATTGGTCACCCGGGCAATTCTTGCATGGACACGATCATAAATCTATATTCTTAGGCACAACCAATAAGAAGAGAGTAATTTTTAATTTATTTTAATTTTAATTTTGTTTTTAATTGGATTCTTGGGGTGGTTGAGATTATGAAGGAGAGAGAAAATTCTTAATTTATTTTTTAATTAATTAAAATTATATCATTGGTTGTGTGTAAAACAATTTCTTAGGTCCGTGTCCACCTAAGAATTTTCCTTGGTCACCCTGGGTTTAAGTCACAAAGTGACAAAAAAACTCCTCAGCCAATCATAGCTTGACACACGCCATCCCCTATTATCTAAGTGAATGAATGCAGCAATGGCAAATGAAAAGAAAAAAAAAACGTGACCATGCAGGCCAATCTCTTAACGCCACATATACACCTCGTGGAGAAAGATGGACATCGGAGCCCCGTTCCGGACGTCTTCTTTGGCACACATGCCCACCGGTGTTCATCCACTTGCTCATAAACATGCCAAACCGGTACCATTCTTCTCGGAATCATGCACAGAATCCAAAACTAACAATCGTTTTCATTGATATCCTCTCAAATTTCGTAACCGATGCAAGACAAAGAAAGCTCTAACTCAGATTAAACTCGCACCATACTCAATACCGCCATCAGCACACTCCAGTATACAGGCTTACTTCAAGAAAGAGATCTATATTTCTGAACGCTCGCATTTACGCAATGATATTATACCTTTAGATTCAAGTGAAACGCGACACGCACCAACCGTTACATGCTCCTATCATGTTCACCTAATTATGCTTAGCAAGTTTCAGGCGCATAACTGATATGAATCTGGATCAATGGAAAAGAAAAACTCTACGTCTTTGGTTGTTTCCAATCCTCGGTTCTTGAAATTGATGATGCTTAAGATGTCGAAGGAGATGATGATGTTTTCATGGAATCTGACTCGGTAATGGTGATGCAGTGGTACTTGAAACTTGGTATGGTGTTAGTGATGAAGATGGAGATGGAAGGAGAGTCACTGTGGTTGAATGTGGTGGTGCCACGGTGAAGATGGGAATGGTTGGTGGTTGTGGTTAGAAGTTTGTTACAATTTGTAACAAACTTTTTTGTGTTGCAGAGAGAGTGAAGAGAGGTTTTAGGAGAGAGAATGAAGGAGAGAGGGAAAAGAGAATGAGAGTGTGAAAAACTGAGAAAAAGAAAATGGTTCGTGCCCTGAGTTTGTGAGGGTTTTGGCTCTTATATAGAGTGTATGCATGATTGTTATAGAGAGGATCATGTGTAGCTGATTCTTTCTCATAGGCTTGGTGTGCAAATGTTTGGTATTCATGGCATAATTGGCTGCACGCGCGGGGCCAGAGTTGGAAAGATCACACCCTTACCAAAGCTTCAAGTGGCTTACTTCCACAAGTTATATCTCAACACTCAAGTAACCAAATGGCATAAGTCTTTGACCTTAGGGTAGAGGGCGTGGAGGAGTTTATTTTGATATCAAAGTTGAGTCAATGGAATGCTTACACGTCTCTGAAATTAGCTTTGAAAATGGCCCACCACATGCTTGATCAAAGGCCTCGCTCGTGCCCTAGCTTTTGGCCCAAGTTCTTGGCAACACATGTCTTGGCAAGGTCATGACTTTGAGGCTTTGTAAAAGATTCCACACGCATTCAATTAGCTTGATTATTGGCCCATTTTGTAAAGGACATGGAAAAGAGTGGATGCATACCAAGTTTGCATTTGTAGGGTTCTTGAATTTCCCTAAAATTATCTTCACATATGGTACATCACATGTTCGATGAAATGCTTCACGTATGGCCTAAAATCTGCCTAGCCTTGTGACTTGATCCAAGTGAAAAATCTCAACTTCAGACCTTAATAACTCTTCAACCAAGCTTCAAATGGAAAAGTGTCCAACTACAAAGTTGTTCTCCTCTATGAGAGGCACAACTTTGATGTAGGAAATTTCTCCAAAACATGTCATTTGCCACGTGTAAACTGATGGTGAAGTGGACTGTTCATCAAACTCTTAAGAGCCAAAAAAATTTCCATTTTTGGATTTTTTATATTTTTGGTAACTTTTGTCAAAATCCTGATTTTATTCATTCTTTGACTTTTCTTAACCGTTTTTCCACCGAAAGTCGATATTTGAGTGATTGACCATGAAAATTCTGGTATGACAGACTCGAATGTCTATCCCGATGTCAAGACATCTGATCTGTTACTAATGTAGCATAGGAAGAATAGAAATTTCCCTCATTAATTAATTACTCCTAAATAGGAGTCAATGAGACCTGGGATCACACATGTTCAGCAGACATAACCAGATTATAATCTTTATATGGTTCTGTTTAGGAACAGCTAACACTTCTGAACCTGATGTTATAAACTAAGTCATAACATTCATAACTGAACGAACAATGCAGAAGATAAATAACACAGTTAATTGTTAACCCAGTTCGGTCTAACTACCTACTCTGGGGGCTACCAAGCCAGGAAGAAGATTTCACTATCAGTAGTACTATTTTATGTAAACAACCTCTGGTTTACAGATAAACAACCTCTGGTTTACCTAGTCACTACCCAATGCAACCTTTATCTCAGAACTCCATCCAAGACAAGAGAACTGAAGGATAGAAAAACACTTAGAAATGGGGGGTGGTTTGAATAAGTGTGACTTTAAAAACTCTTAAGATAAAAACAATCGCACAATGATTTTTATCCTGGTTCGTTGTTAACGAAACTACTCCAGTCCACCCCCTTAGAGTGATTTACCTCAACTGAGGATTTAATCCACTAATCCATCTTGATTACAATGGTTTTCCACTTAGACAACTTCTAAGTCTTCTAGAGTATACTGATCACAAGTTGATCACTCTAGGAAATCAACACTTAGACAACTTCTAAGTCTTCTAGAGTATACTGATCACAACTTGATCACTCTAGGAACCTTTTACAAATCAATGTAAAATAAATATTACAAGAGTACAATTTGCTTCTTATAAAGCTATAATCACAACTGTCATATTTCTCTTAAGATCTAAGCTTAACACTCACTAAATATTACAAGTTATGTGAGGTTGAAGATGAAGTATGGGAGCTTTTGATTCAGTAGAGTTTCAGCAAGTTGTTAGCGTATGTTCAGATTTCGTCGTAAGTATTGTAACCTTTGCTTCTCATCAGAACTTCATATTTATAGGCAATCTGAGAAGATGACCGTTGGGAGCATTTAATGTGTTCCGTGTGTCATACAGCTTTGCATTTAATGTTTCACTCTTTTGTCAACTACCTCGAGCCTTGCTTTTCCTGCTTTTACTGACTTTGCCTTTAATAGCTTCTAACGTTCCTTTTGTCAGTCAGCGTAGCCTGCCATCTTGTACTTGATTCTGATTCTTATATTTGTAGATACAACGTTTGAATAATCAGAGTCAACACACAGCTTGGAGCAAAACATCTTCTTGTCTTCTGACCTTGAAGAGCTTCTAGCGTGATACCATAAGAACTTCAGTGCTTCTGCTTCTGAACTCATGTTCTTCAGATGCTTCAATAGTCCATGTTCTGATTCTGCTTGACCATCTTCTGATGTCTTGCGAGAGCATGTTCTTATGTTACAATCTTGAACTTCTTGAGCCATAGCTTCTTAGCGCTGATTTGTTCATACTCTATATATATTTCCTGAAATGGAAAATGCATAGGATTCGAATACCACATTGTCCTATACAAAACTCATATACATTGTTATCATCAAAACTAAGAATATTGATCAGAACAAATCTTGTTCTAACAAGAACCTCTGCTCACTCCCTAGTGATACCTAACTGTTACAACCCTGCAACAGCTATTTACACATTTAACAATGAACAAATACTTAATCCTGCTTCACAGCTTCAATCAAGATTACAATACTCAACTCTTACCTACAGGTTTCGAGTGAGGAGAATCACTTCTCTAACCTACAGTTTTCAAGAAGGACAAGGCAGCCATCCCATAACCTGGGTGGTCTACCGATAGAAACCTTAATGACTACATCGTTTAAAACAAGGTTTTCTATATCAAACTAGGTTACAAAGTTTCCTATTTATAACCTGATCCCAATTGGACTTGGGCTTACATATCACAGCACTCCTTGCTGTTACAAATATGCAGAAATATTCTGCTACAAATAAGGTCTTTTAATCATGAGTTTCCTAATTTATCTCCTAAATTAGAAACTGTTGAATATTCAATCTTCTGATCTGATTCTTCCTGAATCTTCAATCTTCTGATCTGATTCTTCAATTATTCTTTTTACCTTTAAATATGCGCCACATTGGATTACAAAATATTCTGCGAATATCCTGTATCCTGTATTTTGTTAGGGGGCTTAATAAAATTAGTAAGCTCAAAGAGATAAGCTCCCGTCTCTTAGAGCTTAGGGCTGATATCAATATCCTATTGGAAACTAGAGTCAAAGTAGGCCAAGCAATAAACATAAGGAATAAACTTCATACTGGGGGCCTGTTTGCTGATAATTATATTTGTCATGCTAATGGAAGGATTTGGGTGCAATGGAACCCTGATAATGTGGAGGTGCAATTAATCTCTTGTACTAGTCAAATGCTTCTAGCGTGATACCATAAGAACTTCAGTGCTTCTGTTTCTGAACTCATGTTCTTCTGATGTTTCAATAGACCATGTTCTGATTCTGCTTGACCATCTTCTGATGTCTTGCGAGAGCAGTTCTTATGTTGCAATCTTGAACTTCTTGAGCTATAGCTTCTTAGCGCTGATTTGTGCATACTCTATATATATTTCCTGAAATGGAAAATGCATAGGATTAGACTACCACATTATCGTATACATTCATATACATTGTTATCATCAAAACTAAGAATATTGATTAGAACAAATCTTGTTCTAACAATCTACCCCTTTTTGATGATGACAAAAACATATATAATTGATATGAATTTGCAATCAGAATATCAGATGACTAAAGGACAATTACACGGATATAGCATAAGCATATAATCAGAGTGTGTGAATATGACTCCCCCTGAGATTAACAATCTCCCTCTGAAATAAATACTAGAAGATTTTTGAATAAAAAGACTTCCCTGAGTATTTTTCATTTCAGTCGAGACGTTCAAATTTGCTTAGATCTTTAGAACATTCAGAGCTTCTGCTTCTTGCTTCCATAGGACAGCTTCAGAGCTTTGAATTTCTTCTTGAATCATAGCTTGCTTGATTTGTATCAGAACTTGATTTGTATCAGAACATTGTTGAATGTATCAGAGCATCTTTACATCCTGAAATGTTTCATAGCAAACTAGATGATAATAATCAGAGCATGAAATGATTAGAGCATTCTTGTGAGAATGAACATGTATCAGAGCAAAAGAGGAGAAGAAAATGTATTAGAGCATATTCTGCAAAGAGAATATCAGAACATTCATTCTTCTTGCTTCTGATCTTGAAGCTTCACAGCACTAAGCTTGCTTCAATTTTCCAAGACATGCTTCCATAGAATTTTCACTTCCCATGTATTTGCTTCTCATGTTGAGCTTTTTCATAATATCTTCAATCCTGCAAAAAATCTCAAAGACATGGAACTTGCAAATAATGTTAGAAATGTTGAGACTAAATCCCAACAACTGATATAGTAAACCAAATCAATTATCATGTTTCTCCCCCTTTTTGTCATAACATCAAAAAGCATTTAATAGATTCAGATGATAAAAGACACATAGAGAGAAGATAATGATTTCATTCATCAAGAATTAATCAAAAGATACAAAAGGGATTGAAAACAGATGCAGGAAACAGATGCAAGAAACAAGAAAACATCTAAGACCAAGACACACTACAACTAGCCTAACTTAGAAACTATTTTGGCCAGAAGGTTTTGAATCTCAGAAGTGCTTTCTGTCTGCGTCTTCATAAACGATCGAAACTCTTTGTGAACATCCTCATGCTTATCCAAACGAGAAGCTAGATCAGCTTGATTCTTTTGAAGGGCCTTCATGGTGTTTGCCAGAACAGAAGGTTCATCAGAAGAAGCTTCACAGCTATCATTCAAAGCTGTAGGATTCTCAACAACAGTATCAATCATGAGAACATCATCTTGATTTTCCTGAGCAGGATGTTCTTCAGCTTGATGATTCTCAGCACCTTGAGTCTCAGCATCAACTTCAACATATGTGGGAGCAGGGATATCAGAACCTTCATTTTGAAGAGCCAGAAGGATCTCATCCAAATTCCTTGGAGGTGTAGGAGCAGCAGGTTCTGAAGGATATTTAACTTCTGGGTATGCCATATCTGGCGCTTTCTCAGAGGGATTCTCCCTAAGCCAGTTGAATAACGACTGAAAGTCTCCAGTCAGAACATGAAACTGAGGCTTCCAACAACCATAGCAAGAGGTTGTTCTTCTTCAAGATCTTCTGCAAGCTCATCAACAAAGACTTTTTCTTCAAAGCAATGCCTGCACCTGAGAGGGCTGAACCAGAATTCTTCATAAGGCCTGAGAATTTCAAGAGGACCTGGAGCTTCTGCTTCACAAGCCTTCTGAAGCTTCAGAAACTCTGAGTTGATCTTTCTTCTGAAAATCCTCCAGAGATTTCTCATAGCAACTTCATCCATCCTGGCATGATGTGCTGCCTTCAAAGCCTCTAAACCTGTCTGTACCTTAAGTTTTAACAATTCAAAACATACACCAACACGAAGTTCTCGGCGGGATTTCATTCTGGTGATAGCAGAATCTGGTTTCAGAAAGAAATAGGGTTGAGGTTCTCTATCTAGAGAAAACACAAATTCTACTTCTTCTTCATGGTCCAAAACAACAACTTCTGGGTCAGGACGAGGTTTAGGCGTGAAGTTACAGGTTCGAAAAAGTTCCTCTAAAGAATTAGAACTTTTAACTTCTGATGCAGAAGAATTGTTGGTAACAGGGTTAACAATGGGGGAATAGGTTGCATGAGGAGGAGGTTGAGAAATGGAGATATTTGTTTGAGGGGGAAAAAGAGTTTGAAGGGGTTGAATTTCAAGGATAGGTTCAGCAATAGGGTGGTCAGAAGCAATATTTGTTTTGGGTGAAGAAGGAGGGGTGAGAACATTGGTGTTTTGAGGTGATACGGCTGGGGCTGTTTCTAGTTGATTTTCTGGTTGAGAGGTAAGAGGAACTTCTGTTGGTACAGATTTTGAACTTAAACTAGATACAGAGTTAGGTTCAGAAATATGAATACCTGAAGTGCTCTTCTTCTGAGGCCTCTCAGAAACAACTTCACTTGCCTTTCA
This sequence comes from Vicia villosa, assembly GCF_029867415.1. Classification (NCBI taxonomy): domain Eukaryota; kingdom Viridiplantae; phylum Streptophyta; class Magnoliopsida; order Fabales; family Fabaceae; genus Vicia; species Vicia villosa. Next base: position 272,577 of record NW_026705280.1, on the reverse strand, counting down.
CTTCTTCTTCTCATACACAGACTTCACCTTTGCTAGAGCAGCTTCTCTCCTTCTAGCAGCTTCCAGCTTTTCTTCTTCCGTTGCTTCTACAACTATCTTCCTTGCCTCCTCAGCAATCTTCTTCTTCTTTTTCTTTTTCTTTTCAAAATCCTTCTCATCATTCTTCTCATTATTTTCTTTCTTAGACTTCTTGTGCTTCTTTCTTTTCACAACATCTTCTTTTTCTTCATTCTTATTTTCGACTTCCACAACATCATTTACTTCAACAGCAACATCTTCTTCAGTAACTTTTTCATGATTTCTCTTCTCTTGGCTTATAGAAGGAAGATCTAGCTTGCGCTTTGTTCTTCTTTCCTGATGATAAGCAGCTTCTGGAACAACTTCTGGAATAACTTCTGATACTTCAGCCTTGGAAGTAGAAAGCCTCTGGCTACTTATTCCAGTAGGAGCATCAATACCACCATATTCTCTGAGAACATTAAGATAGTGAATTTTAACTTCTGGTAGTTCATTCCTGAAAAACATTTGAAACTTAGCTAGAACAGGGCCTCTTCTGTTCCTAACTCCAGGAATAGGTTGAGGAGCATTTCCAACAGCTTGAATAAGATTCATCTTCCTCAAGGTATTTGCATTCAAGATACTTCCAGTGATAGTGACAGGATCCTTGATGATTCCAATAGATTCCAGTTCTTCAACAGTCTTGGTTTGAACCAGAAGATTGGTAATGATTCTCCCAAAAGGAATAACATTTCCTTTCTTAGTTCTGTTCTCATCTCTAGTATCTCTTACAGCATTCCACATATGATTGAAGATGATGTAAGGAGCATCAACCTTCTTCTGAGTACCAATACAATACATGATATATTGTTGGTCTTTGTTTATGAAGTTTGGTGAACAGGTTGATTTTCTGTGATAGAAACAACCTAGAAGAATCTTTGTCCAGACTTTGTAGATATTCTTCAAATCCTTGACATTCTTTATTTTCGTCACATCTGGGTAGAGTTCAGCAAGGACATCTTCCCACTCTGTTCTACGATCAGACTCAAAAGCACCTACAGGCTTTTTCAAATTAAACATCATTCTTAAAGTGTCTTCAGTGATAGAGAAGAATCTTCCATGAACAAATGACACTATTGCTTTAGGAATGATGAAAGCATAAGCCCATAACTCTTTTACCAAGTGAGGATAGACTGGTTCACAAAATTCAAGAAACAATGAAGACCATTCTTGAAAGATCATATTATCTCTGATATGGTACCCATGTTCTTCTAGATTATCAACGTCAACCATCAACTCACAAATCACTTCTAACTCATCCCGAGGAATCGAACAAGTGATTAAAGGAATAATCTGTTGTTCTTCTTGTTGTTGTTGTTGTTGAGAAGAGGAACCAACATATTGAGATGAAGAAGCAGCCATTTGCACAGAACTGAGATTACTAGGATTCTTCTTGCGTTTAGGTTTAGGGTTAGAGAAAATAGCGAAGAGATTGCAGAAATACATACAAAAGAGAGAATGAATGCGTGAAAAGAGAAAATGATATGATGTGTGATGTTTAAATAGACACGGATTTGAAAAATAATGCAATGAGATTATGAGAAAGAACAGCTACATAATCAAGAAAATCAAATGCATTAAATGAGAATGACGTTAGGTGGGATAACGTGACAAAAGAAATGATTCGCACAGTTACCTAGGGCGGCGTCTCATCAACTGCACGCAAGCTTGTTCCTTTAGAGTGAACACGTGTTCATCTTCTGGAATAGCTGGTGACAGCTGTGTTTGCTTTGAAATAGATTCTGCTGTAAGTTAGAACTTCTCATTCTTAGCCTAGATCCGTATTGATATTCTTCAGGAAAGATCTTTTTCTGATAGGATCTTCTTTCTTTCCAATGATAACATCTTCTGTATGAGCAGAATTGAGTCTTGAGGATCTTCTTATAGTTGGCTCTTTAGAAATTCTGAGATTTTCAAGAGAAGTAGCAACTTGATCTTCTGACTCCTTGCTTCTAGGTTCTTCAGCTTCTGATATATCAATATCTAAATCTACAAAATTCTCAAACCGCTTTGGTTTTTCAAGACCAAGCTTATCATCAAATCTGATATTGATTGATTCTTCAACAATCAATATTTCAGTATTGTATACTCTGTAGCCTTTTGAGCGTTCAGAATATCCAAGAAGGAAACACTTCTGTGCCTTAGAATCAAACTTACTCAGATGATCTTTAGTATTCAGAATATAACAGACACATCCAAAAGGATGAAAATATGAAATGTTGGGCTTTCTGTTCTTCCACAATTCATAAGGAGTCTTATTGAGAATAGGTTTGGTAGAGATTCTATTCTGAATATAACATGCAGTGTTTATTGCTTCTGCCTAGAAATGCTTATCCATATTGGTCTCGTTGATCATGGTTCTAGCCATTTCTTGTAGAGTCCTATTCTTTCGCTCTACAACTCCATTTTTCTGTGGAGTTCTAGGGCAAGAGAAATCATGGGAAATACCATTTTCTTTGAAGTAACCCTCAAAGAATCTATTCTCAAATTCGCCACCATGATCACTTCTGACCTTTATGATTTTACACTCTTTCTCAGATTGGATCTGAGTGCAGAAGTCAAAGAACACTGAATGAGACTCATCCTTGTGTTTCAAGAACCTTACCCATGTCCATCGACTATAATCATCTACGATGACTAATCCATATTTCTTCCCTCTGACATATGTTGTTTTGACTGGTCCAAATAGATCAATGTGCAGAAGTTCTAATGGCCTTGAGAAAGAGACAACATTCTTAGATTTGAACGTAGGTTTTGAGAACTTCCCTTTCTGACATGCTTCGCAAAGAGCATCTGATTTGTATTTCAGATTCGGGAGTCCTCTGACCAGATTAAGCTTGTTGATCTGAGAAATCTTTCTCAAACTAGCATGGCCTAATCTTCTATGCCAGACCCATTGCTCTTCACCAACAGAAAGAAGGCAAGTAACCTTTTGATCTTTAAGATCTTGCAGATCAATCTTGTAAATGTTGTTCTTTCTCATGCCAGTGAAAAGGATTGAGCCATCCTTCTGACTTACAGCCTTACAGGACTTTTGATTGAAGATTATGTCATAACCATTGTCACTTAATTGACTTAGGACAATAAGTTATGAGCTAATCCATCTACAAGAAGTACATTAGTTATGGAAGGAGAGTTACCAGTACTTATGGTTCCTGAGCCAATTATCTTGCCCTTCTGATTCCCTCCAAACTTGACTTCTCCTGCAGATTTAAGCACCAGGTCTTGGAACATAGACCTTTTTCCCGTCATATGTTGCGAGCACCCAGAGTCCAGGTACCATGACATGCTTTCCTTTTTCTTCTTTGCTGCCAAGGATATTTGCCACGGGAATAATCTTTGCCTTAGGTACCCATATTTTCTTGGGTCCTTTCTTGTTAGTTTTCCTCAAGTTTTGATTGAACTTGGGTTTAACATGATAAATAACAGGAGGAACATTATGATAATCTCTATTTTGAGTTACATGATACTTCCTAGGTTGTGTCACATGCTTCTTAGTGTGTGTTATGTGAAAGCTTTTCGCATGTGATGTGAGCCTAATATCATTGGAGTGGCCGTACTTGAATTGGTCATACAATGGCTTGTATGAGATTTTCATATCATCCATAGATTCAAGTTTGTATGGGGTTTCACCCTCATAGCCTATGCCTACTCGCTTGTTTCCACTAACAGCATATATCATAGAGGCAAGTTGACTTCTTCCAATACCTCTAGATAAGAACTTTCTAAAGCTCAAGTTATATTCTTTCAGAATATTGTTCAGACTTGGAGTAGACTTTTCAGAACTAGAAGGAGTTCCAACATCTTTGGATAATTTTAAAACTTTTTCCTTCAGATCAGAATTTTCTACTTCAGGATTCTTAGTTTCAGATTCAAATAGCTTTTTCAGCTTTTTGTATTTGATACTAAGCTGAGCCTTGAGTTCAAGAAGTTTTGTTAGACTAGAAACTAACTCTTCTCTAGACAGTTCAGAAAATACCTCTTGTTTAGAATCTGATTCTGATGTAGATTCTGATCCATCATTGACTATGGCCATCAGCGCAATGTTTGCCTGTTCGCCTTCAGAGTCTGATTCTGATGAATCTGAATCATCCCAAGTTGCCATAAGACCTTTCTTCTTATGAAACTTCTTCTTGGGCTTCTCCCTCTAAAGCTTTGGACATTCATTTTTGTAATGACCTGTCTCCTTGCATTCAAAGCACGTGACCTTCTTCTTGTCAGATCTTCTGATTCCAGAAGATTCACCTCTTTCAGGCTTCTTAGAACTTTTGAAGTTCTTGAACTTCCTTTGTTTGCTCTTCTAGAGTTGGTTCACCCTTCTGGAGATCATGGACAGTTCATCATCATCTTCTTCTTCTTCTTCTGATTTTGACTCTTCAGAATCTTCTTCTTCAGCCTGAAATGCGTTAGTACATTTTTTATTTAAAGATTTTAATGCAATAGACTTACCTTTCTTCTGAGGTTCATTATCATCCAGCTCTATTTCATGACTCCTCAGAGCATTGATCAACTCTTCAAGAGATACTTCATTCAAGTTCTTGGCAACTTTGAATGTTGTCACCATCGGACCCCATCTTCTGGGCAAGCTCCTGATTATCTTCTTGACGTGATCAGCTTTGGTGTATCCCTTGTCAAGAACTCTTAATCCAGCAGTTAGAGTTTGAAATCTTGAGAACATTGTTTCAATGTTTTCATCATCCTCCATCTTGAAGGCTTCATATTTCTGGATCAAGGCAAGAGCTTTAGTCTCCTTGACTTGGGCGTTTCCTTCATGAGTCATTTTCAATGATTCATAGATATCATAGGCAGTTTCTCTGTTGGATATCTTTTCATACTCAGAATGAGAGATAGCATTCAGCAGAACTGTCCTTGATTTGTGATGATTTTTTAATTGCTTCTTCTGATCATCACTCGTATCTTTCCTGGATAACTTTACTCCAGCAGCATTTAGAGGATGTTTGTAACCATCCACAAGCAAGTCCCAAAGGTCACTTCCTAAACCAAGAAAGTAACTTTCCAGTTTATCTTTCCAATATTCAAAGTTTTCACCATCGAATACTGGTGGTCTAGTGTAGCCATTGTTTCCATTTCCATTGTTGTATTGCTCAGCAGAGCCAGATGTAGATGTATCTTTTTCACCGGCCATTTAAGCTTTGTGCTTTTCTCTTCCTGAATCTTTTCTAACACGGTTAAGTGCTTGCACCTTAGAACCGGCGCTCTGATGCCAATTGAAGAATAGAAAAACACTTAGAAAGGGGGGGGGGGGTTGAATAAGTGTGACTTTAAAAACTCTTAAGATAAAAACAATCGCACAATGATTTTTATCCTGGTTCGTTGTTAACGAAACTACTCCAGTCCACCCCCTTAGAGTGATTTACCTCAACTGAGGATTTAATCCACTAATCAATCTTGATTACAATGGTTTTCCACTTAGACAACTTCTAAGTCTTCTAGAGTATACTGATCACAAGTTGATCACTCTAGGAAATCAACACTTAGACAACTTCTAAGTCTTCTAGAGTATACTGATCACAAGTTGATCACTCTAGGAAATCAACACTTAGACAACTTCTAAGTCTTCTAGAGTATACTGATCACAACTTGATCACTCTAGGAACCTTTTACAAATCAATGTAAAATAAATATTACAAGAGTACAATCTGCTTCTTATAAAGCTATAATCACAACTGTGATATTTCTTTTAAGATCTAAGCTTAACACTCACTAAATATTACAAGTTATGTGAGGTTGAAGATGAAGTATGGGAGCTTTTGATTCAGTAGAGTATCAGCAAGTTGTTAGCGTATGTTCAGATTTCGTCGTAAGTATTGTAACCTTTGCTTCTCATCAGAACTTCATATTTATAGGCAATCTGATAAGATGACCGTTGGGAGCATTTAATGCGTTGCGTGTGTCGTACAGCTTTGCATTTAATGTTTCACTCTTTTGTCAACTACCTCAAGCCTTGCTTTTCCTTCTTTTACTGACTTTGCCTTTAATAGCTTCTAACGTTCCTTTTGTCAGTCAACGTAGCCTGCCATCTTGTACTTGATTCTGATTCTTATATTTGTAGATACAACGTTTGAATAATCAGAGTCAATACACAGCTTGGTGCAGAGCATCTTCTTGTCTTCTGACCTTGAAGAGCTTCTAGCGTGTTACCATAAGAACTTCAGTGCTTCTGCTTCTGAACTCATGTTCTTTTGATGCTTCAATAGACCATGTTCTGATTCTGCTTGACCATCTTCTGATGTCTTGCGAGAGCATGTTCTTATGTTGCAATCTTGAACTTCTTGAGCCATAGCTTCTTAGCGCTGATTTGTGCATACTCTATATATATTTCCTGAAATGGAAAATGCATAGGATTAGAGTACCACATTGTCTTATACAAAATTCATATACATTGTTATCATCAAAACTAAGAATATTGATCAGAACAAATCTTGTTCTAACAAGAACCTCTGCTCACTCCCTAGTGATACCTAACTGTTACAACCCTGCAACAGCTATTTACACAATTACCAATGAACAAATACTTGATCCTGCTTCACAGCTTCAGTCAAGATTACAATACTCAACTCTTACCTACAGGTTTCGAGTGAGGAGAATCACTTCTCCAACCTACAGTTTTCGAGAAGGACAAGGTAGCCATCCCATAACCTGGGTGGTCTACCGATAGAAACCTTAATGACTACATCGTTTAAAACAAGGTTTTCTATATCAAACTATGTTACAAAGTTTTCTATTTATAACCTGATCCCAATTGGACTTGGGCGTACAAATCGCAGCACTCCTTGCTGTTACAAATATGCAGAAATATTCTGCTATAAATAAGGTCTTTTAATCATGAGTTTCCTAATTTATCTCCTAAATTAGAAACTATTGAATCTTCATTCTTCTGATCTGATTCTTCCTGAATCTTCAATCTTCTGATCTGATTCTTCAATTATTCTTTTGACCTTTAAATATGCGCCACATTGGATTACAAAATATTCTGCGAATATCCTGTATCCTGTATTTTGTTAGGGGGCTTAATAAAATTGGTAAGCTCAAAGAGATAAGCTCCCGTCTCTTAGAGCTTAGGACTGATATCAATATCCTATTGGAAACTAGACTCAAAGTAGGCCAAGCAATAAACATAAGGAATAAACTTCATATTGGGGGCCTGTTTGCTGATAATTATAGTTGTCATGCTAATGGAAAGATTTGGGTGCAATGGAACCCTAATAATATGGAGGTGCAATTAATCTCTTGTACTAGTCAAATGCTTCATTGTAGTGTTTATGATCTGCAGAGGAAATTATAGTACTGGTTAACTGCAATATATGCACTGAATAAGCTTGAGCAGAGGAAGCTTTTGTGGAAAGATTTAAGTAACCTGCAGCTTCAAGGCCCTTGGGTGATCATGGGGGATTTCAATAATGTTTTGAAGACTCAAGATAGAATTGGAGGTCAGATGGTCATTGAGAAGGAATTCCTGGATCTGCCAAATTTCATGGATACAAAAGGCTCATCTGAAATGGAGAGTAATGGTGATTATTATACTTGGTCTAATAAGCATCATGTAGGGACTATATACTCCAAAATTGATAGAGTGATAGCTAATGCTGATTGGTTTCAGAATCATCTTAACACTACTCTTAAGTTTCTTCCTCCTCAAGTTTCTGATCATGCATTATTGCTCCTTACTAGTCAACATCATATTAGATATAAAAAGAGATTCAGATTTATTAATTGTGTCACTAAAGTTGCTGGATTTATGGACACTATCAAAGCTAATTGGAACCTTCCCCTTGAAGGAAGACCAATGTATGTTCTTTGGTCCAAGATGAAGAGACTTCAACCGGTTATGTATAAATTGAATAATTCTCTCACTCTTTCGACTCAAAATATTGTGCAGGCTAGAAAGAAGCTGGAGAGGATTCAAATTGAGCTGATCAATGATAGAATGAATAGTAATCTGATTGAGGAAGCCAAAATCAACACTGAAAATCTTGTTTATTGGCAAGAGGTGGAAGTATCTATTTTAAAACAGAGGGCTAAGCTTAAGTGGTTGAAAGATGGAGATGGTAATTCAGCTTTCTTTCATGCTGCAGTTAAAGGCAAGCACACTTCCAAGGCTTTAACAATGTTAATAAAAGATGATGATGGAGTTTTAAATTCTCAGACTGATATTGAAAGAGAAATTATGGCCTTCTATGGTACTCTCATAGGCAAAAGTGATGATGAGCTTCAAGGTATTGATGTAGGTGCTATGAGGAGAGGTGCACAAATATCCAAGACTCAGAGGTGTAACATGGAAAAACCTATTAGTGAAGCATAAATTTTGTAAGCTCTTAAAGGAATTCATGATTTGTCTACCCCTGGGTTGGATGGGTACAATTCCAGATTTTTCAAGCATTGCTGGGACATCATTAAACATGATTTGACTGTTGTTGTTCAAGAGTTCTCTGACTATGGTAAAATGTCTAAAGCTTTTAATTGTTCTCTTATCACTCTTATTCTCAAAAGTAAAACAACCAAGACAATAAAAGACTTTCAACCAATTTCTGTCTGCTTCACTGTTTGCAAAATTATATCTAGAATGCTGACTAATAAATTGGGTCAGGTCATTGATAAGGTAGTAAGCCCTAATCAGGCAGCCTTTATTCCTGGCCAGAAAATTCAAAACCATATCCTCCTAGCCTTTGAGTTGATTAAAGGTTATAATAGGAATAATGGCCCTCCTAGATGCATGGTTCAGCTCGACATGCAGAAAGCGTATGACATAGTTTCGTGGGAAGCGTTAAGGAGTATTATGCAGGAAATTGGCTTGCCCTCTAAGTTTATTCACTGGATTATGCAGCTTGTTACTACTGTATCCTACAAATTTAATATCAATGGCAGTATTTCTTAAGTGATGCAGGCTAAACGTGGTATTAGACAAGGAGATCCCATTTCTCCCCATCTCTTTGCTCTTATCATGGAATACCTTCAGAGATCTCTACATCAAATGCAGCTCAATCCAGAATTTAAGCATCACTCGAAATGTGGTAAACTTCAATTGACCAATTTAATGTTCGCTGACGATGTTCTTCTCTTTTCTAGAGGGGATCTCAACTCCATGGATCTTATGCTTCAGTCCTTTTCAAAATTTTCCAAATCTACAGGTATGAAAATCAACACTACTAAGAGTAAGATGTATTTTGGTAATGTTATTACTGATGACAAAGTTAGTATTCTTCATAAATATGGCTTCTCTAAAGGTGTCTTGCCTTTTAAGTACCTTGGTATCCCTATGTTGAGTAAGAGACTTACAATATGCCAATATATGCCTTTAATTGATAAAATTGTTGGTGATATCAAGCATTAGTCAGCTAAGCTCTTGAGTTATGCAGAGCAGATCCATTTGGTCAAGAGTATCTCCTTTTCTATAGCTAATTATTGGTTAATGGTCATTCCTTCTCCGAAGATGGTTATCCGTAAAATTATTTCGATCTGTAGAGCCTTTATTTGGACAGTTTCGGATGAGGGAAGCAGGAAAAGTCTGGTGGCTTGGGCTAATATGTATAAACCTGCAAATCAAGGTGGTCTCGATCTTGTGAACTTAGAGGTTTGGAATTAAGTGTGCCTTAATTAAACTCCTCTGGAACTTGTGTAATAAGCGAGATAGTCTTTGGATCAAGTGGGTTAATTCTTATTACTTGAAGGAGAATGACATTAAGGATGCAAAGATCAAAACTAATAGTACCTGGATCCTAAGGAAAATCTTGGAGCAGAGGGAGTACATAGAATCTCATAAAAGCTTATGGGAAGATATGAATAGTAAAGGGAGATTTAAGATGCATGATGTTTATCATTCTCTAAGTCAATCTTCTACAGTCAGTTGGTACAAATTGTTCTTGCAGAACCCAACCAGGCCGAGAGCTCGGTTTATTCTATGGTTAGCTTGCCATGAGAGACTTGCCACAAAAAACAGATTACTAAAGTTTGGGATGATTACTAATGCTGATTGTATTTTTTGCAGCCATGAAGAAACTCTTTCTCAGGTGCTTTTTGAATGTTCTGAGCTGAATTTTGTGTGGGCAACAATTTTGAAGTGGATAAAAATAGTTCACATTCTAACTAGTTGGCAGCATGAACTCAGTTGGTGCATAACTCATGGGACAAAGAAAGGCTGGAGAGCCACTCTATTACGTTTAGCTTTTGCATAAATGGTTTATGGCATATGGGCCTATAGAAACATCATATCCTTTGGTGGTAAAGCGGACCGGAATCACATTATTCAGGAGATTAAGAACAAAATTGTTTATCGGGGTTGGTATTGTAAATCCTTCAAGCCTTATATTGTTAGTCTCATGCTAGAATAGGTTTCCTATTTCGTCGCTGTTGCTTTGCTAGGTAGCTGGATCTGCGGATCGCTTTGTATTGCTTGTTTTTTGTTAATAAAAGTCCTTTTTTCCCAAAAAAAATGAAGGTTATACAATTAAAATAATGTTTGCACAATTAAATATTAGAAAAATTATTTGTTATTGATTTTATTTCATAAATATATGTTATCAATGTGTGTGTGTGTGTGTGTATATATATATATATATATATATATATATAAATATATATATATATATATATATATATATATATATATATATATATATATATATATACGGAAAAATATATATATTACTTATTCAATTTTAACATACTACTATTATTTATAGTCAAATTCTATTAGTATCAAATTATATTAATTCAGATATTTTTGTAATTGTTACCTAAACAAAAATAATATTTGTATATGTGAAAAAATCTATTATTGATCTAAATAATTTTATATACGAACAATGGTATTTATGATCCACAAAAATTTTATTCAAAAAAGGTATACGGGAAAAAATTATTATTGATCTAAATATTTTTAGGATTTAAAGGAAATACACTGACAGTGTAAAGCAGGTTTACACTGTCAGTGAAATCCAACCCGTTAAATTTTGTAAAAATTAGATTTTTATTTAAAATTAAATATAAAATATTTATTTTTAAGGGTTGTGATGCACTGACCGTGTAAAAAATTTTACACTAACAGTGCACTTCCTTTAAACTCATATTTTTATGAAAATGATAAGTAAATGTAAATAATATTTGTATATGGGAAAAATCTATTAATGATCTAAATATTTTTATATATGAAAAATGGTATTTATGATCCCAAAAAAATTTATTCAAAAAAGGTATACGGGAAAAAAACTATTATTGATCTTAATCTTTTTATATACCAAAATTTACAATTGATTAAGATATTTTTGTAAACGATACCTAAACATAAATAATATTTGTATATGGGAAAAATCTATTAATGATCTAAATTTTTTTATATAAGAAAAATGGTATTTGTGATCCAAAAACTTTGATTTAAAAATGGTATAAGGAAATAAATCTATTATTACTTTAAATATTTTTATATACGAAAATTTTCTATTGATCCATATATTTTTCTAAATGACACATAAACATAAATAGTATTTGTAAACGGGAAAAATTTTATTATTGATATAAATATTTTTATATACAAAAAATAGTATTTATAATCTAAAAATTTTGATTTTGATTTAAAATAAATATCTTATTTAAATAAATGCGCATACCAAATCAGAACCTGTGCGTATGCACGGGTTTGTTACTAGTTACTACTACTCATTATCATCATTATATCATTATTTTTAGAATTTTGTTTGGTACGCATAACATGAATATTATGTCAAATCTGTCTGACTAAATGATCGGTCACCATTTCTATTAAGTTTATGTCTTTCATCCGGCACAAATTCATCATTTCGGTAACACATTTGGTTGTTGTTATTGCTTTTAAGTTACGTTTATCATGTTTATTAATTTATGGTATTGCATTGCATTTTGTTTAGAGTTTATGTTAAAAGATCCTCTTTATGCCTTCCTTTGGTAGTGTTAGTGTTTCAGGTTGATGCGTGTGATCATAGGAAATAATGGTCAGACTTTGGGGACTCTGGAAGACTGAGAGATGAAAGTTTTTGAAGAATCTGGAGGTCAACACGGACCCCCGTGTGAATCAACACGACCCATGTTCAAAAGCTTCAGGAATGCATGAAAAATGCTGAAGTCAGTGGATCAACACACGCACTCGTGTGAATCAACACGGCCCGTGTTGATGGGCCTGATGCAGAACACAAAACCACGTGAGTCAGAAGATCGACACGGGCACCCGTGTGAATCAACACGGCCCGTGTAGACGGATGCGGACAAAAACTTCACTTTTTGATCTGTTTTACTTTGTCTTGTATTAAGGGTACTTTGGAATTTTTGCTGATACTGAGACTGTAACGCCTGTATAATTTTAATATTAATTTAATTTTATTATTGAATTAATAATTAGAATTATTAAAGAAATTGTGGAAATAATGAATAAATGAGGTTTTGGCTTTTGGGCCATATGTGGAAATAGAGGAAGAAGGGGGGGTAATTCTGAAAAACCTTTTTCTAATTTATTATTTCATAAACATTGGAATTGGGAAAAAGAAAGAGCGTGAAAGAAAGAAGTCTGAAGAACGAGGAACGTGAAGGAGAACGATAGAGGGAGAGACCAAGAATCCAGAATTATCTAAGGTAAGGGGACTTTTCTGATTAACATCTATTATCGGGTTAGGGGTTGGTAATGCTGAATAGATGTAGAATTCGGATCAATTGAGTCATATGATAGGTTTAGGGATTGTGTCAATTGTATGATATTTGACCCCTGTGTTTGAATCTATGATGTATGTGTTGTTATAATCTCAATTGATGTATATTTGGTGCATTACGAGACGTAAATTGTGTTGTTTGTGCATTCTAATTCTCCATGTTCGCACTGGTATGTGTTGGGGTGTTTGGGATACATGGAATGCTGTTTTTCTGCAGATTGGGGTTTTTAGAATCGCGGTTCGCGCCGCGTACATAGGGGAGGCGCCGCGAACCTGAAGGCATAAGGTAAGGAAGTCTTGTTGCGTTCAGTACGCGCCGCGAACAGGTGACCGCGCCGCGAAGGCGTTGTTCCGATTCGTTCCGCGCCGCGAACATGTGGCCGCGCCGCGATGGCGTTGTTTCGATTCGTTCCGCGCCGCGAATGTGTGATGGCGCCGCGTGCTGTTGATGTTTTGTGATTTTTTAAGAAAGTTCAAAGAGGCATAACTTTCTAACCGTTGGTTCATTTGATGCGCCGTTTTGGGCTAAATGAACCTTATTAAACGATCTATGTGATGATGATTTGACTGGTTTTAGAATGATGATAATATATGTTGCTATTTCTTGATGATGATGATGATTGTAGTAAATATGTGCATGTTTTCGACATGATGATGATAGAATTGTGGTTGAATGATGTTAATATATATGAACATACTTGAATGATGATGATGATTATTGAGGATGATGATGATAATGATATAAGTATGTTATATATGTTGCATTCATTCATGTGCATTGTTGATACTGTATCCATAAGGGAAGTGTTGGATCAGTGAAGGGCATGATTCCCATTGTGTGGAATCTGTGCTGGCAGGGCCGTATCTGGATGATGATAGATCGGTCATGGGTCATTCCCATTGGATGACGTTGGTACCACATGCATAGTGTCAGTTCATTCATATGCACGATTTATGACATGATTGGAAGTATTCCAGTGTTGTAAATGCTGATGATGCGTTGGTTGTTATTTATTTTGTTTTGATTGTCTGTTTATGAAACAATTGGGTGAATGATGCAACTGTGACGTGTTATTGCTTTATAACCTTATAACATTTGTTAATTATGACGAGACTCACCCTTACATGTTGTCATTTTCAGACTGAGGATAGCGGCTGTTCGACTCGGTGAGGATTAGCTCATGAGTCCGTGTTTTAGTTAGCGTCAGGTGTCATGCTCTGGTAGTTGTAACACTGGGAACGTTTGTTTGTAGTTTTGATTGTAACTCTATATTTATCTGTTTTGGTTGGAGTCTGATACGTTTAATAATAATGTAGACTTGATGTGGTATTTTTCCGCTGCGTAGAACATGGTTTGGATAATGAGTTATGATTTTCAGGTGTTCCAATGATGCATGACTTATGTGACGTGTAATTTGTTATTTATGAATTGTGATACCTCTCTACATGTTACTCTGATTTAATAATTTGTTTAATTGCCGCGGGTTATTTAGAGGGGTGTTACAATAGTGGTATCAGAGCATAGTCGGTCGTTGTGACCAGAGTCTTAGTGTCAGTGTCAGTTTTCCTGTGTATACGACTAATACGAGTTATTTGTCGATGCTTTGTTCTGACTGGATTGTTGCATTTAAGCAGAACAAATGGCTGGAAGAGGAGGAAGAAACGATGATGCTCTTGCTGAGGCTCTGGGCATGATTGCTGGTGTGCTTGGAGGAGGGACTGTAGGAGCAGGGATTGGTGCTGATAGGCAACTGGGGAATTTTCAGAGGAACAATCCTCCATTGTTCAAAGGCACGCACGATCCTGAGGGTGCTCAGAAATGGCTCAAAGAGATCGAGAGGATTTTCCGAGTCATAGATTGTGCTGAGAATCTCAAGGTGAGGTTTGGTACCCACATGTTGTCTGAGGAGGCTGATGACTGGTGGTTGACAACAAAAGCTGAACTGGATGCCGGCGGTATAGCGGTTACTTGGGCTATATTCAAAAGGGAGTTTCTGAGGAGGTATTTTCCTGAGGATGTCAGGGGCAGAAAAGAAGTGGAATTTTTGGAGTTGGTTCAAGGTAACATGACTGTACCAGAGTATGCTGCCAAGTTTGTGGAACTGGCAAAGTACTATGTGCACTACAACAACGACGAAGCCAGTGAATTCTCGAAATGTGTCAAGTTTGAGAATGGCCTTCGTGATGAGATCAAGCAGGGTATCAGGTACCAGAGGATCCGGAGATTTGTGGATCTGGTGGATTGTAGCAGGATTTTCGAGGAAGATAGCGTCAAGCTGAAGTCATCTCACTCTCGCGAGTTGGTTGACAGAAAGGGGAAGAAGCCTATGGACAGAGGTAAACCATATGGTAGAGGTAAACCTGTTGATTGGAAGAAACCCAGTGGGGGAGATTCCAGTGCTCGTATCAGATGCTACAATTGTGGTGAGATGGGACATCGTAGGAATGAGTGTAAGCTGAACCAGAAGAAGTGCTTCAAGTGTGAGGAAGTGGGTCATGTCGCGGCTGATTGTAAGAAGAGGGTTGTGACTTGTTACAACTGTGGTGAAGAAGGTCACATCAGTCCTAATTGTCCTAAGCCAAAGAAGAACCAATCGGGAGGAAAGGTTTTTGCTTTGACCGGGTCAGAGACTACTCCAGAGGACAGATTGATTAAAGGTACGTGTTTCATTCATGGCACACCTTTAGTTGCAATTATTGATACGGGAGCAAATCATTCTTTTATTTCTTTGGATTGTGCTATGAGGTTGAATCTAGAGATATCTGATATAAATGGAAGTATGGTTATTGACACTCCTGCGTCGGGTTCAGTAACTACTTCGTCTGCATGCTTGAATTGTCCGGTTGACATTTTTGGTAGAGAATTCGGGATGGACTTAGTGTGCCTTCCGTTGAAAGAACTTGATGTAATCCTGGGAATGAACTGGTTGGAGTTCAACCGTGTTCATATCAACTGTTTTGAGAAGACGGTAATTTTTCCTGAAGAGGGTTGTGCTGATAATCTGGAAATGACAGCTAGGCAGGTGAATGAGGCTATCGGAGATGGTGCAACAGTATTTATGTTGTTCGCAATGATGAATGTGAAAGAAAAGGTGGCTAGTAGCGAATTACCTGTGGTGTGTGAATTTCCAGAAGTTTTTCCTGAAGATGTAAATGAATTACCACCGGAAAGAGAAGTGGAGTTTTCTATTGATTTAATTCCGGGAACCAGTCCAGTGTCGATGGCACCGTACCGTATGTCGCCGTCTGAGCTAGCCGAACTGAAGAAGCAGTTGGAAGAATTGCTGGAGAAGAAATTTATTCGTCCTAGTGTTTCTCCGTGGGGTGCGCCTGTGTTACTAGTAAAGAAGAAAGAGGGTTCGATGAGGCTGTGCGTAGATTACAGACAATTGAACAAGGTTACTATCAAGAATCGGTATCCATTGCCGAGGATTGATGATTTGATGGATCAGTTGGTTGGAGCGCGAGTATTTAGTAAAATTGATTTGAGGTCTGGGTATCATCAGATACGTGTAAAAGATGATGACATTCAGAAGACTGCTTTTAGAACAAGGTATGGACATTATGAGTATTCTGTAATGCCGTTTGGAGTTACTAATGCACCTGGTGTTTTTATGGAGTATATGAACAGAATATTTCATCCTTATCTCGACCAGTTTGTCGTGGTATTTATCGACGATATCCTGATATATTCTAAGAATGAGGAAGAACATACCGAACACCTCAGAACTGTGTTAGAACTGTTGAAGGAGAAGCAACTTTTTGCCAAACTGTCGAAGTGTGAATTCTGGTTAGAAGAAGTTAGTTTTCTTGGACATGTGATTTCTAAGAATGGTATTGCTGTTGATCCTACAAAAATAGAAGCCGTGTCTCAGTGGGAAGCTCCGAAGTCAGTATCAGAGATTCGTAGTTTTCTTGGCCTTGCAGGTTATTACAGGAAGTTTATTGAAGGATTTGCAAAGTTAGCATTGCCGTTAACTAAACTGACCAGGAAGGGACAAGCCTTTATTTGGGATGCAAAGTGTGAAGAAGGATTCCAAGAGCTCAAGAGGAGATTGACTAGTGCTCCTATCTTGATTTTACCAAGTCCGACAGAATCATTTGTGGTTTATTGTGACGCATCACTAATGGGTTTAGGTGGTGTGTTAATGCAAAATCAGCAAGTAGTTGCTTATGCGTCGAGACAACTTAAAGCGCATGAGAGGAATTATCCGACTCATGATTTGGAGTTGGCAGCTGTAGTGTTCGTTTTGAAGTTGTGGCGACACTATTTGTATGGTTCAAGATTTGAGGTATTCAGTGATCATAAGAGCCTGAAGTATCTCTTTGACCAAAAAGAGTTGAATATGAGGCAGAGAAGATGGTTAGAATTCCGAAAGATTATGATTTTGGTTTGAATTACCATCCGGGTAAGGCAAACGTTGTTGCTGATGCATTGAGTAGGAAAACCTTGCATATGTCTATGCTAATGGTGAAGGAATTGGATTTGATTGAACAATTCAGAGACTTGAGTTTAGTATGTGAAGGTACTCCTACTAGTGTCAAATTGGGTATGTTGAAGTTGACTAGTGGCATTCTTGAAGAGATCAGAGAGGGTCAGAAAGATGATGTTGAGTTAATAGATAAGTTGACTTTGATTAATCAAGGCAAGGGTGGTGAATTTAGAATTGATGAAAATGGTATACTGAGGTTTGGTGATCGAGTGTGTGTCCCTGATATTGTTGAACTCCGGAAACGTATTTTAGAAGAAGGACACCGTAGTGGGTTGAGTATTCATCCTGGTGCTACCAAGATGTATCATGATTTGAAAAAGTTGTTTTGGTGGCCGAGAATGAAGAAAGAAATTGCCGAGTTTGTGTACTCTTGTTTAATTTGCCAGAAGTCAAAGATTGAGCATCAGAAACCGTCTGGGTTTATGCAACCGATGTTTATTCCTGAGTGGAAGTGGGATAGCATATCAATGGATTTTGTGTCGGGTTTGCCGAGGACTGGCAAGAATTATGAAGCTATCTGGGTCGTGGTAGACAGGTTGACGAAATCTGCACATTTTATACCGGTGAGGATGGATTATCCGATGGAGAAGCTAGCTCAGTTGTATATCGAGAAGATAGTTAGTCTTCATGGTATTCCTTCCAGTATCGTGTCAGACAGAGATCCGAGGTTTACGTCTAAGTTCTGGGAAGGTTTGCAGAAGGCTTTAGGTACTAAACTGAGGTTGAGTTCTGCTTATCATCCGCAGACGGATGGACAGACGGAGAGGACAATACAGTCGTTAGAAGATTTGTTACGTGCTTGTGTGCTGGAAAAAGGAGGTACTTGGGATAGCTATCTGCCTTTGATCGAGTTTACTTACAACAATAGTTATCATTCGAGCATTGGTATGGCTCCGTTTGAGGCTTTGTATGGTAGGAGATGTAGGACGCCGTTGTGTTGGTATGAATCTGGTGAGAGTGCTGTGATTGGGCCAGAAATTGTACAACAGACTACAGAGAAGATTAAGATGATTCAGGAGAAGATGAGAGCTTCTCAGAGTCGTCAGAAGAGTTACTATGATAAAAGGAGGAAGACACTTGAGTTTCAAGAGGGAGATCATGTGTTTATGAGAGTTACTCCTATGACAGGAATTGGTCGGGCATTGAAGTCAAGGAAATTGACTCCGCGTTTTATTGGACCGTTCCAAATTTCTGAAAAGGTGGGGGAATTGGCATATCGTGTCGCTTTGCCGCCGATGCTTGCAAACTTGCACGACGTGTTTCATGTGTCTCAATTGAGGAAGTACATTCCAGATCCGTCCCATGTGATCCAAGTAGACGATGTACAGGTAAAAGACAACTTAACGGTTGAAACATTGCCTGTGAGGATTGAAGATAGAAGACTGAAGCAATTGCGTGGCAAGGAAATAGCTTTAGTCAGAGTAGCTTGGGGAGGACCAGCTGAAGGGAATGTTACCTGGGAGCTAGAGAGCCAGATGAAAGATTCCTACCCGGAGCTCTTTGCTTGAGGTATGTTTTCGAGGACGAAAACTCTTTTAGTGGGGGAGAGTTGTAACGCCTGTATAATTTTAATATTAATTTAATTTTATTATTGAATTAATAATTAGAATTATTAAAGAAATTGTGGAAATAATGAATAAATGAGGTTTTGGCTTTTGGGCCATATGTGGAAATAGAGGAAGAAGGGGGGGTAATTCTGAAAAACCTTTTTCTAATTTATTATTTCATAAACATTGGAATTGGGAAAAAGAAAGAGCGTGAAAGAAAGAAGTCTGAAGAACGAGGAACGTGAAGGAGAACGATAAAGGGAGAGACCAAGAATCCAGAATTATCTAAGGTAAGGGGGGACTTGTCTGATTAACATCTATTATCGGGTTAGGGGTTGGTAATGCTGAATAGATGTAGAATTCGGATCAATTGAGTCATATGATAGGTTTAGGGATTGTGTCAATTGTATGATATTTGACCCCTGTGTTTGAATCTATGATGTATGTGTTGTTATAATCTCAATTGATGTATATTTGGTGCATTACGAGACGTAAATTGTGTTGTTTGTGCATTCTAATTCTCCATGTTCGCACTGGTATGTGTTGGGGTGTTTGGGATACATGGAATGCTGTTTTTCTGCAGATTGGGGTTTTTAGAATCGCGGTTCGCGCCGCGTACATAGGGGAGGCGCCGCGAACCTGAAGGCATAAGGTAAGGAAGTCTTGTTGCGTTCAGTACGCGCCGCGAACAGGTGACCGCGCCGCGAAGGCGTTGTTCCGATTCGTTCCGCGCCGCGAACATGTGGCCGCGCCGCGATGGCGTTGTTTCGATTCGTTCCGCGCCGCGAATGTGTGATGGCGCCGCGTGCTGTTGATGTTTTGTGATTTTTTAAGAAAGTTCAAAGAGGCATAACTTTCTAACCGTTGGTTCATTTGATGCGCCGTTTTGGGCTAAATGAACCTTATTAAACGATCTATGTGATGATGATTTGACTGGTTTTAGAATGATGATAATATATGTTGCTATTTCTTGATGATGATGATGATTGTAGTAAATATGTGCATGTTTTCGACATGATGATGATAGAATTGTGGTTGAATGATGTTAATATATATGAACATACTTGAATGATGATGATGATTATTGAGGATGATGATGATAATGATATAAGTATGTTATATATGTTGCATTCATTCATGTGCATTGTTGATACTGTATCCATAAGGGAAGTGTTGGATCAGTGAAGGGCATGATTCCCATTGTGTGGAATCTGTGCTGGCAGGGCCGTATCTGGATGATGATAGATCGGTCATGGGTCATTCCCATTGGATGACGTTGGTACCACATGCATAGTGTCAGTTCATTCATATGCACGATTTATGACATGATTGGAAGTATTCCAGTGTTGTAAATGCTGATGATGCGTTGGTTGTTATTTATTTTGTTTTGATTGTCTGTTTATGAAACAATTGGGTGAATGATGCAACTGTGACGTGTTATTGCTTTATAACCTTATAACATTTGTTAATTATGACGAGACTCACCCTTACATGTTGTCATTTTCAGACTGAGGATAGCGGCTGTTCGACTCGGTGAGGATTAGCTCATGAGTCCGTGTTTTAGTTAGCGTCAGGTGTCATGCTCTGGTAGTTGTAACACTGGGAACGTTTGTTTGTAGTTTTGATTGTAACTCTATATTTATCTGTTTTGGTTGGAGTCTGATACGTTTAATAATAATGTAGACTTGATGTGGTATTTTTCCGCTGCGTAGAACATGGTTTGGATAATGAGTTATGATTTTCAGGTGTTCCAATGATGCATGACTTATGTGACGTGTAATTTGTTATTTATGAATTGTGATACCTCTCTACATGTTACTCTGATTTAATAATTTGTTTAATTGCCGCGGGTTATTTAGAGGGGTGTTACAGAGACTGATACTGAAGCTACTTAAACGAATTTTGTGTAAGGAGAAGAGAACTTTTGACATACTAGAGAAGAGAATACGATAGAAAATTGGAGAAAGCAAGGGTTTGGGAGAGAAGAAGATCTTCATGAACGGAAGCAATTGAAGATTCAATCTCCTCCAATTTCTTGTAATGTCTTTATTCATGATTGTGTTTTCTTTGAATACTATGAGTAGCTAAACCCCCCAATGCTAGGGGGTGGCTCTGATTTTACTTTGTAATGACTCTGAGTTTGTAATTGCAATAACTATCATGTTTTCTCGTTGTTAATTTATTCTCTTGATGTTTCTAATACTTTTCCTTTCGGACAAATTGGAATTGATGTATGATTATTATTTAGGTTATGTAACACCCTTCTAATAACCCGCATAAATAATAAACAATAATCAGAGTAAACATGAAAAGGGCATTACAACTTCCAAGTAATTAAACAATAATACTCATGTCATGCCATAAAAGAGAACATCAACCAAATTTATTCAGATCATCATGTTTAACACAGCGGAATTATCTTTAACATCTGAATAACAAACAGCCAAGTCACAGACTTAAAACACCAATATAGGAAATCCACCCAAAATAGAAAGAGTTTAACAAGTAACTCTAAACAACGCCCCCAGTGTTACACGACCAGAGCATGACACGGACCCAACTGACTCTAACGAACTACTTGACGAGCTAATCCTCACCAAGTACGAGAGCTACTCCTCTATCTGAAAAATAACAACAGTAAGGGTGAGTCTCATTCACATTTAACTAATGTTATAAGATATAGATAATAAAATATCATTTCACATGCCATTCACCCAATCACAGTTATGATCAGATTCAAACCATACAATCAGTAAGCAAACAACCAAATTAACACATATTATAACATTAGACAATCTTCCATTCATGTTATAATAGCAAAACACCCTAATGCAATGCAACTACATGCATGTGGTACCAAAATATGGGATAACCCAACTCACCGACCCACCATCGTCAAGGATATGGTAACACCCACTCACTAATTCCACACAATGGGAATTAGCTACCACTGATCCACCATCGTCAAGGACCAGCCACATAATGATTATGAATGCATGCATCAACCATAACATGCTCATCACCCACATAAATCGATCAATGTCATAATCATCAATAAAACACATATTTCATACCAACAATACATGTATAATAAACACCAGTTATAACCACAACATCATACAGGTAAGACATTCATTAGTGTACCTATAAGCATATCCCACCACAAACAAATAAGATCGAGTGTTTTAAAAATAATTCAATCCACAACTCAAAACACCATTTGATTATATAAATTATTTGATTAGCTTCAATGTACTCGAAACGGCACCAAAATCCGGTTTACAGTTTAAAAGTTACACATTTTTAAACTTTTCAAAACGGCCTATCGCCAACAGCGCGCGGCGCCACACACAGTTCGCGGCGCGGAACGAATAGGAACTACGCCTTCGCGGCGCAAACAAGGGTTCGCGGAGCGGAACGAATAGGAACTACGCCTTCGCGGCGCAACCAAAGGTTCGCGGCGCGTACTGAACACAACACAACTTCCTGGCTTTCTGCCAAGTAGTTCGCGGCGCCAACTCCTGGACGCGGCGCGAACTGGCGATTTCCAAAACTCCGAATCGCAGAAAACAGCCTGCGATTTTTCCCTTCCTTCACCAATTCATTACCAAACCAATCCCATTCCAACCAGATTTGCATACAGTGAAACAAACACATATTATAACACATTTATAATACATTCAACCATCCAATTAACACCATACATGGTCAATACAATCATTATGCATCAATCCTCCCAAAACCCAACACTTCTATAACCTAAGCACAACCCAATTGATACGAATAACACGACCAAATTCTATCATACTATCTATAATCCCATAATAGAAGATAAACGGAAGAGTCCCCCCTTACCTGAAGGTTGATTCTTCGCTCTTCCTCGTGTCGCACTTCTCCGCTCCTCTTCTCTTTTCACGTTCAGACTCTTCTCTTCTCCTTAGTTCTATTCCTCTTTCCCCCAATTCCTCTATTTTGTGGGAAATAAAATAAAACTATTTTAATTAGTAATAGGGCCTACCAATACACCCCCCTCTTTACTAAAAGCGACACTGGCCCATTAGTCTCATTATTCCCATTTTTCTCAGTTAACTCAAATAATTCTAATATTTAATACAAAAATTAATTAAATTAAATAAAGAATTTTATGGGGTGTTACAACTCTCCCCCACTAGAAAAGTTTTCGTCCTCGAAAACATACCTTAGGCAAAGAGTTTCGGGTAGCAGTCCTTCATCTGGCTCTCCAATTCCCACGTAACATTTCCACCGGCCGGTCCTCCCCAAGCTACTCTGACTAATGCTATCTCCTTGCCACGCAATTGTTTCACCTTCCGATCTTCAATCCTTATAGGCAAAGTTTCAACTGTCAGATTATCCTTTACCTGTACATCATCGACTTGGATCACATGAGATGGATCAGCAATGTATTTCCTCAACTGCGATACATGGAACACATCATGCAGATTCGCAAGTGTCGGTGGCAACGCAATACGATACGCCACTTCTCCAACCCTCTCCGTAATTTGAAACGGACCAATAAAACGCGGAGTCAACTTCCTTGACTTCAATGCTCTACCAACACCAGTTGTAGGAATCACCCTCAAGAACACGTGATCTCCTTCTTGAAATTCAAGTGTCCTTCTTCTTTTATCATGATAACTCTTCTGACGACTCTGAGAAGTCTTCATCTTCTCCTGAATCATCTTAATCCTTTCTGTTGTCTCCTGAACAATTTCCGGCCCAATCACAGCATATTCGCCAGATTCGTACCAACATAAAGGCGTTCTACACCTCCGACCATACAAAGCTTCAAACGGAGCCATACCAATACTCGAGTGAAAACTATTATTGTAAGTAAATTCGATCAAGGGTAGATAACTATCCCAAGCACCGCCCTTTTCCAACACACAAGCACGCAATAAATCTTCTAGTGATTGAATAGTTCTTTCTGTCTGTCCATCCGTCTGTGGATGATAAGCAGAACTCAATCTCAGCTTAGTACCTAAGGCCTTCTGCAAACCTTCCCAGAATCTGGATGTAAACCTTAGATCTCTATCTGACACGATACTCGAAGGAATACCATGTAAACTCACTATCTTTTCAATATACAATTGAGCCAGCTTCTCCATTGGGTAATCCATTCTCATTGGTATAAAGTGAGCAGACTTTGTCAACCTGTCCACAATAACCCAAATTGCTTCACAATTCTTCACCGTCCTCGGCAAACCTGAAACAAAATCCATAGATATACTATCCCACTTCCATTCTGGAATAAATAACGGTTGCATAGCTCCATACGGTTTCTGATGCTCAATCTTCGACTTCTGGCAAGTCAAACAAGCATATACAAATTCAGCTATTTCCTTTTTCATTCCAGGCCACCAAAAAAGCTTCTTTAGGTCATGATACATCTTGGTAGCACCAGGATGAATACTCAATCCGCTACAATGTCCTTCTTCAAGAATACTCTTCCTCAATTCGGCAATGTCAGGAACACAAACACGATTACCAAACCTCATTATACCATTCTCGTCGATTCTGAATCCACCTCCTTTATCTTGGTTAATCAGAGTCAACTTATCAACCAACTCTACATCAGTCTTCTGACCCTCTCGGATTTCCTCAAGAATACCACTAGTCAGCTTCAGCATACCCAATTTAACACTGGTAGGAGTGTCTTCACATACTAAACTCAAATCTCGGAATTGCTCAATTAAATCCAATTCTCTCACCATAAGCATAGACATATGCAGGGACTTCCTACTCAATGCATCGGCAACAACATTTGCTTTACTCGGATGATAATTCAGTTCAAAATCATAATCCTTGAGAAATTCTAACCACCTTCTTTGTCTCATATTCAGGTCTTTTTGGTCAAAGAGATACTTCAAACTCTTATGATCACTAAATACTTCAAACCTTGAACCATATAGGTAATGCCTCCACAATTTCAACACAAATACCACTGCTGCCAACTCTAAGTCATGAGTCGGATAGTTTCTCTCATGCAATTTGAGTTGTCTCGACGCATAAGCGACTACCTGTTGATTCTGCATTAGTACACCTCCTAATCCCGACAACGAAGCATCACAATAAACAACAAAAGATTCCGCCGGATTCGGCAAAATCAAGATCGACGCACTAGTCAACCTCTTCTTCAACTCTTGGAATCCTTCTTCACATTTCGAATCCCAGACGAAAGCTTGACCCTTCCTAGTCAACTTAGTTAACGGCAACGCTAACTTTGAAAAACCTTCAATGAACTTTCTATAGTAACCCGCAAGACCAAGGAAACTACGGATTTCGGAAACTGACTTCGGAGCTTCCCACTGAGACACTGCTTCTACTTTCGTTGGGTCAACGGCAATACCATCCTTGGAAATTACATGCCCAAGAAAGCTCACTTCATTTAACCAGAACTCACACTTTGACAGTTTTGCATAAAGTTTCTTTTCCTTCAATAGTTCCAATACCACTCTAAGATGATCCGCATGCTCTTCTTCATTCTTAGAATATATTAAAATATCATCAATAAATACTACTACGAACTGATCCAGATAAGGATGGAAGATCCTATTCATATACTCCATGAAAACCCTCGGCGCATTGGTCACTCCAAATGGCATCACTGTATATTCGTAATGACCATACCTCATTCTAAATGCCGTTTTCTGAATATCGTCCGTCTTCACCCGAATCTGATGATATCCTGACCTCAAGTCAATTTTGCTGAACACACACGTTCCAACCAGTTGATCCATCAAATCATCAATCCTCGGCAAGGGATACCGATTCTTGATAGTAACCTTGTTCAGTTGTCTGTAATCCACACACAACCTCATTGAACCTTCTTTCTTCTTCACTAGTAACACCGGTGCACCCCACGGTGAGACACTAGGACGAATAATTTCTTCTCAAGTAACTCTTCCAATTGACTCTTCAACTCAGTCAATTCCGATGCCGACATACGATAAGGTGCCATCGACACAGGACTAGTTCCAGGAATTAATTCAATAACAAAATCCACCTCCCTCTCTGGCGGTAATTCTCTTACATCTTCTGGGAAAACTTCCGAAAATTCACATACTACCGGTAAGTCACTACTCAACGCTTTCTTTTTCACTTCCATGGCCGCAATCAACATAAACACGGCAGCCCCGTCCTTCATTGCTTTATCCACTTGTCTAGCCGTCATCTCTAAGTCCTCAACAATGACATCTTCAGGAAAAATAACCGTTTTCGTGAAACAGTTGATATGAACCCGGTTAAATTGCAACCAATTCATGCCTAGGATAACGTCCAGTTGTTCCAAAGGAAGGCACACTAAGTCCATTCCGAATTCTCTACCAAAAATATCAATTGGACAGTTCAAACAAGCAAGCGAAGTAGTCACTGAACCCGACGCAGGAGTGTCAATGATCATACTTCCATTAATATCAGATATTTCCAAATTCAGGCGTTTAGCACAATCCAATGAAATAAACGAGTGAGTTGCTCCAGTATCTATTATTGCAATTAAAGGAGTGCCATGGATAAAACACGTACCTTTAATCAACCGATCCTCTAGAGTAGTCTCTGAACCAGATAAGGCGAACACCTTACCACCAGCTTGATTCTTCCTCGGCTTAGGACACTTAGGACTAATATGACCTTCTTCCCCGCAGTTGAAACAAGTTACAGTGTTCCCTTTGCACTCAATAGCAATGTGACCTGCCTTTCCACATCTATAGCACTTCTTTTCCTCACTTTTGCACTCGTGAATGCGATGTCCAGGTTCTCCACACTTGAAGCACTTAATAAGGGCACTAGAGTCTCCCCCACTAGGCTTCTTCCAGCCTCCAGCTTTCTGGTTACCCTTACCATATGGCTTACCACGATCCATATGCTTTTTCCCTTTCCTGTCGACTAACTCGCGAGAGTGTGACGACTTCAATTTAATATTGTCCTCTTCAAAGATTCGGCTGCAGTCAACCAAATCGACAAACCTGCGAATCCTCTGGTATCTGATACCCTGTTTAATCTCATCACGGAGACCATTTTCGAACTTAACACACTTTGAGAATTCACTAGCCTCATCATTATTGTAGTGGACATAATACTTTGCCAGCTCAACAAACTTGGACACATACTCCGGCACGGTCATGTTACCTTGTGTCAGCTCCAAAAATTCAATCTCTTTCCTGCCTCTAACATCCTCAGGAAAGTACCTCTGCAAGAATTCTCTCTTGAACACAGCCCAAGTGATTGCAACACCTGCAGCTTGCAGTTCGTCCCTACTAGCCATCCACCAATCATCAGCTTCTTCAGACAGCATGTGAGTCCCATATCTCACCTTCAGATTTTCGTCACAATCAATCACTCGGAAGATCCTTTCAATTTCCTTTAGCCACTTCTGGGCGCCTTCGGGATCGTGAGTGCCTTTGAACAACGGAGGGTTGTTCCTCTGAAAGCTGTTCAGCTGCCTGTCAGCACCAATTCCAGCTCCATTGGCATTCCCTCCTAACACACCAGCAATCATACCGAGAGCCTCAGCAATCGCATCGTCGTTTCTTCCTCCTCTTCCGACCATTGTTCTGCTGAATATCAAACAATATTTATTAGAACAAGAAGTATCGACAGTGTCAATCTTACACTAATCGCATACGAGGGGTCAATCGATACAAAGACTCTGACTCAAACGACCGACTATGCTCTGATACCACTATTGTAACACCCTTCTAATAACCCGCATAAATAATAAACAATAATCAGAGTAAACATGAAAAGGGCATTACAACTTCCAAATAATTAAACAATAATACTCATGTCATGCCATAAAAGAGAACGTCAACCAAATTTATTCAGATCATCATGTTTAACACAGCAGAATTATCTTTAACATCTGAATAACAAACAGCCAAGTCACAGACTTAAAACACCAACATAGGAAATCCACCCAAAATAGAAAGAGTTTAACAAGTAACTCTAAACGACGCCCCCAGTGTTACACGACCAGAGCATGAGACGGACCCAACTGACTCTAACGAACTACTTGACGAGCTAATCCTCACCAAGTACGAGAGCTGCTCCTCAATCTGAAAAATAACAACAGTAAGGGTGAGTCTCATTCACATTTAACTAATGTTATAAGATATAGATAATAAAATATCATTTCACATGCCATTCACCCAATCACAGTTATGATCAGATTCAAACCATACAATCAGTAAGCAAACAACCAAATTAACACATATTATAACATTGGACAATCTTCCATTCATGTTATAATAGCAAAACAGCCTAATGCAATGCAACTACATGCATGTGGTACCAAAATCTGGGATAACCCAACTCACCGACCCACCATCGTCAAGGATACGGTAACACCCACTCACTAATTCCACACAATGGGAATTAGCTACCACTGATCCACCATCGTCAAGGACCAGCCACATAATGATTATGAATGCATGCATCAACCATAACATGCTCATCACCCACATAAATCGATCAATGTCATAATCATCAATAAAACACATATTTCATACTAACAATACATGTATAATAAACACCAGTTATAATCACAACATCATACAGGTAAGACATTCATTAGTGTACCTATAAGCATATCCCGCCACAAACAAATAAGATCAGGTGTTTTAAAAATAATTCAAGCCACAACTCAAAACACCATTTGATTATATAAATTATTTTATTAGCTTCACTGTACTCGAAACGGCACCAAAATCCGGTTTACGGTTTAAAAGTTACACATTTTTAAACTTTTCAAAACGGCCTATCGCCAACAGCACGCGGCGCCACACACAGTTCGCGGCGCGGAACGAATAGGAACTACGCCTTCGCGGCGCAAACAAGGGTTCACGGCGCGGAACAAATAGGAACTACGCCTTCGCGGCGCAACCAAAGGTTCGCGGCGCGTACTGAACACAACACAACTTCTTGGCTTTCTGCCAAGCAGTTCGCGGCGCCAACTCCTGGACGCGGCGCGAACTGGCGATTTCCAGAACTCCGAATCGCAGAAAACAGCCTGCGATTTTGCCCTTCCTTCATCAATTCATTACCAAACCAATCTCATTCCAACCAGATTTGCATACAGTGAAACAAACACATATTATAACACATTTATAATACATTCAACCATCCAATTAACACCATACATGGTCAATACAATCATTATGCATCAATCCTCCCAAAACCTAACACTTCTATAACCTAAGCACAACCCAATTGATACGAATAACACGATCAAATTCTATCATACTACCTATAATCCCATAATAGAAGATAAACGGAAGAGTCCCCCCTTACCTGAAGGTTGATTCTTCGCTCTTCCTCGTGTCGCACTTCTCCGCTCCTCTTCTCTTTTCACGTTCAGACTCTTCTCTTCTCCTTAGTTCTATTCCTCTTTCCCCCAATTCCTCTATTTTGTGGGAAATAAAATAAAACTATTTTAATTAGTAATAGGGCCTACCAATACACCCCCCTCTTTACTAAAAGCGACACTGGCCCATTAGTCTCATTATTCCCATTTTTCTCAGTTAACTCAAATAATTCTAATATTTAATCCAAAAATTATTTAAATTAAATAAAGAATTTTATGGGGTGTTACAGGTTAGACCACCATTGATAACGCTCTCATGAGAATATGTTATAATAGATATTACCTAGGACTAGGAATACCTTATAGTAATCAGATATTCTTGATAACTTAATTTTTTTATTTCATCGTAAACTTCTAAGGACATAGGGTTTAGGATGAATGATCAAAGGTTTTTTCACTAAGGACTTAGGATCAAACAACCTTAAGAACCGATAATGGATTATTGAAAATAAGTTGTTGCAATAGAAATTCCAGAGTTGTTACAGAGTCAATCATCCACTATCCCTAGCATGTTACTCATATTTGTTAAAGAGTCAATTTTATTTACTGCTTATTCTACTTTTTGCTAAGTGATAATCACCAAACAATATCCAATTGAAGTTTTTGTTTAATTGAACCTTGAATTGAACTCATTATTCCTACGCAGTCCCTGAGATCGATATTCGGGGGATTTTCCCTATTATCACAAGAGGCAAAATAGTACACTTGCTATTTTACCGATCACTAAACTATTTAGGGTCCAGGATATGAGGATTGTTGTTCGGACGAGACTCGGTAATTCTTATCGGCACTGATTTTAATAATAGGCAAAATACCCTTTTTGGTCCCTTAAGTATACCCCAAGATACATTTTGGTCCCTTATCTTAAAAAAGTGTCAAAGTGGTCCTTTAATTGTTCAATAATAATAATAATAATAATAATAATAATAATAATAATAATACTCAGCGCCACGTCAGATACCAGCATGGAAAAGTTGACGCCGTTAGCAAAAAAATGGACAGAAAGGACTAACTTAGATCTTTTTGAACAATTAAAGGACCACTTTGACACTTTTTAAAGATAATGGTCCAGAATGGACCTTGGGGTATACTTAAGGGACCAAAAAAGATATTTTGCCTTAATAATAATGTATTCTTTTGATTATGAATTTTTAGTCTTTCTAAGTAAAAAATGGTTTTGTACAAGTGAAAACACTCATATACCGGTCAACAACGCGAAAGTGTGAGACCGATATCCGGTCAATTAAAAATGGATTTTTAATTTCTAAAAATAACGACATCACTTTAGTAGTTAATTAGGACTTCTCAGTTTTTCAAAAATTGTTTCAAAATTGTACCTTGTGGAGCGACATCATGACATTTACTATTTTGAAACATGACACGGGCTGCATGAAAGTGAGCAGTGTTTTTACACTAATATTTCCTCCGAAAAATATTTTAACCCAAAAAGATTTGCCGAAATTTATCTGAGTCCCAAAAGTGCATTAGAAATCATATTCTGGTATCTGTTTCAATTGATCTCAAAACTAGTTTATTTTATTCCGTTGTCAATCAAAACTTTTTAGGCTTAAATGCACTTTTGGTCCCCTAGTTTGGATATTTTTAACTATTGGCCCCCTATTACAGAACCAGCGATTTAGGTCCCTTAATTTTGATGACTTTTGGATTTTGGTGGTCTCCCTCCAATTTTACTCATGTGGCATTCGATTTTGGCGGTCCCCCTCCAATTTTACTTATGTGGCAGTGATGACTAGGATTTAAAAATTATTTTTTAATTAGGTGGAATGGATGACTATGATAATTTATTCTCCACCTTTTGTCACTACTGCTATGGTTGGCCAATCTTCTCAACCGGTGTTTCAAACTCCCATATTCACTGAACCTCATCCTGTTGTTCACACTACTGCACAAACTATCCAAGCTCCTTATGAAAATCCTCTCTTTGAACATCATGCTGCTGATGCCCGAAGTTAAAGTCAAGAAGATGCTGCTGAACATGAAGGTGTCCAAGAACAGTTTCAAACTTTAGAAAAGAGATTGAGGGCCATGGAAGGTGATGAGTTCTTTAGCATTGATGCTGGCAAAATGTGCTTAGTTTCTGACCTTGTGATGCCAGCAAAGTTCAAGACTCCAGAATTTGAGAAATACAAGGGGCATACCTGTCCTAGAAGCCATTTGGTCATGTACGTCAGAAAGATGGCTGCCTACACAACCAATTAGAAATTGCTCATTCATTGCTTTCAAGACAGTCTTATCGGTGCTTCACTCAAGTGGTATATGGGACTTCCAGTGCTTCCAAGATTTGGCTGACGCCTTCATGAAGCAATACAAATACAACCTTGACATGGCCCTTGATCTTCGTCAACTACAAAACATGTATCAACCAACCCCCTTTTTTTAAACCTTGGTGTCACACCCCAATTTTTGCCTTATGTTTTTTTGTTCGTTTTGAGCTTGTCACATTCATACTTTGTGTGCGTTCATCGTTCAACTATCGCATCTTTGCATGTTTAAAAAAAGAAAAATTTCTTGACTTTCATTAAAGTCAACAAAAATAGTTATTGTAGCAACCTGCCTTAAAATTCACGTTTAAACGAGTCGCCACCCACTTTATTTGGGCAAGTGAGAAACCCTAAAAAAAATGAGGTAGGTAAATTAGGCAAAGGGAAGGTGTTAGGCACCCTTTGCCTCCCTTGTACTCAAGGGGACCCATTTAGCCTTTAGGTTTTTTATAAAAAAAGTTTTTACAATTGTCGACTAATTAATTAAAAAAAGGTAGACCTTTGACCAAAAGGGTAAAACCTCAAAGATTTTAAATAGAGTCATTGTCAGATCGAGACAACAATGACTACAGGCCAAAGACCTTATATGGCAAAGAGGGCAAAACCTCAAAGGTTTTGATAAGGTCATTAAAGGTAAATACCTCAAAGATTTTGATAAGGTCATTGTTAGATCGAGACAACAATGACCATGGGTATACCAAAATACGTGTATAGTATATAAAAATACGGCCTCAACCTTTAAAAGATAAAAAAATATTATAAAGAATTAAAATTCAATAGAAAATGCCTTAGATATTCATCATTGGCCAAAACAAATATTTTTTAAAAGGGGGCCTCATGTTACATCATTGGCCAAAGGTTTTGAAAAAAAGGTTTTCAAAAAGGAGGCCTCATAGATTAATCATCGGCCAAAAAGGGATTAGCGTTTGAAAGAGGGAAAGGGTTTGCCGGCCGTTGTCAGTCGATCGACAACGGCGAGTTAGGATTATTCCAGGCAACCCTAACACAAACCCTCGTAAAGAAACGTAGAAAAAAAGAAGTTGATGAACCCATGACTTCTTACTTGCAAGCCTTATTCCTTACCAATTGTGCTATGTTATTTATTTGAAACAAAAACCCAATTGAAAGCATATGAAAGACAACTTGACAAGCAAATATTTGTTATTTTAAAAATATCCAAAATATTATAAATAAACCAAGGAATTTTATAAAACCCAAGTTTTAAAATAATTTTGAATTTTTTAAATTAGGCCTCATATTTTATGAATAATAAGCCCAATTAAATACACACTTTTACTTAATGTATACTCCTATTTTTATAATAAAACCTAATGACCTCACATCTTATGGATGTTAAGTCTAAGAGATTGAATTGGAGTACACACCTATTTTATAAACTTGATCACACTTATATACGTACATATTTCAGTACATACGTATTTTAAATGATGTGCCAATGAAAACAAATAAGAAGGGACAAGTCTTAGCGGGTCAAATTTGGAGTATGACCGTTATCATTCGCATTCTTTGCATATTTTTATTCGGGTTAAACATTTATCCGAAATTTTCTTTTTTAGACAATAAATGGATATTTATTTTTATTTCAAAAATGTCAAAAATATTTGTTTTAATGTAGTAAAAAATAATAGTTTCAAGTGTTTAGTTTTAGTTTGTTTTATCTAATTTATGTCATTTTATTTGACTAATTTCGTTTTTTTAATCAATATAATTTTATTTTTGGGTTTAGCTTTTAATTCACATTTAATTTAAGTTTTGAAGTTGAATTTTATTGAATCAATTTATCTTTAAGGTTATGTGTTCTTCTTTCAAGGCTTCAATGGCCCATTTAATAGAATCCAATTACAAAGCCCATTTGATAATAAATTTAGTTGCTCCTGTCCCAGAGTATTTCTGTATCGACGTGCGTATTCTTTTCTTAATATCGTTCAACGAACAAATCCCGTCTTGTTTACTAGAAGAAGAGTCGTTACCTCGTTCAAACCCTGTCTTGTTTAAATAGCCTGTCTGTTACCCTTCTCCTTAGATCCGTCGATGAATCAGGTTTTACCTCATTTAAATCCGGTGTTGTTTGTTAACCTTCTGCTTAGATCCGTCGATGAATGAGGTTTTACCTCGTTCAAATCCGGTCTTATTTAAATAGCCATGTCAATTCAAGATAGACCCACCTCTATCTCAATTCTGCAATCTATGCAATCTATTTCACCACCACAATACAAGAACTCAATTCTCCTTGGATATCTATTAGAAAATCAAACATTGCCATCCATTTCAACATTGCCAATCAAAGTTAGGCGGACTAAAGATTGGTCGCGAACAACGGCATTGATTTCACCCGAAGATAGAATTAGTGATCTCCCTCACTCAATTCTCTCTCACATTCTCTCTTTTCTCCCAACAGATTTAGCTGTCCGTACAAGCATCCTCTCTAAGAGATTCAATCCAGTATGGCTTTCTATCACCACTTTCAATATGTTTGACGTCTACCGTAAGCATCTTCTACATTCAGCCATGCTAGCCATGCTATCTCGAGACATCGCATTGCCAATACTATCCTTCCGCCTAATGTGTACATTTCCCGAAATTGCCCACGACCTTATCTTCGAAGCTACAAAAAGAGGGGTTCAAACCATAGAACTTGACCTCATGTTTTCATCTTTACAGATGAAAACTCTTTCTAACCAACACTCTTGTAAGACTCTCACTTCTCTCAAATTGACAAGCGTAACCATTAAGGAAGATGTTCCTCAAATAAAACTTACTTTTATTAAAACTCTTCATTTGGTTGATGTTATTTTCAAACGTCCGGTACAAATGATCAACTTTTTCTTAGGCTTTTCCGGTCTAGAGGAATTGCATACAGATCTTGTATATGTAATTAGTAGGATGGAATTTATTCCAAACCCAATGGTCAACTGTTTGCCCAACTTGATCAGAGCTAATATCTCCGACATTCAGCTTATTCCTTTCTTCCACCTTTCGAGGTCACTCATTCTCAATCTCAACAAGGTATGCTTTTCAATATTTTGTCACTTCAAATTTTATAAATTATCAAAGTAATTGTTTTCAAATGATGTGTTTTCTTAATTCATTAAGATACCGCTGCTCAACATTGTCCATCTCCCCGACTTTTACAATCTAACTCAAATGGAGATAGTTTTTAAGTTTGAACAAACTTGGAATGCCAAGTGGAAATGGATACTAAAAATTCTTCAACAGAGTCCCAACCTTGAACACCTTATTATTCACCAAGTATGTTTTATAGATCATTCCACTTTATTATGACTATATATTTTTTCTTTTTAAACTCTAACTCTTTTTTTTTATGTTTACTTGATTTAGGAAATAGAAAGTGAAAATGGAATGAATGACAACAATTGGGAGGATCCACGGGAATGTGTTTTATCTCAACTCAGAACTTGTTTGTTTAGACTCTGGAGCGGCACAGAGTGTGAGATTAAATTTGCAGAATACATAATGCGGAATTCAAAAGTATTAAGTTCCATGACAATTCGCTGCTCCTCTTCCATAAGCAGAAAGACAAAGGATGAAATATTACATAAATTATCTATTTGTCCAAGAGACTGTAAACTTATATTTGGTTGATGAGATCTTGATTTGATTGTTTCTGAAACACTAAGAACTATGTCGGATACATTCTCAATTGTATATTGACTTTTATATGTAATTTAAATTCATTTTCGTTCCTCGCAGAATTGAGATAATGTACCACTTAATCTAATGGTTGAGATTAAGCAAGTTGATCAACATTATGAATTTCACTGATGCTGTTTAGTAAAGCTTCTTTTGTTTTAGGTACCATGCAAACCTCTGCGTCGGATGAATTCACATTAGATCCAATATCAGAGAAGCCGAGTTCAGTAACTATCTGATTAAGAATGAATGTCTTAGGTTGATGTAAACTACAAGAAGGAGTGTCTACTTGCCTTCCTGAAATTATTTTTCTTACTTGCATTACAAGAAAATGAAGAATATTGAAATTGAAACCGTTCTGGGAAAGTAGCAGTAGCTAAAATCATAGCAAAATATAAGAAGGAAAAAAGTAGTTTGTACTTGTTCAAGGCAATAAAGCATTAGTATTGTCTGATTTTATATGAATAAACAATAATAAATAATAAAGGTAAATACTAAATATGACTAATTTAGTTCTCCAACAGAATTGACCTTGGAGAATTATGCGTTGTTTTTTCCATTTCCCCTCCCTGGTTTCTGCATTGACTTTCAGCATCCTGAAACTCGGAGAGCAAACTCGTACATCGTAGGGATCCATGGTGTAGGTGGAACTGTTGCTCGAGCCGTATATAATTCCATTTGCGACCAATTTGAAGGTTTCTGTTATTTTCTGGAAGATGTAAGAGAGAATTCATATAAATATGGCTTATTAAAACTCCAAGAGACAGTTCTTTCTGAGAGAGATACGTATGTTTGTCCTGTCGCAAACATATGTATCATGGTGACATATGATTGACTGTCGGTAAAATTTATTCACATTTGCAATGTTTAAAAATTAAATTAGGGTTAATGAACTTTTTCGTCCCTTTAAATATTTCAAATTTCGTTTTTAGTCCCTCCAAAATTTTACTTCAAGAAATCGTCCCTTCAAAATTTTTCTTCCGAACTATTGGTCCCTAACGTCAAATTTCGTAGCTAATCGGTGGCTAAAGTCGTAGCTAATCTCTAGCAAATTTGACGTTAGGGACCAATAGTTTAGACGGAAATTTTTTAAGAGACAATTTCTTAAAGGAAATTTTTAGAGGGACTAAAAATGAAATCTGCAATATTTAGAGGGACCAAAAAGTTCATTAACCCATTAAATTATAACGATCATAATATTTTGTTGACAATGTTGATTCATGATTGAATTATTATTTGTATAATATGCTGTCAATTAGTACACAATTTATCGACTGTAAACTTACTTAACCTTCAAACCAAATCCTTCATCCATCTCTAAAACCAACTCAATCAATATCATCATCGAACTTGCAAAGAGAAGCAGCAACACATCCAACAACGAACCTGTATCAATCCAACCTACAGAGCTGATTCTTCATTGCAACTGCAACTCACAGCAACGATTCAACAACTTTGATGAACTTTCAAGTTACGCAGCATTGACGATTCCAATTCACACGACGCACCCGACTTCTATTCGTACCGACTAATTCACCCGAGAGCATTGTTGCCACACGTAAACCCTTGAGACCCAAGCACCCTCCCACTAGGCCAACCCTCTTGGGTTAGAACGACATGCAAAATTATTTATTAGTATTATTATTATTACTATTAATTATTATTATTATTACTATTAATTATTATTATTATTATTACTATTATTATTATTATTATTATTATTATTTGAATCAAAAGGAGGAATATATTAATTCAAAATGCAAATAAGTTCTCGACGATCGCTTGAGATCCAGCTAGCAAAACGACAAAACAAAAAAACATGCCTATAGCATCAGAGTTACTATATGCTTTCTAAGTCTATTAGTATACCAGCCCCTATATACAATATTATCTATGATATGCTCAACTATGTTCCTATTCACATTGTTCTTGAAAACTTCATCATTTCTATAAATCCATACCTTATATAGAGTTTCAGTGAATGCTAGTTTAAGGAGACTAGCTTTCCACCCTTTCTTATTGTTGAATGCTGTATAGGGCAAGCAACAGAAAAGAATTGGAAATATTGATCCGGGAATTATCGTCCACAGAGATGGAGAGATGCCATTCAACAGTTTCTATGGTTTCGAGCTTTGGATTTAATGAGCAAAAAGTAAACAAAGATATAGACAGGAAAGAATAACAAACACATTCTTAGAAGAGAAAGAACTTATCAGGAATGTAAATATATTCACTCTTCACAAACATACACTTACCAACCCATTATATTCAACCTACGATACTCATCCATGTCATCACATATCTCTCACATAAGCGTCCATCTCTGGAGCACAAACGAGATCATCTCACAACTAAGGTTATCTCTAACGCGAAGTCGCGAGAACATCCGTGTTCTCGCGTCGGCGATCTCTCGCGCGCCGCTCAAACACGAAAGCATTAAGAACAGATACAAACAGTGAATGCTAGCTCTAAATCTATCTCTAGAGTTCAGAACCAACAGAATATCATCCTAGATAAAGATTCAAGCAGTTTATCTCTAAAGCAACTCAAATCCCCAGCATAGAGCAAAAATCCAGAACAACATCAACATAGATTTGTAAAGCAAGTTAAACATAACATTATAATCGGTAAATATACATAAGATTCAAGTAAATATACAAACAAACCCAACACAAAGAAATACACAGAGAATAGAAGAGATAAACCAAACATCTCGCGGGTTGTCAGCTCCGGTTGATGAGAAATCCACCTCCAATCTTCCAAGTGCATGACCCGGTGTTGTTTTCTAAGCTAATCCTAATCTAAGAATGAAAATGATGGAGTTGGAACCAAAAAATTTCCAAAACCATAACCCTAAAATGGTTCAAATGAAGAAATATAAACACATTTTCTGCTACGGCCGCTTAGCGGCCAAATCTCGCTTAGCGGACTACACGTATTACAAAAATATCAAGAACAGTAAACAGGCCACCGCTTAGCGGCCAGAGCTGCCGCTTAGCGGCCAGGGAAATTTGGTTCGCCCCTGGAAAGCGCGCTTACACGCCGCTCAGCGGCGCTCTCTGCACAAAACTTGCTTATTTGATCCAAAATCGCGCAATCGGAGCCGTGCCTTCGACACTTTATTCCTCGAGGCTCCAATAAGCATGAATACCTATAAAAACAAAGGAAAAACTATTAAACGGTATATAAAACATATAAAAACTAAATAATGTGAATATATACACAAAAGTGGGGATTTTATTACAAAATCAGAATGAATAGAATCGATAAGTGCCACAATTATATACTCAAAATAACAACATTTTGGCACTTATCACTTATCAGTTTTTCGGATAGCCCATTTGAGTTCTTCATCCCAAGCTTTTGGCTCATGCGTAGTTTCCATCCATGTGAGAACCTGCTCCCAAATGGTTTTAGTAACTTTGCAATCGAAAAACATATGGATACTAGATTCCTCAATTTCCTTACATAAACTACATTAAATATCATTGATCATTCCGAATTTTTTCAGCCAGTCTTTTGTGGAAATTCTACCCTGACATATCAACCATAAGTTCACAACAGCACGAGGCCTTGCGATGTTATGATTCAACAGAAATGTCCATGGAACCCGGTCAGGTTTCTCCATCAGCAAGTTATAGATAATTTTCATCGAAATTTTTTCCTTGTGCAGCTGATTACTCCACTCTTGCTTCCATTCCTGGTTCAGCCAAACTTGCTTTCTCTGAGCCAAAGCAGTGTTGAGCATCCAAGACCAGTGACTTCGACTTTCAACCTGCATAATACTCTCTTTTTTAAATAGTACATGTGTATCCACTTAACCCAAAGATTATCCGATTTTCTGCTCAAATTCCAGACATTTCATCATGGTTACATGGTTCCAGATTGTCAAATTTATGATATCCAATCCTCCTTGGCTTTTCGGTCTACAAACGGTATCCCAGGCCACCGGACTTTTCCTTTTCACCTCATTGCAGCCAGTCCAAATAAAGGATCTACAAATTGCTTCAATTTTCTTCACCACAAATTTTGGGATTGGAAAACAAATCATCCAATACTGCGATATCGCAAATGAGACACTTTTTACTAACTGAATTCTCCCTGCGTGACTGAGTAACCTTGTTGTCCAATGTCTTGTTCTACTTACAATTCTCTCAACCAGAGGCGAATAGTGAGTGGTGGTAAGCTTTTTACTTGTAAGGGGAACCCCCATGTATTTAACAGGGAATTGCCCCTCTATAAAAGTTGTAATCCTCTTGATCTCTGCTTTGGTATCTTCATCAATACCACCAAAAAAGATCATACATTCCGTCAGATTAATTACTAACCTTGTAGCATTTGAAAAGCTTTGAACCGTATCAAGCATCATATCCACAAATATAGAATCACCCCTACAAAATAATAAAACATTGTCAGCAAAAGTCAAATGTGTTATGCCTATCTTCTCACACTTGGCGTGATGGTTAAAGTTCGGGTTCTGCTGCATTTTATCAAGCATCCTAGTGAAATATTCCATCATGATCACAAATAGAAAAGGGGATATTGGATCCCCCTGCCTGATTCCTCTACAAGCCCGAATATCCTCCGTCACATGCCCATTAACATTGAAGCTATATGAAACTGTCCTTACAGTGGCCATTATCCAGTTTGTGAAAGTCAGAGGCAAGCCTAT
The DNA here is from genome assembly GCF_029867415.1 of Vicia villosa. Classification (NCBI taxonomy): domain Eukaryota; kingdom Viridiplantae; phylum Streptophyta; class Magnoliopsida; order Fabales; family Fabaceae; genus Vicia; species Vicia villosa. The sequence continues at coordinate 232,784 of NW_026705280.1, read as the reverse complement.
CTCTTGCTTTCACAATATTCAGCCTGATATCATTGACAGGCTTGTTAAGATTTTTAAGCACATGTTTCAATCTCTTCAATTTATGCCATAACACACACATTGGACTACCTGTAGCAGGTTTCTTCCAACTTTCCTGTACTGCTTCCTGGAATCCTTCTATTTCCACCATATAGTTATTAAATTTGAAGGACCCATGCGCCTTCTTTGCACGGTTAACACTCAGATACAACAAGGCATGATCCGAGACGTTGGGGGAAGGACATTCAGCAACATGTCAATATTTTGTTGGAACAAAGTCGTATTTGCAAGGACTCTGTCAATACGGGAATAGATTGGATCAACGCTACGCTTATTCGACCAAGTGAAGAAATCACCAATACTATCCATCTCACTTAAGCCTGTAGCATCCATCATATTTTGCAAATCGATATATTCCGCTTCTGTTACTAATTTTCCTCCTACTCTATCTTGAGCCTTGGTCGCGTTGTTATAATCACCCACCACACACCAAGCCCCTTGATGAGTCTCATGAATTTTCCCGATATCTTTCCATAAAATTCTCCTCATACCCAATGCATTACTTGCATAAACAGCGGTTAGCCAAAATTTGAATTTACCTGTTAAATCATACACACCACAGTGGATAAGTTTACTTGTAGTGTTAACATATTTTACCTCCACCTTATTGACATCCCAAAGGATCTAAAGTCTACCATTAGCATGACTAGTGTAATTATCGAGATAATTCCCGTCAAAATGAATTTTCTCTCTCACTTTAGCATCTTTATTTTCCTTAACTCTTGTTTCGATCAAAGGCTTGGGGGCTTATCTCCCTTAGATTTCCAGCCTTGTTAAGCCCCCTTACATTCCATGAAGCAATCATGGTCCCCTATCTAAGGCTTGGGGGCCATTCAAAACCTCCAACACCCTAAATCCATTGGTACAATGCACAGTAGAAGAAGATTCAGCATGTGAAACAGATTTACCTCTATCTTTAGAAGCTTTGCTCACTCTTGTCCACATGTCCTCTCCCTCTTCAGTAGCTTGAGTCCCCATCTAATCTCCCTCTTCAATAGTTTTCCTTGCTGTTGTGTCCTTTCTTGGTGTAGATATCTCAACAAGGCTCTCTTTTTTTTCTCCTGTTGAGGCTTTGGCTGCCATTTCTTTTTCTTCACCCCAACACCACATTGGTGCCCTATTTTCTGACATTTATCACAGAACTTTGGCCTCCATTCATACTCAATGGCTTGCATCATTTTACATCCATCTTTATCCTTAATAGCGATTTCATCCACCAATTTTCTAGTAATATTGACCTCCACTAATATCCTGGCATAGGATACTCTGAGTTTGTGGGTAGTGCATTCATCAACAACCATGGGCGTACCTATGGCACTGTCGACTTCGTTCACCCCAAAGATACAATGGGAGCTTGGGCAGCTTTATCCATATCGGTATGGTTCTTAACATGTCTTGCTTTAGACTAAAATCAGGTCTCCACTCTTTGAGTACCACCGACATGTTTCTTATTGTGTGGGGCCCCTTCATCATTATCGCTTCCATATCATCATGTGATTTGAATCTTAGCAGAAAATATCCATCATCGTGATAGTACAAATCTGGCAGTTGTACAAAGTTCCAGTTTCTCTCCATGAAATTCTTAATCGTATGCATACTCAAATTATCCCCCAAAACATACAGAATTAGGGCATTTTCCCAAAATCTGATTTCAGACTCTATATCAGCATCCTCAATTTCAATTTCAATTTGTCCTTCTACCATTGTCGGTGCGACATAAGACATCATTCTTCCTTTTGTTGGATTACGATCTTCGCTTATAACATTGACCCATAATCTTCTGACCTCTTGATTCCCTTTCGGAGTTTCTTTCGGAGTTTCCACCATTCTTGGTCTCTCCCCACTCCGCTTTTCTCCATCCAGCTTATTTTCATCCTCAATCTCAACCTGCTTCTCTATTTCCGTCTCCGGCCGTGGTTCCTGTGAATCTTGCTTTTCCGTTGAGGAAGACACCGTGGATTTCGGACGCCCTCACCCCCGTTTCGTCGTCATCACCGATAATATTATTATTAATATTATTATTACTATTATTATTATTATTAATATTATTATTATTACTATTATTATTATTATTTATTATTTATTATTATTATTATTTATTATTATTATTATTATTATTTAGAAGTATTAATCAGCTTATTCCATATTAATGTTAATAGAAATCAAGCAAATATTCTCTTTCACGCAAAATCACTTCTTTAACGGCAAACCCAAACACGAACGAACGATCACTTCTCCCTGCAAACGCAAACACGAACGTCGCCTGAGGAGCAATGGGAGATGAACGTCGGTCCCCGCAGGTGTTACACTTTCTTCTTAAGGGAGTGTACTGGCATAACAAGAGATGGAGGACAATTCTCCGAGATGAGAAGACCTCTTTTCCACCGGATATAAAGGACAATATGATCAGGGTTAGAAAATGCATTCATATAGTTTCTTTTCATGTTTGATTCATGCGATTAGGTATTCATGTAAAGCTTCTTGTTTTAGGGTTAGATGTTTGACATAGTTTCTTTCCATGTTTGATTCATGCGATTTGTTTACATTAATTTATATTAGGAAATTGTATGTATTGTTTCTAGTTTTAGATATAGGTTTTATAGATTATTCCTAATGATTCTTTCTTTCTTATTCTGAATTCATCTGTGATTATAGTTAGAAGTTTGATCCTTTTATATTAGGAAAATGCATGTATTGTTTCTAGTTTTAGAGATAGGTTTTATAGATTATTCCTAATGATTCTTTCTTTCTTATTCTGAATTCATCTGTGATTATAGTTAGAAGTTTGATCCTTTTATTAGTTTACATTCATGTATATTAGGAAAACGTATGTATTGTTTCTAGTTTTAGAGATAGGTTTTATAGATTATTCCTAATGATTCTTTCTTTCTTATTCTGAATTCATCTGTGATTATAGTTAGAAGTTTGATCCTTTTATTAGTTTACATTCATGTATATTAGGAAAATGTATGTATTATTTCTAGTTTTAGAGATAGGTTCTATAGATTATTCCTAATGATTCTTTCTTTCTTATTCTGAATTCATCTGTGATTATAGTTAGAAGTTTGATCCTTTTATAATAGAAAAATGTATGTATTATTTCTAATTTTAGAGATATGTTTTATAGATTATTCCTAATGATTCTTTCTTTCTTAATCTGAATTCATCTATGATTATAGTTAGAAGTTTGATTCTATTCTAACTATTATTGTGATACTTTTATTTTTCAACACAAGTTTACAACTATGATACAGAATGATGATAGGCTTGAGTGTCTTCTGATTGGGCCAAGGCAAGATGCTATCGATTTACTGGTGGAACACGCCGCTGAAAATCATCTAGAATTGGATCTCATTAATCATTCTGCAGTGCATGGAATTGGACGCTTTGTTATTGAGTTGGATAACGTTGTGGATGGGATTAATAATCCTCTAGCGGTGGTGGGGGTGGTGGATAGTGTGGATGGGAATAATAATCCTCCAGCGGTGGTGGCGGTGGTGGATAATGTGGATAGGAATGATAATCCTCCGACGGTGATGGCGGTGGTGGATAATGTTGATGGGAATAATCCTGTTTTTCAGGATGTTGATGGGAATAATCCTCCGGCAGAGGGGGAGTTTGGTAATGGTGATGATTGGTTTTATAATATTGATGTTGTTGACATTAATAATGTGGAGCTTGGTATTGCTGATTTTGATGTTGTTGGGATTAATAATCCTCAGGCGGTAGTGGATAATGTGGAGGGGAATAATCTTGTTCTTTAGTATATTGATGGGAATAATCCTCAGGCGGAGATGGATTTTGGTAATGCTGATTCTGATGATTGGCGTCAGTATTTGGGTAATTTTGAGGAGTTAGATTGGCCTGTGAATGGTGATGGGGTAGAGGTAGAGGCTGAGAATGGTGATGGGGTAGGGGTAGAGGTAGAGGTAGAGGATGAGAATGGTGATGGGATAGAGGGAAATAACACGAGAGATGGGGCTGAAAACCAAGCAAACTTGATTATGCAGGAAAAGCTTATGGAAGGGATACTGGAAAAAATATCTACGGATGAATATCTTGATAAGTTTTACAATTTTCTATTAAAGAAGATGACAAGCGTAGATCCTACCGATAACTCATCTCCAGTCGGAATTTTTTTTGACAAATTGACTGACATGATTGTAACACCCTTCTAAACCCCTTGGAATAATAAAATAATTTCAGAGTAAACATGTAAAAAGGATGCTACAACTCCTTAAATAAAATAAAAAAAATACATTTGTCATGTTTTTTCCGAGGGATTTCGTTTAAAAATATATTTGGTTCACGAGGGGAGGGGAGGGATTTTAATAATAATTTACAATTTTATCCTTGTAATTTTATATAAGTGATATGATATTCAATTGTAAAAATTTCATAATTATCTTTTTGGAAATAATATTTGTATAACTGAGTGACTAAAAAGTCATAACTTATACTATAATATTAAAAAAATTGAGTACACTTGATTCGTATTATAACTCTCTACACAAAATAAACTATACGTTGATAACAACTTTTGAATACATAAAATAAATTATAATAAAACACAAAAATTATAGTAGTTATAATTTTTATTAAGTAAAAAAATAAAAAAATAATTTGAAGGTGAAGAATAATTATAATAAATTGATGGAAGGCTTGGAAACAATATATAAAAAAATCACAAAAAGAAAAGTAGAAACATGAAAGAAAATAAGATTTTTATAATAATAAAAAAAATTGAGGATATTTTAGTAAATATATTAATTTAATTATTAAAACTCAGATCCCCTCCCCTCCCCTCCGAATCCATCCGATTCGGGGGAATGCAAAAAGTGTCATTTGGAGAGATTTTGCTCTCCTCCCCTCCCCTCCCCTCCCCTCCTCTCCCCTCCTAAAAATTGAACCAAACACATTTCATTTTAAATATTCTCTCACCTCCCCTCCCCTCACTCTACCTCGAACCAAACACACCCTAAGGGTGAGTCTCATTCACAATTAATCAATGTTATAAATCCACAAATAACAAAATATCATGCATATTATTCACCCAATTGAATATATTCAGGTATTTAACCAATAATACATCAAACACACCAATTAAATCAATCACACAAATTAAATCAATCACACCACATTATAACATTGAACATCTTCCATTCATGTTATAACCATACATACATCCTAATGCAATGCAACTACATGCATGTGGTACCAATCATGGGCAGGGCCGGTCCTTTGAATTTGGATGCCTTGGGCAAACCAAAAGAGTAGTGCCCCTATAATTTTTTTTTTTAACAATAAATATATAAGGACAAAATAAATAATTGGATAAAAAAACAATTTCATTTGATATTGTGCAAAGAGAATACAAGTATGGATCTTTGAATCAATAATTATACTACATCAAAACATAAACCACTATAAAGAGAGTTATTATTATTATTATTATTATTATTATTATTATTATTATTATTATTATTATTATTATTATTATTATTATTATTATTATTATTATTATTATTATTATTATTATTATTGATCCGATCTTTTTTCCTATAAAAAAATTGACCAAACCTTTAAAATTATTTAAATATCATCCTTTTAGCATTTTTTGTTGCAAAATCGTTAATAATTTGGTCATAGTCAAGGTTCTTCAAAAAATTATTTTCAATTGAAATCAACGCAAGACTATTTAATCTATCTTGTGACATAGTAGATCTTAAATAAGATTTTAATAATTTTAATTTAGAAAAACTTCTTTCAACAGATGCAACAATGATAGAAATAATATTATTCTATAAGCTATGCATGCATTAGGAAAACAACTAAAAGTCTTTAAAGAACTCAAAATCATATAGCTTGATTTTGATTAAATTGTTAAAATTTCTCTAATAACTTTCAATATTTCAAACAAAATTTCACCATCAAGATCAAGAGAATCGTCATATTTTAAACAGGTTTCAAGATTTTTACAACATGCTTTCAAGTCCCTATCAGATAATGATCTAAGACTTTTAATACTAAACAAGAATCCAAAAATATTTGCATATGTGCTATACGGATCAAATATTCTATCAAATGAGCCAATTGTTTGATCTACAATATACAAGAAATAATGATTTCGAAAAGACTCTTCAGCAGAAGATTCAGTTGTGTGGGTTGAGATGGATTTTCATCATAATGTTGTTTTCTAGGAATTTTAGTGCCTCAATTAAATTATTTAGTTGCTAAAATTATGGATATATATTAATTGATTTTATTTTAGGAAAATTAATTGATTTTATTCTACACTTTATTTTATTTTGAGAAATTACATTCTTTTATTAATTTTGATTTTGTAGTGCTCCTATAATTTTGTTAGCCAGTATTTTAAAAAAAAATAAATTCTAGCTAGTATTTTTATAATTGAAAAATTTATTTTAATATATATAGGGGTACAAAAAAATTAATTTTGGTGCCCCTAAAATTATGGGGCCCTGGACTCCCGCCCCGCGAGCCCGTGCTTAGTGCCGCCCCTAATTCATGGGATTAACCCATCTCACCGATCCACCATCGTCAAGGATACGGCTACCTCCACTCACTAATTCCAAACAATGGGAATTAGCTACCGTTGATCCAACACCACCAGGATACAGCCACAATCATGATTTTATATGCATGCACCACCTTAAGCATGCTAATCATCCACACCAAACAATATGAACAATCATTATCATATTTCAACACCAGACAACAATCATGGATAATGTATCCACACCTCAACATAATCCAAGCAATTACATTATGTTATTCATACCGAACACAACATTTCATTATAAACATGTTGTCACAACACATCCACATGGTCACATTTATCAACATATGTACACAATGCATAAATTCACCAAAAGCAATACTGATTAAGATGAACAACATCATCTAAACATAACTCACCAGAAACAACGCCAAGTATAATGTATTCATGCTTCAATACAAATCAAATAATTACATTATACATATTCACTTCAAAATACAACATCACCACATTGTCACATTCCAATAATTATGCACACAATGTATAAAACACACCATTAGGAAATAAATTGAGATTTCCCAAATAAAATCGAGCTATTACTCATTAAACTGATTTATTATGTAGAAAATCAAATTATCTTTCCAACACACAAAACGGCGCTCAAAACGGACTTACGGTTTGAAAGTTACGAGTTTTAGAAAATATTAATTTTTTTCAAAATGCTACCGCGTAACCGGTTGCGTAACGGGTTACCAGTCCTAAAACACAATTTTTTAGAAAATCACCTACAACGTAATCGGTTACGTAACGGGTTACTAGTCCAAAAACATAATTTTTCAGAAAATCACATACAGCGTAATCGGTTACGTAACGGGTTACGCCCCCCTGCAGCAGAAAACGAGTTTGACAGCAACTCAACACATTCCAAATGTTTCCAAATCGTACCAATACGATTAAACACCACAAAGAGCATAGAATCCAGACAATTATATCACAATACAAACATTTCCAACATCAATTATCATTCACAACAAATCTATTGCATCACATATCATGAATTGAACCTAAACTTCTCCCAAACCCCAAAATTCCCCAAAACCTAACCTATCTCAATCGAATCAAACAATATACAATCAATCCTACTACTCATGAATTGATAATAGATATTAATCGGAAGAGTCCCCCCTTACCTTAGCCAAGAATCTGGACTTTTCCCCTTCTTCTTCATCAAATCCGTAAGCTCTTTTTCCTCAAATTCAGCAAGAATCTTCAATCTTCAAACTCGCTTATCTCCCTCATCAAGAACTTCCCTGACACGAATTAATATATCAAATCAAAGGAAATTTTGTGTAGAATCTTCAAGAATTACCTGATTTGGAGCTACGAGCAGAAAGTTATGACTCGGTTTGTGAAGGCTGCACCATGAATACGAAAATGGTCTTGTCCATAAGTTCTTCTTCTCTCCCTCTTAGGTTTTCCTCTTCTATTTCTCAATTTCCTCTTATTTCCTTGTTTTATGAAAATATAACATAATTTAGTAATGGGATAAAAAACTTAACACCTCCTCATTACTAAATACCACACTTGGCCCAAATACCAATATTCCATAATTCCTCCAATTAGTTCAACGAAAATACTAAATGATTCTAAATGATAATTTAATTTCCGATTAAATTAAAATTAGAAAATATGGGGTGTTACTACTCTCCCCCACTAAAAGAGTTTTCGTCCTCGAAAACATACTTCAATCAAAGAGTTCCGGATAGGAGTCCTTCATCTGACTCTCCAGTTCCCAAGTAACATTTCCCTAGTCGATCCTCAAAATTCATCTAACATAACCAACAGAAAGCATGTTACATGCATTCAATCTCAGCTCTTACGTCGCATTCGACCACCTCAAAGGTGTACAACTCGCTATATCTCCAAAAGGTTAACGACAATAGAACATTGAGGTACAACCCATACAATACGCTCAATAACTGAATAATATAATTACACAACCATGGTATGACCACACCTGATCAACACTGCAGTAATGCATTCCATCTACCGAACGTACCAATCTTAGACACACTTTTCCATTTGAGCGATAAAATAATACTTACACTTTTCACCAACTGCTTCCTTCAAGAAACTCAATAATAATATTCCTATACCATTGAATTTCAACTACCTGACTCCTCTCAAGTAACACCAGCATTTATCCAACCCGTTACATTTCGCTTTTGCTGCACTATTCTGATTACTCATTATAATCATCACCAATTAGATTTCTTAGTTTTACCCGATTCTGGCTCTCTTTACTCATTCGTTCAAGAATCATTCTTTATCATACATGGTACTAATCTACCACTTAGCAATACTCACTCGCACCCAAAAACAAATTCCTGATTTACTTCCTCTAATTAAAAAGTCTAACCATTAGTACGAGTACACACAAGTAATTATAATCACATTCATCAGCCTCAATATATCATTGCTTACAAAATAGCTCAAACTGAGTTCCGCTCTTCTCTAAGAATTAAATCAACTTTGTCCTTCATAAAGTATAATTCCTCATTATATCTGGAATCTACAATAACACCTTAACAACGACACAAAATTATTATAGCATCATATAGTATCAACTCATTGTCTTAACTTTGCCAAATACATACTCGTTAACTACGTACAACCATAATAACATACTCATCATCTTAGCAATTATTCAAAAGATTTCTAATTCTTCGGCACGACATCCTTACATCCTCTAGTTTCTAAATCCAACATATAGATCAATAATATTCTCTTCATAGGCTTCCGACATATTAATTCCTCACTGCCCACGAGTAGTACTCATAACACTACTTCACATCACACTTTCGCTGTGTGACTCTGATTACCCGTCTTAAGTCATCGTCCAATATGTTACACTCTTTCATACTCACTCCTTCATAAGTTCCCACAACATGGTGAGTAATTATTCTCACGGCTTGGTATTCATCACATCTTATACCATTAGGGTAACAAACAAGTTCATCCCATTTATATGATTCTGTCTACTACCAACAAGAGATTAAGGGTGATCAAGTCCTCAATTTGTCAATAGATAGTCGACAACCCTATTTAACCATAAACCATCGTTACTACATAATAGTGTCCTTTTCTGCGTTTGCACTCAAACTCAGTAACATCGTCATAGCCCAATAATTCACTTTGAGTCTTTACAACTCGCACACTTCCCTCTCCTTTGATCTTGTCGGTGAGACAACGACATCCAAACATACTACATAATCTGCTTCATAGACACTTATCATCTCACACTTGTTAAGTACTTCTCAACTTCAGAATCACTAATATACTCGTACATTACTATTCATCTCGTTCCAAATCAAAATCCTCATCGTAGCAAAAGACCGCGACAACATTCATAACTCGTGGTTTTACACTAAATACCATGACGTCTTTCTCGTCCAAATATCATTCCACTCGGAATTTCAACAAAGTCTTCCTCACATCAATAGGTGTTAGAATTTCTCTACAATTCTTCTTTTATACCTGTCGTTACTTTGGCATCACAAATACGACTCCAACCGTTCTAAAGTTTATTTCACCTTTACTACTAATTCACTTTTTACTAAAATCCATCGGCACTCAAATCATCTTTATTATCGAACATCTCATCAACTTATTCATCAACAACATGTTCTACTCAACTTCGTTTCAAACAATCGCGGTAGTAGGCATTCCTATTCAACAAGTTTCACGCTACCTTAACCAACTTTAGAATCTCTCCTCATAGGATCAATCTACTGTATTTATAATTCTCTCATAAGGTAGAACATAATTTCACCTCTTCGTAGCCTCAAACGGCACATTAATCCGACACTCGGAACTCAAGATATGAATTTTCCAATCGTTATCCAAAAATGCAACACTGACGCCATGCAGCGACACTCTAAGCGATATCTCCAAAACCTCTCAAATGGTATACTTAATTTCTAAAATTGCTTCTCAACAAGCCTTTAATTATTCCTTCAATTCGCTCAACTCTGACACTGACGTATCGTGCGGTACCAACGAACAAGTCTAGTTCTAAGAACAAGTGTAACCATAACTTCACCTATTTCCAACATCATCCTGTCACAATTAAATATGTTACAGCTGCTGCAACCATTTTTATAACAAAGTTCATCTCGTTAGCCTCCCGACGCTTCAAAAGGAACTCAAATTGAATGTTCAGAACTCCAGTTTTGAATTTTCGAAGTTTCGTAACGATTCAGCAATTTTCCTGCGTTTTGCTTACGGAATTACCTGATTTGGAGCTACGAGCAGAAAGTTATGACTTGTTTTGTGAAGGATGCACCATGAATACGAAAATAGTCTTGTCCATGAGTTCTTCTTCTCTCCCTCTTAGGTTTTCCTCTTCTATTTCTCAATTTCCTCTTATTTCCTTGTTTTATGAAAACATAACATAATTTAGTAATGGACTCAACAACTTAACACCCCCTCATTACAAAATACCACACTTGGCCCAAAGACCAATATTTCATAATTCCTCCAATTAGTTCCACGAAAATACTAAATGATTCTTAATAATAATTTAATTTTCGATTAAATTAAAATTAGAAAATATGAGGTGTTACAATGATGGTTCAGAAGAATGACAAGGGGAAGACACCTGAGATGGCACAGCTACATGATCACAATTTATCGGCTTTCCATCGTTCAGAACCTGCTGATGAAACAGAGCAAAACTTAAGTGCAGGTGAGCTGTTTTATGTGCTTATTATGATGGTTTGGGTAATAAAAATGTTTAATATGCTATACCTATATAATCTAGCTTGATTTTTAGGCTTGGATTTTTGTATATATGAGTTAGGAGGGAATGGAAAGCTCGGAGGAGGGTCTGGAGCCACCTGATCCAAATGTTATTGAGATTGATCCTACTTCTCGTTACATAAAGGTAATGATGCAATTACATAGGATTTAATTTGTTTTTTGTTATTTAGGATAAAATTAATGACCTTGCATTATAATTTACTCAGCTGATTATTCTATTTTTTTTGCATCTGTAACAGTATAAAGAAGTGATCGGCAAAGGCGCCTTCAAAACAGTGTAACTTTTTGTTTTTGCCTGTTTTGGATTGTTGCGAGAAGTAGCGCCTGTTTTCACTATAATACCTACAGTTGTAATTGCGATAACACGGTTGGATCATGTTACACAACAGTTGACTCCTCTTTAAACCTTCCTGGTTTCAGAACTTAAATTCACACAATATAGGGAAATCTTACATATATTAGTTTTCATGTATTTTTGTACCACAACTTTTAGAATGTAGAAAAATAAGCATTTTGCGATATACTGAAGGAAATGATGCATATAGTCATTGAATAATAGTGGTTTTGCACAATGAAAGAGTTCTTTATAAAAAGCCTAACGACAATTATATATATATTGGCCAATAGCTAAAATTTTGAAAAAAGTTTTTATATAACTCTAACCAAACATGTATCTCAATCCCCGCATGAATAACATTATAAATCTTAAAATCAGCTTGGATCTCATCGCTAGCTTAAAATTTCATTATTTCTGTTACCTTATTTTATTAATTATTATTATTATTATTATTATTATTATTATTATTATTATTATTATTATTATTATTATTATTATTATTATTAACTCTAAAATTCTATTAAGGAGTTAAGGAGTTAAGCGGATGAAGAGGAACACGAGAAATTATACAAGTTCGGTCAAAAATAACTTAGTATCATTCCTAAGAATTGATCTCGAGTTTCTAATAAATTTTGAGGGACTTTGGTATGAAAGCTTAAGGAACCCTCTTATACAATGAAATAATGTTTTGATCTTCAACATGATAGATGACGACAGATTATCTAGATGAGTGAATAGATCCCAAGGTAAAATTACCTTTTAAAATTTTATCAAAAACTTATCTAGAAGCGTGGCTAGTTATAATTTGATTGGCCCAAAACTTATTCAATTTCTATAACTAATAACATATAATCATGACATGTGTCATGCTAAACTATGGGATGGCGTTAGGGGTGTTCGCGGTGCGGTTTGGACGAAAAAAATCATCGTGCGGTTTGGTTTGGTTCAGTTAGTGTTGTACCCCAATTTTTTCCCACTGAGATCCCAGCCCATTACAAATAGTAGGATCATCTTCATCATCATTATCACCATGCATACATCATTTGCTAACCAAAAAATACCAAAAATTGTTGTCTGTTGCTTGTGTTTCTAAGACAAGAGACTAGACAAGAGGAGACTGAGAAAATTAGGGTTTTGAGGCCCACAGGGAAGTTCAAACATTCTCACATGTTAAAATGATTCTCTCATCAAAATCAAAGCCCGAGGATATCCCAATTCAAGATCAGCAACTCTCAAGATCACCTAAGGTCCCAATTTAGGGTTTTGACCTAATTCCACTAGAGGGTTGACTTTTAATCAGGACATGGCGCCAAGGCTCAAACCATGATTCAAGGGCATCCAAATCAACATTATAGTCCATTCATATCATTAATTTGAAGAGGAGAGCTTGATTCATATCAAATCCACAAAATTGCACTTCATTTGGAAAAAGTCAATTGTGTGGGTCAACCATTGGCTTTTGAGAAAAATGGTCAACTATGAACTTTTGAGGATTCAAATCTTCATCATATGATTATTGAAGATATTTGGCCAAAGAAAATCAAGAAAATTCATCAAGAATAAAAAAGTCAACAAAAGTCAAAATTAGGGTTTTTTAGTGAATTTGACCTAGTTTTGGGAACTCCAAATTTTGCCTACAAACTCAAAAATATCCAAACATGAAAGTTTTAGATCTTGATCAAGCAAACAACTCATCACATTGGACTTTTCTCAAAAAAAGATTATTTTGAGAGATTTGGAATTTTGAAGATTATGTTCAAAAAACTTAGAAAACTCTGAAGTGTTTTCACTTGATTTTTTCCTAACTTTATGGCCATTTTTCTCCATGATCCAAAAGGAGTTTGAGAAAACTTTTAATAAGTGAATAGAATTATGTAGCAAGGGATTTCCAAAGAGACCAATAGCATGAAATTCCATGGCTTGAGCTATGAGATATGAGTTTGTGACGAAGGCTCCATAACACTTGAAAAACTCCATGAACATGAAGAAGTTATGAACCAAAACTACTCCAAATGCAAAGATTCCTTTATTGCAGCCCATGTAACTTGTTCCAAACACTAAACTCAGATGATTTCACTTGCTTTTGAGCTACGATCCATGTGTTTTAAGCATTGTCCAAAGTTTCATTCCATTTTAAGCATAAAGCCATGACTTCCATTCTTGAAAAGTGACTTTAATCACAAAGTCCACTCTCCTTGAGCTTCCAACTTGTTGCTTCTACATACACTCCATCTAAAACTCAGAACAAACATATTTAAAGCAACCAACAACTCTAAGTATGCTTGTACCTTCTCTTGGAACCATGGATTTCTCATTTCTTCATCAATAAGCAAAGTGGTACAACTATCACATGTGAACTTCTTTTGATCTGATTTTTCCCTCCCCAAACCACAAATTATGCCTATAAATAGAGGCTTTTGCTTCTGAAATCACACATTTAACACCCGTATATTTTAATTTCGAATTTAATTGGAAATTTAATTAATAATTAGAATTATTGGTGGTTTGTGGAATTTAATTGGAAAAGAATGGTTTATGGTGTTGGGCCATGTGTGATGTTAAGGAATGAGGGGGGTGTTATGTTAGTAAAGGCCCTATTCTAATTAAAGGTTATTTTATAAAATAATATGGAATTGGGAAGAAAGGAAGGGAACGTGAAAAGAGTTTGGAAAAAGGGAGAACATGAAAGAATTGGAGGATTTGGAACACGAAGAACGTGAAAGAGAAGCAGTAGAGGGAGAGACCAATCAAGAACTCTTGGCTAAGGTAAGGGGGGACTCTCCGGTTAACATTTCTTATCGTGTTTTGGATGATAACATTGATTAGGAATATTGTCTAGGTCAATTGGATTATATGTTAGGTTTAGGGAGGTTATAATTGATGAAATTGCATAGATTATTGGTTAATAATGTGTTGTTTTGATGTATAATGATGTATGATGATGCAATTGATGATTATTTGGCTGTATATGATGTTTAGAATCGATTTTGGACTTAGAATGTGTGAGATCGCAGGGTCTGTCGCAGACCTGAGAACCTACAAAATCGCACGTCCGCTAACGGAAGGGGGTCCGCTAAGCGGAGGACCCGACCTAGTTAGCTTCTATCAAAGGTCGCTAGTGGTCCACTTAGCGGAGGTCTGAAGGAAGTTCGCTTCTGTCACGAGTCGCTAGTGGTCCGCTGAGCGGACCTTGTTGTGCAGAAATTTTCCAAACTTGAAAATGATGTATCTTTTGAACCGTTGGCCTGTTTTGAGTATGATGAACCTCATAAAATAACCTATGTGTTTAAATGATGAAATGAGGTGTAACTTTTGGTTATTTTAAACTATGATTTGCCTGTTTTGATGAAGGATATGTTGTGGACATATACGATGAGATATGACGATACATGCTATGTTTAAAATATGAGTCGTATGATGATTTTTTTAATTGGATGGTGAAATTTATAAGATACTCTATGCAAGGATATGAGTAAGATGTGAATATTTTGTTAGTTTGATGGATGATGTATTGTTGACATATATGATGAAATCTGACAATATAAGATGTGTTTGAAAACATGAATATGTGATGTGATGATTGTTGAGAATTGTATAATGATGATTGTTTTGTTTGGTTGATGTGAATACATGTATGCTCCTTATGAATGATGATGATGATGAGGATTGATGCGGATACATGTATGTTCTTAATGTTGACGATGATGATTTATTGTATTGGAATGACGCTAATGTATATAAACATACTTTGATGATGATAATGATGATGGTTTGAGTATTGGATGATGTTACTCATAGACTTGACGATGGTATAAGTATGTTACTCATAGAAGGAAAACCAAAAAAAGGAAAAGATACATTGGCGAAATTAAAGTCTCAATCGATTGGCTTCTTGTCCCAATGGATTGGATAATAAATTTTAGTTGATTATCTTTGCCCTATATGGACAAATTTGATAGAAAGTTGTTACAAGTCCTTAAGATTTTGTCCTAATATTTTGGTTAATTGTTTAGGCATTCGCTAATCGATTTGACTTAATGCTCCAATTGATTGGATAATTCAAAAGAGTATTTCTAATCGATAGGTTTAATGCCCCAATCGGTTGGATGGTTCAAAAAACTTTTTAAAAGAAAGTCGACAGTTTCTTAATCACTTGGCTCGACATTGAAAACATTTTTAATAGATAAAAAGGCTGAAAAAGATTTGTGTGTGTGTGTGTGTGTGTGAGTTTCCTTTGTACTCAGGAGTTACTTCCTTACTTTTACAAAACTCTGGTCATCAAACACACACGACCACACGGCCTGGCAAGCTTTCTCTCTTTTATAACTCTGAGGCTTCCAAGATTCTTGGCTAAATTCCTGGATCATATAAGCATTTCTATCTTGAGTCTTTTTTTTTGTGAGACTTGATATATTTTTTCAGCTGGGTCACCATTATCATAGATTTAAAATTTGTTGCCACTGACTTTAACAACCATTATTATCATCAAAACTTTTAGAAAGGATCTTTTGAGGGATTATTAATTTTATACCTGCGAGCACATAGATCCACAATTGACACTCTTGATTATGCCATATTTAAGCATATCATGAATGATAATGGCCATTGTTTATTTTAAGGATTAAGGATAATGGTATGGTTTAACATTGATGGGGGTTGTGTTTGGGTTAATTAGAATGTGATGATCGTGTGGTCTAGGTAGGTGTAAGCCATAGGAAGATTGGAAGATTATAGGTTATGATTTTGATTATTTTTTAATTTATGGTAGTAAAGTTCTGGCGAAGGAGTCCAAAATGTTTACAGATGGGGTTGTGTTATTTTGGCTCAAGGTGTGGTTGGATTAGTTTAATAAAAGGTGAAAATAAGCAATGAAGCTAGTGTGGAGAAGATGACAAATTTGGTTATGAATTTATGGTGTAGGACTGAGGTTGGGATGACATATAGTTGAATGATATGATGGGTATGGATAAGTCATCTAAGATAGGACCAAAGGTAATTAGCTATTCCATTCCTAACAAATCACCCCCCTTAAATAGGAAGTAGTTATAAAGAATTAAAAAAATATGATTTTGCAATGTGATAGGAACATAATGGCAACGTCCTGCATATTGCAAATGAGAGTCATTGGCAACCATGCCCAACATGCTGAGTATATATTTAGTGGGGATTTTTAGCTGTTGACAATTATGGGTTGAAGAATGTTGCGAGTGTTATATGTATCAATTAGGATAATCATCGATAGGTCATCTAGTTGTTGGGGAGTCTGGAAGAGTCGAGAGCACCAACAGAACTAATGCTCCAAAATAACAAGAGAGGGTGACACCACATCTCAACCTAAAACCTTAAATTTTTGGGTTGAGATATGGTGTCACCCTCTCTTGTTATCCTAGAGCATTAGTCCATTTGGTGCTCTTGACTCTTCTGGACTCCCCAATAGTGGTATCAGAGCCGTGGTTCGGCTTGGTGGGGGAGTAGGAGCTGGATCCGCTGTAGGATCCTGTTATAGGATGTGGGGACTCACACTTGTGATGGAGAGTATTGGGTGCAACTTTGAATGGTTAAAGTCCCACATTGCCTATGAATGGGTGTAATGTTGGATTTATAAGAGAGATGGCCCATTTACCTAACACCATAAGTTTTTGGGTTGAAATGTGGTGTCACCCTCTCTTGTTATCCTGGAGCATTAGTCCCGTTGGTGCTATCGACTCTTCCGAACTCCCTGTTGGGGAGTCCGGAAGAGTCGGGAGTACCAATAGGATCAATGCTCCAGGACCACAAGAGAGGGAGACATCACATCTCAACCCAAAACCTTAAGGTGTTAGGTAAATGGGTCCTCTCTCTCATATATCCAACATTCTCCCCCATAAGTGTGAGTCCCCACATCCTATAATACAGCTCTTGCTCCCCCACTAAGCCGAACCACAACTCTGATACCACTGTTGGGGAGTTCGGGTGAGTCGGGAGCACCAACGAGACTAATGCTCCAGGATAACAAGAGAGGGTGATACCACATCTCAACCCAAAATCAAGGTGGAGATTGCTAAGATTGATTAAAAATATACATGTTTATACTCTTTATGCAAAGTATCATTATCGTAAAAATAATGAAAGCTTACGTATTATTTTCAATCAAGGTGGAAATTTTTGGGTTTGGTTGAAAATATATATGTTGAAGAAGTTCTGCATCGCTTAGTTTTGTGAAGGAAGAGGGAGTCCAAGGCTATATATAGGATTCAAGTTTTTCTTTACAAGACGAACCAGTCAAAAGCACTTTAAGCTTGTATTTGACTTTCTTTGTTCTCTTATGCTCTTGTATTAGAGTGTTGTGAGATGTAGTTAAATATTTGTTTTGGGGGGTGTGGGTGTATTGGGGGCCTGAGGTATTTGAGGGTATATTATGTGTTGTAACAATTTTCACATAGTGTTATTCTCTGGTTGTCATTTGACAACGGTCGTGGTTTTTTCTCCGATTTTGGAGTTTCCACGTTAATCTCTTGTGTTGTTATTGTGTTCCTCTTTTTTCTCTATGTTTTTTATTTTTCCAACAACTGATATCAGAGCTTTTAGTCCGATCCAAGGATAAGTGTTCTTAGTATGTTATGTGGTTGCGGCTTTGTCTCATATTCCACATCAGAATAGAAGGGTTGTGTTGTGAAAGAGTTGTTGAGTTGCATTCATAAGTTCCACTGTACAGTTTGGGTTTGAGAAAATTGATGGTTATTTCAAGTCAAAGATGCTTGGATAAAATCAAGATTACACAAGGTACAAGATTATGTCGGTGGTTGAAGAGCTTCCTTCCAACAAGAAAGTTACACCATAAGTTTTCAACCTGGTTTTCGGCATGTGAAAATTCTTGGAGTGGTTTAACTTCAAGTGAAATTTATTCTTCGTGATAAAGTATATGATTGTTGGTGATGACAATGTGAAATTCTTGGAGTGGTTAAGCTTCAAGTGAAATATATTTTTCATGAGAGAGTATGATAGTTTTTAAAACTATGATTGTCGATGAAGACAATGTCAAAATTCTTGGAGTGGTGTAGCTTCAAGTGACTATACTCTTTATGGTGGGGTATGATTGTCGGTGAAGACAATGAAAGTTGATGTTTTATTTTTAATCAAGGTGGAGATTGTTAAGAATGATTAAAGATATACATGTTGATACTCTTTATGCGGAGTATGATTGTCGGTAAAGACAATGAAAGCTTACGTATTATTTTCAATCAATGTGGAGATTGTTGGGTTTGGTTGAAAATATATATGTTGGAGAAGTATCACATCACTTAGTTTTGTGAAGGAAGAGGAAGTCCAAGGCTATATATAGGATTCAAGTTTTTCTTTACAAGATGAACCAGTCAAAGTACTTTAAGCTTGTATTTGACTTTCTTTGTTCTCTTATGCTCTTGTATTATAGTGTTGTGAGATGTAGTTAAATATTTGTTTTGGAGGGTGTGGGTGTATTGGGGGCCTGAGGTATTTGAGGGTATATTATGTGTTGTAACAATTTTCACATAGTGTTATTCTCTGGTTGTCATTTGACAACGGTCGTGGTTTTTTCTCCGGTTTTGGAGTTTCCACGTTAATCTCTTGTGTTGTTATTGTGTTCCTCTTTTTTCTCTATGTTTTTTATTTTTCCAACAACTGATATCAGAGCTTTTAGTTCGATCCAAGGATAAGTGTTCTTAGTATGTTATGTGGTTGCGGCTTTGTCTCATCTTCCACATCAGAAAAGAAGGGTTGTGTTGTGAAAGAGTTGTTGAGTTGCATTCATAAGTTCCACTGTACAGTTTGGGTTTGAGAAAATTGATGGTTATTTCAAGTCAAAGATGCTTGGATAAAATCAAGATTACACAAGGTACAAGATTATGTCGGTGGTTGAAGAGCTTCCTTCCAATAAGAAAGTTACACCATAAGTTTTCAACCTGGTTTTCGGCATGTGAAAATTCTTGGAGTGGTTTAACTTCAAGTGAAATTTATTCTTCGTGATAAAGTATATGATTGTTGGTGATGACAATTTGAAATTCTTGGAGTGGTTAAGCTTCAAGTGAAATATATTTTTCATGAGAGAGTATGATAGTTTTTAAAACTATGATTGTCGATGAAGACAATGTCAAAATTCTTGGAGTGGTGTAGCTTCAAGTGACTATACTCTTTATGGTGGGGTATGATTGTCGGTGAAGACAATGAAAGTTGATGTTTTATTTTTAATCAAGGTGGAGATTGTTAAGAATTATTAAAGATATAGATGTTGATACTCTTTATGCGGAGTATGATTGTCGGTAAAGACAATGAAAGCTTAGGTATTATTTTCAATCAATGTGGAGATTGTTGGGTTTGGTTGAAAATATATATGTTGGAGAAGTATCACATCACTTAGTTTTGTGAAGGAAGAAGAAGTCCAAGGCTATATATAGGATTCAAGTTTTTCTTTACAAGATGAACCAGTCAAAGTACTTTAAGCTTGTATTTGACTTTCTTTGTTCTCTTATGCTCTTGTATTATAGTGTTGTGAGATGTAGTTAAATATTTGTTTTGGAGGGTGTGGGTGTATTGGGGGCCTGAGGTATTTGAGGGTATATTATGTGTTGTAACAATTTTCACATAGTGTTATTCTCTAGTTGTCATTTGACAACAGTCGTGGTTTTTTCTCCGGTTTTGGAGTTTCTGTCAAAGATTATGGTCAAATGGTCCAAGATATTATTGTCATGGATTGTAGTCAAATGGTCAAAGATTGAATAAAGTCACAATTTTGATCAAAGAAATCATGTGAGTCAAAGAAATCATGTGGATCAAAGAAATCATGTGAGTCAAAGAAATCATGTGAGTCAAATAAATCATGTGAGTCAAAGAAATCATATGGTCAAGGAAATCATGTGGGTCAAAGAAAGAAACAATCATAGTTTTGCACTCATGGTTTTGCACCCATGGTTTTATGAATCTTCCATGGTTTTGTAAAGATGATCACCTATAAATAGAGGTGCATTTCTCATCTGTATTACACCACAAAAATAGCAGTACAACATAGTAACTAAGAAGAAAAAAGTAAGAGAGAAAAAAAATAGTGTTCTCCTTGTAAGGTTCTTTTAGTAAGTGTTCTCCTATTTCAAGAGAGAGTGTAATTTATTCTCTCCTTGTATTTAGAGAGAAGTGTTGTAATTTCTTCCACTTAGTGAAAATCTTTTCTACCAATGCCCGTGGTTTTTCCCTTATTTGTTGAGGGTTTCCACGTAAATATTGTGTGTCATTTTCTACTCCTTAATCTCTTATTTTAAGTTGTGTCCTAATTATCTTTATACTCTGGTACCCAACAGTGGTATCAGAGCTGCTGGTGCCGGTCCCTATTTCCGTTGCGGCATTCGGTTACTATTCACACGTGTGGTTGTATACTTTTGCAGTGATTGTTAACGTATACTAGATTTATTCTAGTGTGCGGTAAAAATATACAATACTGCTTACGTATATTGTGCTACTCACAGTGAAATTATGCAAACCGGTTTAGTGAAAAAAAATTAATAATAATTAAATGGCAGCAAAATTTGAGATTGAGAAATTCAATGGGAGTAATTTCTCCCTTTGGAAATTGAAGATGAAGGCGATCCTGAGGAAGGATAATTGCTTACCAGCAATTGAAGGTAGACCTGTAGATATAACTGATGAAAAGTGGAAAGATATGGATGACATTGCTGTTGCCAATTTGCACTTAGCAATGGCGGATTCAGTTTTGTCCAGTATTGCAGAAAAGAAAACTGCAAAGGAGATTTGGGATACTCTCATCCAACTGTACGAGGTCAAGTCACTTCACAATAGAATTTTCTTAAAGAGGAGACTCTAAACTCTTCGAATGAGTGAATCCACCTCGGTGCCGGATCACATCAACAATTTGAACACATTACTTGCTCAACTATCTGCATCAGATTTCACAATAATGGAAAATGAACGGGCAGAACTTCTTCTTCAGAGTTTACCAGATTCGTATGATCAACTCGTCATCAATATTACAAACAATAATATTGTTGACCGTCTATCCTTTAATGATGTTTCCGGTACTATTCTTGAAGAAGAATCCAGGCGTAAAAATAAGGAAGATCGACAAGAAAGCTCAAAACAAATAGAAGCTTTGACAATGACGTGAGGTAGATCAACAGAACGTGGCCCTAGTGGGAGTCAAAATCATGGTAGATCAAAATCTCGAAGAAGGATAAACCTCAAATGATACAATTGTGGCAGGAGAGGACACTTGAAGAAAGAATGTTGGTTCAATAAGAAGAATGGCGAGAAGTCTTCGGAAGCAAGTGCATCTCAAGGATGTATTGCTAGTACCCATGATGATGGAGAAATCCTTTACAGTAGAGCAGCAGTAAGTACCAAAGGCGAAAATAAACTCACTGATGGTGGATAGTAGATTCAGGAGCAACATGGCACATGACTCCACGACGAGACTGGTTTTGCACTTATGAACCTATCTTAGAAGGACATGGGTTAATGGGGAATGATCATGCCTTAGAAATTTCTGGAGTTGGTACTGTCAAAATGAAGATGTACGATGGTACTATTCGCACACTACAAGGGGTACGACATGTGAAAGGATTGACAAAGAACTTGTTGTCTATTGGGCAACTAGATGACCTCGGATGCAAGACCCATGTTCAAGGTGGGATCTTAAAAGTGGTGAAAGGTTCGCTAGTAGTGATGAAAGCAGAGAAAGTCAATGCAAATCTATACATGCTCTTGGGAGATACGTTGAAAAATGAAAATGCATTAGTTGTAGCTGGAAGCCAGGAATAAACAACGATGATATGGCATCGCAGACTAGGCCATATGTCAGAACGAGGCTTGAGAGTTCTTGCAGAACGTAATCTCATACCCGGGCTCAAGTCGGTAAATTTACCTTTCTGCGAGCACTGTGTGATAAGCAAGAAACATAGATTAAAGTTTGCTAAGTCAACTAGTAGAAGCAAACACATACTAGACTTGATTCATTCTGATGTGTGGGAGTCACCGGAAATATCCATTGGAGGAGCAAAATATTTTGTATCATTCATTGATGATTACTCTAGGAGGTTGTGGGTGTACCCAATCAAGAAGAAGTCAAATGTGTATTCAGTATTCAAGGAGTTCAAAGCACAAGTGGAACTTGAAACTGGGAAAAGAATTAAGTGCTTGAGGACAGATAATGGAGGAGAATATACAGATGGTGATTTCCTGACAATCTGCAAGCAAGAAGGTATTAAGCGGCAATTTACGGTTGCTCATACACCTCAGCAGAATGGTGTAGCAGAGCGGATGAATAGAACCCTCCTATAGAGGACGAGAGCTATGTTGAAAGCAGCATGATTGTCAAAGTCTTTCTGGGCAGAAGCTGTCAAAACTGCATGTTACGTGATAAATCGATCACCATCTACTGCGATTGATTTAAAGACACCCATGGAGAAGTGGAAGGGAAAACCGAGTGACTATTCTTCTCTATATGTATTTGGATGTCCTGTGTACGTAATGTACAACTCCCAAGAAAAAACAAAGTTGGACCCAAAATCCAGGAAATGCATATTCTTGGGTTATGCTGACAATGTGAAGGGGTATCGTCTGTGGGATCCCGCTTCCCATAAGATTATTGTTAGCAGAGATGTAATCTTTGTAGAAAATGAACTACAAAATGAGCAAAAAGATGAAAACACTATAAAGGAGACTACTAGAGTGGAGATGGAGGAAGATTCGGGAGAAAATGATTCTTCTGAAGTAGAGCCAGAGCACGAAGAACAAGAATCAAATGAAGTCAATAATGTAGATCCCAGAAGAACAACACGTCAGATAAGAAAACAATCATGGCATTCGGAATATGTGATGGCAAGTCATGATGCATACTGTCTTCTATCAGAAGATGGAGAACCATCAACCTTTCATGAGGCATCACTACGCCAAATTTAAGCTGTAGCAGCGCAGCTACTAAAGTGCTTTTAGCAAAAGCGCTCTCATAGGGCTCGCTAAAAACAAAATTAATAAACAAGGGAAAATGATGCAAAAAAAGCGCTCTGGTAGGGGGGTTATGAGAGCGCTTTCAAAAAGCGCTCTGGTAGGGGGGGTATGAGAGCGCTTTTAAAAAGCGCTCTGGTAGGGGGGTTATGAAAGCTCTTTTAAAAGCGCTCTTATAGGGTGGGTGCTACGAAAGCGCTTTTGGCATAAAAGCGCTCTGGTAGGGGGTGTTATTAAAGCGCTTTTGAAAAGCGCTCTGGTAGCCCATTTAAAAAATTATATATTTTACAAACACACGCATTTTGTTTCAGATCCAAAACACGCGAACCTTCTTCTTCTTTTCGTTGCTCCGCCGTCCTCACTCCCTCTCCAGCCTTCAACCGACTCCGCCGCCGCCTTCCTCACTCCCTCGCCACCCTTCAACCGTCTCTTCTCTGTTCAGGTTAGGGTTTTGTGCCGGAAATTTTCCTTTTTTTCATTGTTTGCTTTAAAAAATACAAAATTTTATTTAGGGTTATAGTTAATATTATTGGGGATTTTTTAATTTATCAGTGATTTAGGTTTTATCAGTGTGATTTAGAGTATTGAAGACAAAGTTTGTTAGGTTTTTATCAGTGATTTAGAGTATTGAAGACATGTATCAAGTAAGTAGAAGATGTTATTGATAATGAGACCTACAAGGGATATCTGTTTCATCAACTTTTACATGATTCAAGATTTTCTATATGTAGTTAGTAATAATCACGTTTTTCTATTGTAGGTTGAGCGTCAAACAGTGGATGGACTGGTAAAGGATAGAACACAATGTGCCCCTGCCGATTATGTTCCACAGAATATGAATCAAGTAATTGTACCCCGAAGTCTTCTGTGGCAGGATCCTTCGGGCTACAGTTACTTGATTCATATTCTGTGACACAATACAACTTGGATAGAAATGAGGTGATGCAGGTTAAGTCCAACAAAACCTTCAAATTTCTAGTCCAACAACCCCTTATCATTATTGCAACATTTATTGATTGAGTAAACATACACCCCTAGCTTACACCAACACCGTAATTTTCTACATACAAGGTATACAATTCAGTTTTTATTAATTTATTCTATCTTAATTTCTGTGCACAAGTATCTATCTGTGTTAAAATATACGGTGTAATATACAAGTGTAGGAAAATAAGTGTAGATATAGCATAGCTCAAAGATGAAGGAAAACGCTGAAGGGTAAGTAGTAGTAACTAGTTGTCATGTATTATTTGTCATAGAAATTAATATTCAACTTTTATTTGTGTCTAATTTTTCCTGTCAATTGGTTGTGAACTTTACATTAATTGTTGTTGCAGAGAAACTTCTTATATTGCTAAGAGATAGTAGAAAGCTCACAAGGATACTGGGCTCTTTTGATCAATTTGGTAACAACTTCTCAAATTCTGTAATTGTTTGACATGCTGTTGGTTGAGTTTCTAATAGTGTTCCTATCAATAACATGTAGCTAATGTTGTTCTTGAGGGTGTCTGTGACAGGATTATTGTTAGTGATCTATATTGCTTTATCCCTCTGGGCTATATGACGTGGCTGTGTTAAATTTAAGGTAAACTTTATGTACAAAATTTGTTGAACTAATTTACAATAAATGATATTCCATTCCATGTATTCAAGTTAGATATATAAAATCCTAAATATTAATAAATTAATTTGTATTTATTGATATATTTAATTTGATTATTCTTTTTACACGACATATATATATATATATATATATATATATATATATATATATATATATATATATATATATATATATATATATATATATATATATATATATATATATATATATATATATATATATATATATATATATATATATATATATATGCAGATTGTGAAGATTTTCAGTCATTTGAAGATGTTCAGACTTTGCAGGACTAGGACCGATTTAGTTGATTTAGTTGTTTAGGGATGATTTTTTTATTGTTATAATGTCATGTGAATTGGTTCAGTTGTTTTCATGTTAGAAATATGTGAATCGGTGTATATGTATTTTGGATTAATTACAATGGTATAATTATAATGCATGTTTAGTATATAATCGAAATCGCTTCTTTGTTGAAATAATGAGATTACTGAAATAATGGGATTACAATTGTAAATTATAGGTTTATGGGATAACAATGGTAAATTACAGGTTCATGAAAGAATGCTGCCATAAATGCAGGTTTAGAAATTATAAAAATAATAGGTTTATAAAAAAAAAGCATAAAAAATAAAATAAAAAACGCAACCTACGAAAGCGCTTTTGGAAAAGCGCTCTTATAGGGGGGGATACCAGAGCGCTTTTTCCAGAGAAAGCGCTCTAATAGAGGGGGTCTACCAGAGCGCTTTTAGAAGCGCTTTTGTTACCTACGCCAGCGCTGGCTTTCACAGCGCTTTTAAAGCCCAAAATAAGCGCTTTCGTAGGCCTTCCGTGTTGTAGTGCATGAAATGGTTCAAATGCATCTCTGTGGATGGCAGCAATGCAGGAGGAAATTGAAGCCTTACATAAAAATAACACATGGGAACTTGTTGAACTTCCTAAAGGTCGGAAAGCCATTGGCAACAAATGGGTGTTCAAAATTAAGCGAGATGGCAATGATCAGGTGGGACGATATCGTGCAAGACTGGTGGTCAAAGGATATGCTCAGAAAGAAGGTATTGATTTCAATGAAATATTTTCTCCAGTGGTAAGACTCTTCACAATTAGAATGGTCTTGGCAATGTGTGATGCATTTGATCTACATCTTGAGCAGCTTGATGTAAAGACTGCGTTTCTTCACGGAGAACTTGAAGAGGAAATATATATGCTCCAACCCGAAGGCTTTGAAGAACAAGGAAAAGAAAACTTGGTTTGTAGGTTGACCAAATCTCTGTACGGTTTAAAGCAGGCACCAAGATGTTGGTATAAGAGATTTGATTCCTTCATCATGAGCCTTGGATACAACAGCTTAAATTCAGACCATTGTACGTATTACAAAAGGTTTGATGATAATGATGATTTTATCATTTTTATTGTTGTATGTGGATGACATGTTGGTGGTAGGCCCCAACAAAGATCGAGTCCAAGAATTGAAGGCACAGTTGGCTAGGGAGTTTGATATGAAGGACCTTGGACAAGCAAACAAGATTTTAGGGATGCAAATTCACCGAGACAGAAAAGACAGAAGGATTTGGCTTTCTCAGAAGAATTATCTTCAGAAAGTCTTGCGCCGCTTCAACATGCAAGATTGTAAGCCAATCTCTACCCCACTTCCTATCAATTATAAATTATCCTCAAGTATGAGCCCTAGCAATGAAGCGGAGAGGATGGAAATGTCTCGAGTACCGTATGCATCAGCGGTGGGAAGCCTTATGTATGCTATGATATGTACTAGACCAGATATTGCTCAAGCAATTGGGATGGTCAGCCGCTTTATGGCAGATCCAGGTAATGAACACTGGAATGTTGTTAAGAGGATCCTTTGATACATCAAAGGAACCTCAGGTGTTGCATTATGTTTTGGGGGATCAGACTTCACTATCAGAGGCTACGTTGATTCATATCTTGCAGGTGACCTTGATAAAAGAAAATCTACTACTGGCTATGTGTTCACACTTGCAGGAGGTGCGGTAAGCTGGTTATCCAAATTGCAGACTGTTGTAGCTTTGTCTACTACAGAAGCTGAATACATGGCCGCTACCCAAGCATGCAAGGAAGCAATTTGGATTCAAAGGTTATTGGAAGAACTCGGGCACATGCAACAAAAGATTACTGTATACTGTGACAGTCAGAGTGCCTTGCACATTGCAAGGAATCCAGCTTTTCATTCCAGAACAAAACACATAGGAGTTCAATACCATTTTGTCAGAGAGGTAGTAGAAGAAGGAAGTGTGGATATGCAAAAAATTCACACCATTGATAATCTAGCAGATGCAATGACAAAACCGATCAACTCTGATAAGTTTGTATGGTGTAGGTCTTCCTATGGCCTATTAGAAGCGTAATCAACATGAAGTTGGCAAGGTAGAGATAATTTTTGCAAGATCACAAATGTGACTTTAAGTGGGAGATTATCAAAGATTATGGTCAAATGGTCCAAGATATTATTGTCATGGATTGTAGTCAAATAGTCAAAGATTGAATAAAGTCACAATTTTGATCAAAGAAATCATGTGAGTCAGAGAAATCATGTGAGTCAAATAAATCATGTGAGTCACAGAAATCATATGGTCAAGGAAATCATGTGGGTCAAAGAAAGAAACAATCATAGTTTTGCACCCATGGTTTTATGAATCTTCCATGGTTTTGTAAAGATGATCACCTATAAATAGAGGTTCATATCTCATCTGTATTTCACCACAAAAATAGCATTACAACATAGTAACTAAGAAGAAAAAAGTAAGAGAGAAAAAAAACAGTGTTCTCCTTGTAAGGTTCTTTTAGTAAGTGTTCTCCTATTTCAAGAGAGAGTGTAATTTATTCTCTCCTTGTATTTAGAGAGAAGTGTTGTAATTTCTTCCACTTAGTGAAAATCTTTTCTACCGGTGCCCGTGGTTTTTCCCTTATTTGTTGAGGGTTTCCACGTAAATATTGTGTGTCATTTTCTACTCCTTAATCTCTTATTTTAAGTTGTGTCCTAATTATCTTTATACCCTGGTACCCAACAGTTTCCACGTTAATCTCTTGTGTTGTTATTGTGTTCCTCTTTTTTCATTATGTTTATTATTTTTCCAACACCAATAACCCATAAGTTCCAAAGTCTTGGGAGAGACGGCTTGTGGTGAAAGCTAAAAGTTTGTTTCTAGTTATCATGTTTTATTTTTAGCTATCTCACAAATTTCATCACTCTTTTGAATGAAGTTTGTTTGTTTAGGATAATGCTAACTTGTGTCTTAAGGACACAAATTATGAATTAAAAAATTTAATAGATTATAAACAAAATTCATCCTCTTCGATTTAACAAAATGTGTTTCTTCAAAACAAAAGCGTGATGTCCTACCTAACCCTAAAATAGTTAATACCACACAAATTTAATTATGTGAATTTTGAGGGACAAATTAGATAAGTTATATATAAATTTCTATCAATAATTTTATTTTTCTAATATTAAAAGAAAAAAATGTTCAAAAGTATAAAAATAATTCAATTCACGACCAAGAGGAAATTTGCACATAAATGTTTGGCCATAAAAAGACCATCATAAAGTAAAATTACAAGACCAATTATTCATAAGCTAGTAGTATACTCTAGCAACTTATTCATGATTACTTGCATATAAATCTCCTCAAGCAAAAGCAAAACGTGTCTTGATGTTCACATTTTACAAGCGAAATTGTGCTTCAAAGTAAGGACCATTGTTCATAAATTTCTCCAACAATTCTCCAAATGGCATGGATGGATAAATGGGTGGTGAAGTTGAACTCGTAACCTCTTTTGCAGGTCCAATAATCGCTTCTCTACTTGGATTAATGAAATAAGCTATGGTATGCCTGCTAGGGTTTGCGTTTGTTACAACCCGATGTTCAGCACCGATAAGCCTCCCATTAGTAAGTATCTACATCAATAAAAAAAATGACGATTTTCATAAGCAAACTTTTTTTTTTAATAAAGATTTATTGAATAACTGATGTATCTGATCTGATGAAAAAATATGTACCTGCATCATAAAGCCCATGTTAATAACAAAGGCGTCAGGAATTGGTTCGACTGGAATCCAAGCACCGTCTTTCATGACATGAAGTGCAGTGATATTTGGTTCTTGAAAAAGAATGGTTAAAGTGTTTGGATCTTTGTGCTTTGAAGCTCCCAATGTTAAACCTGGTTCTGGGCAAGGAGGGTAATGGTGAGATAGGATTATTGGATTTGCACTTAGATCTCCTGAGAAGTAACCTGGGCTCAGTCCCAACCCTTCTGAAATCAGTTCCAGAATTCTTAGCCCAAGTGCTCTTAGTTCTTGTGTGTACTTTCCAACAGTTTCACTGGAAAAATGAAAAATAAATAAATGTTGACTTAAATTTGTAAAAGTTAAATATAATGTTACATTATTGAAAATACAATACAATTTGGTCAAAATTATAAATAAATAAAAAACACTACTTATTTGTTTTTTTTTTTAGCTTTTTCAAAATCCAAGTTGGGTTGAGTTTCATTTTAAGAATTTTTTAGAAATGTTCTTCTCACCCGTCTGAATATTGAAATTCTGACATATCATATATTATAAGAGAGTTCAATTTCACCTGAATCGCACTAAAGGCATAAATAGTCCGGTTTGAATTTTAAAATTTGAACACATCCGAATTTTGAAATCCTAACGCGCCACAAAAAAACTCAAGTTTAACAAAAATGCACCCAAACATAAATATTCTTTCGGATTTCAAAATTTAGACACAAAATATATTACAAGAGATTTCAAGCTTGCATGAAACACTCTAAAATCCCTAAATTCTAAACTCTATTTATATATTTATATATGAGATGCATCTTGATTTTGAAATCAGGAGAGTTCGAAAAAGATATTTTTGTAAAATTTAAGAGTTTGAGAGTATCACTAGGGTTCAATTATCAACACCATCAACACCCATTTGAAATTATATAACATAAATTTATCTAATAGTCATCAAACATAATACAAATTTATTTGTAATCTTCAATTGTTTTCATCAACTATTGTTTAAACAAGTCAATCATTAACAAAACATTATAATAATCCCATCATGTAAGACATGCACACCTCACTTCTTAACTAACCAAAAAATCACCAATCAAATATATCATTAGATCCAACAAAACCTATTTTTCAACTATGTAACGTACACACAATGAAGCAAAATAAATTACTATATGATAATTTTTAATTTAATAAAATGCGAAAAACTTACCGATATCCCTCAGGTTTCTCAGGCCAATACTCATTGAACTCTCCAGAAGGAAGACAAGGATGTTTCAATGAATCTTTCCAATACTTAGCAACATCTGCAACGTTCCTTCCACTGCTTGTATAGAGCTTACAGCTTTGTTTAGGATCCTTAGAGCTTTCACTTTCTTTCACATCAGCAGGCAA
Organism: Vicia villosa; assembly: GCF_029867415.1. NCBI lineage: Eukaryota > Viridiplantae > Streptophyta > Magnoliopsida > Fabales > Fabaceae > Vicia > Vicia villosa. The sequence goes on along the minus strand of NW_026705280.1, from coordinate 201,991 downwards.
GGCATGAAATTCTTTGAAAATCCTTACGGTTTCATCCACCAACTCCTTAGCAACTCCATGATTCACAACCTACATCAAATTTTTTTACATATATATTAACGTCCGAACATATACCCGTGCGTACACATGAATATTGACATATGACATGCATGTGACATGCAAACATATAATCGTGCATACGCATGAATACTGATGTGTGAAATGCAGAAACATTTCAACTATGTTGATTTTCCTACGTAAATATATTATATGAGTTGAAAAGAATAATAAAAATTTTATACCTGAAAAAATCCGAATTCTTCGGAGGATTTGATGATGTTTTTGATGATCTCGTCGCGATCATTTCCGGCAAGATCAATCACTGGGATTGACTTGTTAGTGGACATGACAGCATTGCAAGGTCTTCTGTCTAGTGGTTGCACATAAGATTCTGGAACTTTGGAATGGAGATTGTACCAACTAGACACATACTTGCTCTCAATCTCAGCCATATTGTTGAAACTATAATAGCATGCACACTCTGATTCTGAAATGATGAGATAGTATACTATAAGGGTATATATACACAAAATATATTGATTAATCCTTTAATTTATTTTTATTTTTTTGTTGGTAGGATGCAATAATAATAATGATTTATAATATATGTCTCTATCAACATATTGAATACAATGTATTCCCAGAAATTAAGTTCAATGTATTCAACATTATGATAAATATTTAGTATTTGCTATATTTTAACATTTTTAAAATATATATATATTTATTTAGAAGGACCTAACTAATAACCATATTTATATTTTGGAAATAATATTTTTTAGAAACTTTATTAAAAAATAAATAACACAGTCTTGGCAATTACAGTAAATTTTACAGGACCAATAATTACATTTAGTATATATACAATGGTTCTTTTCATTTAATTTGACCAATTTAAAATGAGGTTAAAAACTAGATATAGTAATAAATAATTATTCTTTTCATTTACTTTGACCAATTTAGTGGGAAGGGGGGATGTGAGTGAGAGAAGTATATTTGGTAGCTAACGTTAAATATTTATATTTATTACAAAACTAAAATTACATAGGAGTATTTCAATTGAAATTTGAATGGTTTTTTAGATTTTAAAAAACTATGTGATAAGAAGATAAAATCGATCACAAATAATTTTGTTTAAATGATTCAAATAAATTAATATTGAATTGTTTTAATCTAATTAAATGTTATTTAATTATAATATTAGTGTTTGGATAATCAAAATTAAAATTATTTTTAGAAATTATTTTAATATATTGATAAAAAATATGGTAAGATATTATGTCTCATGAAAAATATATATATGACATAAAATGTACGAGAACAAGAAGTTAACAATAAAGAATAAAGATAACTGAATTTTGGTTAAATTACACTTTTGGTCCTTCTATTTTGGTGTTTTCACGATTTTAGTCCCCCTGTTTTATTTTTAAACACTGTTGGTCCCCCATCCCCACATTGACTACCAAAAACGCCTATGTGTCAATTTTTTAAATACGTGGCATTTTTAATTCGTTAATTATTTCCATGTCATTATAAATATTAAAATTATAATTACAAATTGGTTATTTAAGAAACCCTTCTTCTTCTTCGTGTTTCCAGGTGAAATTATTAGGGTTTCCCTTCTAAGAAGTTGTTTCTGCTTCGTGTTTACAGATTCAAGGTTGGCATATCGATCTACTTTCTTCTGCGTTCCACTGCAAATTCTTCCTTCCTATGGCATCTGAATCATTTAGCATTTCAAGCAACCTCTCTCATTCTAGGAGAAGAAGGCTGTAGTGTTATTGTGGGTTGGACTCGCCACTTGTTACTTCCTAGACATCTCAGAATCCTGGTCGAAGGTTCTATGGTTGTGGGTTATACAAGGTACCTCAAAATCCCTAATTTTTTAATGCTTGTATAAATGTTTTAATTTTCTCAATCACTGAGCTATGGCCGTATGTTATACAGTTACAAGGAAGGAAAGGATGTGCATATTTTGAGTGGTATGATGAGCAACTGGAGGAACGTTCAAATGAGGTCATCCATTCATTATTGAAGAAAGTTATATAACAATTCGAAGAAGGAATTATCGGTGAATAAGACTGATGACAAGTTGAAAAAGAAAGTCAAGATTTTAGTTATATTTTTGGTTTTGTCTTGGGTTCTGATATTAGTGTTGCTGTTAAAAATTGTGGTTGGATAATGTAATTTTAGTGTAATGATAATGTAATATTAGTGTTGTATTTTGACAATGAAAATTAATGGAATTAGTTTGCTCAAAATTATAAGCATGTTATCCAGTATATAGTTCAATTACATGGTTCAGTACATGGTTTTATTAGAGTTTCCAAAATTCTGAGATTGTTCCCAAAATTTTGATATTGTTCCTAACTATTTAGAATAATGGTTCAATACGTGGTTTTATCATGGTTTATTACATGGTTTTATCATGGTTTTATCAGTAAAGATTGTAAAACTATTTAGAATAATGGTAATGTATTATTACATGGTTTTGTAAACTATCAGTAAAGCTTGTAAACTATTTAGAATAGTGTTAATCAATAAACTATCACTACATGGTTTTGTAAACTATTTAGAATAATGGTAATCTAAAATAAACCTAATGTATAGATGATTCAATCATCCAATCAAAACAACAATAAAAGCAATACAAAAAGTACATAAGATTGCTTAACAATGACAGTAACATTTGTGACTACTTAATCATACTCAGGAGTACATAGGATTGCTAACAGTATAATGATATCTATTACATTGACGAAAATGATATCCTATCTAGTTTCTATCCATTACATTGCCCAAAAGTATTTTAGAAAAAAGAACAATTTACTACAACTTTTCTATCTAGTTGTTTCTTGTGTTAAAGGCCCCTGCGATCCTTGTGTCAAAACAGTAGGCGCTTCATCTGTTGACGACTTCTTTTGCTTCTTTGTTTTGGTATTTCCTGAGGTTGATGCTTTCTTCTGCTTCGGTGTCTTATTACTTCCTTTGGCCAACTCTCGATCCTTCACTGTCTTTCCTTTGCACATTCTTGCATTGTGCTTGAAATTCCCACAGCTTTTACACATGACATCGTCAAGATTCTAGGCAACACATTGCTTGAAGTGGGCTCATCATTAGATTTGTTTCTTTTATTTTTGGGCCGTCCTGGAGCTCTCCTCATGAATGGTGGATTAATTGGTTAACCTTTCGTTGTTGGCCAAAGTCTTGGACCATTCGAAGGTAGAACAATATAAGAGTATGTTGCCATGAAACTTGTTTTCCTGTGCATAAAGAAACAAACTACTCAGTTAAAACTCAGTATAGCCAGTTCAAAAATGAAAACATGCAGCAATTAACTATTTGGGCATTACCAAACTATATTCTTAGTATTATAAAATACAGAATCATAATAAAAAGTTGATAGGATGCTCAATAGTGGGACCGGGACAAAATCATACTCAGTAACAATAATTAACTAACTAAAAATGTTCATTGTGCCTAAGAAACAGTTCACTAACTATGCTTTCCCAGTTTAGTTCATTGTGCCTAAGAAATAGTTCACTAACTATGCTTTCCCAGTTCGATTCGTTGTTCCTAAGAAACAGTTCACAAACTATGTTTTCCCAGTTCAGTTCATTGCACCTAAGAAATATTTCACCAAAGCATTATATAATTATGTCCAAACTCAGTAACTTGAATTAACTAACAAACAATTCACATAAGCAGTTCATACCTATAATAGTGTGACACAAAAGGAAATGTGTCATCCTTTTTCTGTAAAATACAACCAATGGCGTGAACGCATGGAATGTCGCTTAGAGCCCAGTTACGGCAAGCGCGGTGGTGTAGTTGTAAGTTCTCCTCATAAGTGTTCGTACCATTGGTCACACTAAAGATATTAAATGCATCATTTTTGTGCCATGTTGGTGTCCAACCACTAGCTTCCCTCTTCAATCTTTCAATTGTTTGCTCCACCCTAGGACAAATATTGCCTCTGAATCGAGTAATGAGATTTTTTTGCTTCACTATCCTTGAATCGAGTAATGATAATTTCGGGTGATGATACCACATGCCATTGATTTTTACATAACCCAACTCGTTTATAACCTTCAGAAAGTCCATATAACACATATAATCCACATCAAATTCCCAATCTAGTTCTTCTACCTTTCCATTAACATAGATCTTGCAAGGATACAGAACAAAGTACCCCCATAATTAATCCTTAACCTAACTGCATTTTTTCCAGCTGGCCTATAACAAATTAAAAAATATAACATCTCATTTCATATACTAAATAACTATAACAAATCAGCAAATAATCACAATATTAGAAACGTGACTGAATAACAAAATCTCAATTCATAACATCAAAGTTCTAGTTCACAACATACCTACAACAAAACTTCTCATCTAGCTTAGACTTAGAAGAAGACATTTCTGTCTGTGAATTCAATTGAATATTAACGGTGAAAATTAGGGTTTTCAAAGATGAAAATTAGGGGTGAAACTACGCACAAACTCGAAATTACCTGGATATGATGCTTTTTTGTTGGATGCGGGATGCGATTTGGACGCGATTAGGACTATCATGTTCTCGTCATGCTTCTTCCCTGAAACCTTTGTTCTTCTCTTCTTCGTTTAGCTAATAGAAATGGTTCAGACCTCAAGTGTTTTGTTGTTTAACTGATATATTAAAATAAAATAAAATAAATTACTTACTTTTTATTATTTATAAATGACTTGGCATTTTAAAAAATGCCACGTATTTAAAAAAATTGACACATAGGCGTTTTTGGTAGTCAAAGTGGAGATGAGGGGCCAAAAGTATTTAAAAACAAAACAGGGGACCAAAAGTGTAATTTCGCTTTAAATTTTTAAAGAAAAGTAATCTAGTTTGATTGAAACATTTAAATAGTTTTAAAAAAATTAATTTAAATTATTAATATTATTAAATATTATTAAATAATTAAAACAAAAAATAATAGATTAAAATAATATATATTTACCTTATAAATCATTAACAAAACTAAAAATCGCATTATGAAAAGAGAAAATGGGTGATACACTGACAGTGTAAAAAATTATAATTTTAAAAAAATTATATGACATGGCAAAACAATTTGTTTCTATTGGATGACAGTGTAAAACTTTTTTACACTGTCATTGCACTACCTTTAACCTCTTATGAAAATATCGCGTTATAATTTTAGAAAAATATATCCATACTTATTTTTCAAATTTATCTTTTGTAAGTTCACTTTTTTCATTTAATTGATAAAAGATAATTTAGTAAATTATTTCATAATTTTTCTTTTTGTTAACAAATTAATTGGTAAAATAATCAAAACATCATATAACTTAAAGTGGATAGAGAATTTTATAGTTAATAAGAATAACAATAATTTGTACATATATATTTTAATAAATAATTAAGTTTATATATTTTTAATAATAAAATTAATTCATTTATATGTATATTCATTATAGTATGATAATTTTATTCATATTTATATTTATAGTAATTAATATAAAATATTATTATTATTATATTTGTTTTATTTTAATTTTCTAACAGTTTCCAAAAAAAGATAGTATTTAAATATGAATATTTTAATAGTAATATGTGTGTGTAAAAGAAAATAAGTAAGTGTATTATTTTATTACTATAAATTTGAAAAAATAAATTAAAATAATAAAGTTACAAAACACCATTAAAAATCAAATAATTAAATGCATTTGTGAATGGACTAGGCCTAATCCACTAACGAATAATTGTTCAATAAAAATTCGAGAATTCTTTTTCACCTTTATGGTGTGATTTACAGCTCTTGAAAATTTAATATTGTATTTCTGTATTTTTGGAAATGCATTTCCATACGCACACTAAATCACCTCATCATTCATAAATCAAGCAGCCATAACATTTTTGTCAAAATTTGGTTAGGGGATGCACCTGCAAATATTTTTGAAGTGAAATCAGAGATGCAAATTCGAAAACGCTTATTTTAGATATGCATCTTCAAAAACTTACTTGCATGCATCTTCGGAAGGAATATTGTCCTAAGTTTGTATTTTTTTAATCCAAAGTCATTTTAATCTGACTAACAATGCCATAATTTGTTTCAAACATTAATAAACATGAACATCATAGAACAATGTAATGCATTAATTAAAAAAATCTCATAATATTACAAACAATATTTTCGAAGTATGGAAAATAATACTAAAATATCCAAAAATACAAAAATAATTATATAACCTACTGCATATGCCTAATCCTAACCCTCTGGCTCCTCTTTGGCCAATGGTAACCCAAAGCATTTCGTGCCTCAATGAGAAGGGAACGTGTTAGGGCAACCAAATCATCTGCAACACATCAATGACATGATCATCCATGGCCTGCTCATTATCCAAGATCTCCTTATGAGCAAGCGTAGGTAGACGTCCAGAGTGGTCTGGTGTTGTGACACGGAATGACACACTATAGAACAAAGTCATGTAACCGATAGCATAATACCATGCACTGACTTGTGGCTGGCATACTCTGATACTCCTCTAGTACCAGATGACTCTCGTAATTCACCAGTATGTCATCAAGATGTTTGTGGATGATGTTGTTAGGAGTATCCTCGAAGAGGGATCCCGAAATGATCTCCACATATCCAAAATGACTCATGCATCGCTCCAGCAGTTAATGGCACACCATATTCCTCCCACATGTTAGCCACTCTCATATTAGCTTGCGTTTGCATCAATGGCATAAATGAATACTAGTCTTCCCCTAACAACCCGAAATACAACCAAATCAAAGTGCATGTGTAACACCCTTCAAAACCCCACGGAAAATATAACATAAATTAGAATAATATGTCATGCATATCAATTCAAGGGTGTCACACATAATTCAAACATCACAAACACTTGTCATTCTCAATAACACTAGATATAATTCATGTTTTCCATAAACCTCAACATATGCACTTTCTCAGCGGAATCACCTTTTTTTAGGACAAAACATTATTGTCTCATAATAAAATCACTTTATTTAAAACTAAGGCATAAATTTCAATCACCACGTAATCTTATTAAAATAACAAAATCGAAGAGAATACAAAGTATCTCTCAAAACATGGATCAAAATGTTCTGCAGTGTTAGATGACCAGAGCACGACTCAAAATCCAAAAATGCAAAAATAAAATAAAGGTAGATTCTCCATCTTCAAGCAAACTAGAAGCAACTCTAATCTTCGGTATCTGAGCGATGGCGTTATAAAACATCATTGCAACTGAAGGGTGAGAATTTACATCATTGTAGAAATTATATAATAATATATAATAAATAACATGCATACACAATATGAATTCACCATACTTCATATATTTCACATACATAGCATCACTCAATCATTATATTATTTTCAAGAATACACCCACACTTTACATTTTCACAAAATGCATTTATTTCCAAATAATGCAAACAACTCCATATTTTCACATAAACACAATGTGACTCGATGCAAGACTTAATGCAATACTCATGCATACGGTATCAATCACCTCTTACTTTATTCGGTTTTTACATTTAAACTGGATTCGTCCTCTAGACCAATAACACAACAAAAGCCCATACCCAAAGGTTTCAACCCCCACTCTAGGTTTGGGACAAGTCACTAACTCCCACAAAACTAACGAACATCGCCTCTTGACCAAATGATGCATGTGCAATTACAACAACCATATGCAATTAAGACCATTCCCTAATTTTAATATCCATGCATATCTAAAATAATTCACCACACTTGAATTACCATAAAATTGCATATACCTGCATATATCAACAAATCCTTCATCTGTAATTCACAATCATTACGCAGTTGCTCCAAAACAACACAACAAACATCACACATAATAGCATATACACATCTCAGCATAACAGACAAAACCTTGCACAGAAACGCGTCGATCACCAATAAATAATCACCCATTATGTTCGGAATTATTTTATAGGATAGGAAATATTTTTAGCTTCTCGTAAGTTCAAATAGAGCGCCAAACGAACACCCAGAAAAAAAGTTATGAATTTTCAAAGTTTTAGAAAAATCTGTCAAAATAGCAGTAATGGGTTATGCCAAAACATGTAACCGGATACAAACTCGAAAACAGCCCAAAAACCTTTTTTTATGTGGTAATCGGTTACAAAAAAAACTGTAACCGATTATGACTCAAAAAAATCCCAGAAACCCATTTTTCAATAAAGTAACCGATTAACCAAATCCAGGTAATTGATTACACTATAGTAAAAGCACTTTTCTGCTACTTATCAGTACGAAAATCACTTTTTAAGCCATCCCAAAACCCCAATTTGCAACCAAAGTCGAGCTTCTTATTACCAACAAGCCAACATAAATATTATCCAATGTTTCTACGCATTATACACCAACAATTGCATCAATTCAGCCATAAATATATCAACAATTCATCATATAGGTTCATACATTTGCACATAGCAATTTCATAACAAAATCATACAACAATGACAATCAACCCCACATATTCATGGTTTATCATCAAAACCTAACATTTACATAACATGGAATTCAATACATATCACATCCTAAAATGCACATACCCACTATATATTATCATACGATCTCATAATAATGCAAATAACTCACCCTTACCTTGATTTTCGATTGATTCTTTGAAGTTCCCTCTTGGTGTTCTTCCCTTTTTTTACGTAACTCTTTTTCTCTTCTCTTTCTAACTTTTCCTTCTGACTTCTAATTTCTTTTTATAAAATATTAGTAACTAATACTAATTCCCACTTCCCAGAATTTCAAATTAATGGACTCAGTATACACTCCCCCGTTAATCCGTCACATTCCCACTAATTTAAGCCCATTACTATTATTTTTAAGGTTAAATAAGTTTTTGATCCCTATAAATATTGCAGTTTTTATTTTTAGTCTCTCCCTTCCTTTAGGCAACGGTTTTTACACACACAAAAATGTTGTCAAAAACCAGCTAAAACCGTTGCCAAAACCCATGAGAGACTAAAAATGAAACTGCAATATTTATAGGAACCAAAAACTTATTTAACCCTTATTTTTATTATTCTCTACAATTTTCACTAATTTAATTAATTCTCCACTAATCGACATTACCTCCTAATGGGAACTCAACGGTTCGACACTCTCACACCAACTAACATGTCTCATAGAATAATTTAAAATTACTTCAATTTTTCACAGAATCAAACAACTAATTAATTAATAACATATAATAAAATAGATATAACTAATAATAAAAATCGAGGTTTTACAACTCTCCCCACTTAAAAGATTTTCGCCCAAAAAAATTACCTCAAACGAACAGATCAGGATAAAACTCCTTCATCTAACTCTTAAGCTCCCAAGTCATGTTTCCACCCGCTGGTCCACCCCAAACTACCTTAACCAAGGCGATCTCTTTACCTGAAAGGTTCTTCAATTCCCGATCCTCTATATGTATAGTTCAAGCCTCCACAGTCAGGTTATCCCTCACCTACTCATCATCTACTTGGAGCACATGAGACGAATCTGAAATGTATCTCCTCAATTGAGACAAATGAAACACGTCATGGAGATTAGCAAATGACAGCGACAAAACAATTCGATGAGCTACCTCTTCTATCCTCTTCAAAATCTGATAAGGATCAATAAAATGTGGCGTCATCTTACGCGACTTTAACGTGCGACAAACACCAATTACCGGAGTAACTCGAAGAAATACATGATTTCCTTCTTGAAATTCAAGTGCTTTCCTCCTCTTGTCATGATAACTCTTCTGACGACTCTGGGAAGCCTTCATCTTCTCCCGAATCATCTTAATCTTATCGGTAGTCTACTGTAATATCTCAGGTCCAATCATAACACTCTCCCCTGACTCATACCAACATAATGGCGTCCTACACCTCCTACCATACAACGCTTTAAATAGTGTCAACCCGATGCTCAAATGAAAATTGTTTTTGTAAGTAAATTCAATTAAAGGCAAGTAACTATCCCAAGCACCTCCTTTTTTCCAACACACAAGCTCTTAGTAGATCCTCAAGTGACTGAATCGTCCTCTCCGTTTGGCCATCTGTCTGTAGATGCTAAGCAGAACTCAAACGCAACTTCATTCCCAAAGCATCTTGCAACTCCCCCCCCCCCCCCCCCCAAAATATCGAAGTAAACCTCGGGTCTTTATCTGACACAATGCTAGACATAATACCGTGCAAACTGACAATTATCTCAATGTACAGCTTTGCTAACTTCTCCACTGGATAATCCATTCTCTTTAGAATAAAATTATCAGATTTCGTTAATCAGTACACAATAACCCAAATAGCCTCAAAATTACTCAGTGTTTTGGGTAAACCAGACACAAAATCCATAGAAATAATATCCCACTTCACTCAAAAATGGACAACGGTTGCATTAAATCCAGCAGCTTTAGATGTTCAATCTTTGACTTCTGACAAGTCAAACAAGAATACATAAACTCTGCAATCTTTTTCTTCGTATTAGGCCACCAAAATATTTTCCTCAAATCCTTATACATCTTTGTAGCACCCTAATGAATACTCAATCCACTACGATGTCCTTCCTCAATAATACTCTTTTTTAACTCAGCTATATTCGAAATACAAACTCTATCATGACATCTCAAGATACCATTTTCATCAATTCGAAAGTCGTCACCTCGACCTTGATTGATCAAAGTTAACCGATCCACGAACTCACATCATATTTCTGACCTTTTGGAATCTCATCAAGAATACCACTAGTAAGCTTCAACATACCAAGCTTAACTCCTGAAGAAGTCTTTTCAAAAATCAAACTCATATCTCAAAATTGTTCAATTATTTCTAACTTTTTCACCATCAACATCAACATATACAAGGATTTCCTACTCAATGCATCAGCCATCACATTTGCTTTACCCGAATGGTAATTCAAACTAAAATCATAATCCTTTAAAAATTCTAACCATCTTCTCTGCCTCATATTCAACTCTTTCTGATCAAAGAGATACTTCAAACTCTTATGATCACTAAACACTTTGAATCTTGAAATGAAAAAATAATGCCTCCAAAGTTTCAATACAAACACAACATCATCCAACTCTAAGTCATGTGCCAAATAATTTCTCTCATGTACTTTGAGTTGTCTTGAAGCATAAACCACAACTTGGTGATTCTACATCAACACGTCTCCCAATCCCATCAATGAAGCATCACAATACACAACAAACAGTTCTGCCAAATTAGGCAAAATCGAAACAGGAGTTGTCGTCAACTTTCTCTTTAGTTCACGAAAACTCCCTTCACATTTCGTATATGAACAGAGATATGAAATGTAAATAGAATAATCAACGGAAGTAAAGAAAGAAGATTTTAGAGAGAATGCACCAAAAGTTTATACAGGTCTGACCTAACCACTTGGTCAACTATTGTCACTAAGAATTTCCTCTTGAGAGTTAATAGGCTGCAAGCGCACGATTCTATTAGAATAGTATAAATGTATCATTTTCTTTTTTTTTTTTTTTAAAAGCAAGGAATAAATTAATAAAACGGATGAAGCAACAAGAACAAGAGTCTTAAGAAAATTACAATCCTATTGTATTCTAACGTAAAACAATGGGCTATTGCTAAACTCGTAGAAATTACAATTGGCCCGAGTAATTTTCCCGATATACGACCACCTCCAAATTAGAGCTTTACAACTCCAAACTACGTCTCTAGAGTTCCAAGACGAGTCGTTGAAAACTATATCGTTCCTACGCAACCAAATGCTCCAAAGGATGGCTAGCCAAATGGTTCCTTCCTTCCCCTTTTTAACCTTCTTCAATCTACAAAAATTACTCCAAAAGAAAAAACTCTCCTTCAAGTCTTCAATACAACTATACGACATTCCGATCCATTCGGCCATTTCCTTCCAAACTATTCCGACATACCGACATCTCAAAAAAGAATGGTTCAAGGTTTCGCTAGTTTCCGCACAAAGAACACAATTGTCATTTGAAGAAATAATAATACCTCTTTTCAAAAGCGAATCTTTGGTTGGAATTTTGTTGAGGAAGCTACGCCAACCAAAAGCTTTGACTTTAATCGGAACCTCCGCCTTCCAAATGTCTTTGAACACCGAATCAAAACGGTTTGCCGGACCTAAGGGAGAACGCCTCTTTTTCAGAAAATTGCAGCAAGAAGAAACCGAAAAAATTCCATTTTCCTCAAGAGTCCAAGTAGCTGTGTCATGTCTATCCGCATGAAGGACAGCAGCCGAGCACAGAGTCTCATGAAGAACCGCCTGTCTCGAATGGAAATGGCCCGGTCTCCAGCCACTGTTGCTCACAGTTCTGTTTTCACCATTTGCAGCTACGGCTGCACCAGAATTAAAGGGAAAAGAAACAGCCGCTGCCCCCTCATTGGCAGCATGCTCCGCTCTCTCTTGAGAATTATCCATAATGCCAAGATCGCTCCAATTCCACCTACCATTTTTCCATCCCCCCATCGCACCAATTGAAGCCTCTTTAAGAAGAGAAATGCTATACAAATCCGGAAAAAGATCTTTTAGAATGCCTTCTTTCAACCAACGAGCATGCCAAAAAGAGGTTGAAAAACCGTTACCTACATGAAAAAAACAATTGTTAGTAAAAAACTCCGCCGAAGATTTGGACTCCACCCTCGTTATATCCCTCCACCACACCGAAGAGGACCTATCCGAATATTTGATGTTAGAACAAAATGTGGCTCTTAACTTAACATCCGCATTTGCTAAGTTCATTAATTATCTAAGATGGTGATTAATTTGGTTGAAATGGTTTTAGTTTGATTTAAATATTTATATAAGAAGACTTCTACAGTCTTTGACTTGTTTACGTAAACTCTCGTTTTTCTATCTGTCATGAGTGTTCGTTCTTTTCATAAATGAATAAATATAACTCATCACACCTCATTTCGACCATGTATGATTTTGTCTTGAACCAATGGACTACTCTCTCTGGCCTGAATTATAAGCAAATATTCTCTTTTTAGGTTCATTGAGTAATGAATGTACATGGTTTACATAAAAGATCAGATACATTCATTATTCAATGAACCTAAAATGGTCTTTTCAGTTTGTATACCCTTTAGGTATATGAATGATTTCTAAAGCCCAAAGCAAAGCACAAAATTTTTTAGTTACGATAGCAAATTGAGAGTTTACAAGAGGTATAATCCTCATGGTCCTAAATCTAGATATGACTACTTAGAAATTTTAATGATAGAAACAAGGATTTTTATTGATAGCTTAGACATAAGCATAATATAAACGTTGAAGTATATTTGGTAGCTAACATTAAATAATTATTATTTATTACAAAACTAAAATTACATAGAAGTATTGAAATTTGAATTGTTTTTTAGATTTTAAAAAACTATGTGATCAGATGAAGATAAAATAACATATAATTTTGTTCAAATGATTTAAATAAATTAATATTGACTTGTTTTAATCCAATTAAATGTTGTTTAATTATAATATTAGGGTTTGGAAATTCAAAATTAAAATTATTTTTAGAACTTTTTTTAATATATTAATATAAAATATGGTAAAATACTATGTCTCATGAAAAATATGACATAAAATGTACTAGAAGTTAACAATAAAGAATAACGATAATTAAATTTTTACAGGAAATATATTTCATCTGAAGGCATTGTTACAGGAAAATTTTTCTATCTCCCATCTAGCCATGGTGCTCACCTGTAAATTGTACCTCTTTACAATCGGGGAAGGGTTATGGGACTCTCCTTTGAGCAACACACCTTTGTGGGAGACACAACACTTGTCCACCTAAAGGTTAAGGTGATAGGTGAGTGGATTCTCCCACTTATGAATGCTCAAGTCACCATATTCATATCTAATGTGGGACTATCTCCCACTTACTCACACTTGCGTTATTATTCTAACACCAATTTATTTTTCTTTAAAAAAATCATTTACCGTTATTCTTTATTGTTAACTTCTAGTACATTTTATGTTATTATATTATAACAATAATTAAAAAAATTTAAAGAAAAATAATTGAGTGTGATTGAAACATATAAATAGTTTTAAAAATATTTAAATTAAGTTATTAAATATTATCAAATAATTAAAACAAAAAATAATAGAATAAATAATATAACATTAATAAATAAAAAAATTAAATTCATATATTTACCTTATAAATCATTAGCTAACCATTACACTACTGCAGCCCCCAAATTGAAAATCGCATTAAAAAAATATCGCTCAACAGTTTTAGTAAAATATGTTCATATTTATTTTTTAATTGATTGTTTCACTACAAAAAATATTTGAATTTTTCAGGGGAGTTTGCCAGAGGCAAAACTCCAGACAAAAAAATAAGGTTGGTTGGAGTAAAGGCCCTCGCAACGTTCAAATAAGAAAGGAGAAAAAAAAAGGGAGGGGGTGGGGGGGTGTTTTACCCCTCGCTAAGAAGAAAGAGGAAAATTTTAAATTTCGAAAAAATAATTTTCGAGGGACAGCCCCTGACAACAGGAAATGGCGCTAAAGTGTCAAATTATGGCATGTTTTTTGCCAGCATTTTGCGATGGGACACCCCTCTCAATATTCCACCATGACTAAAAAATGGTTAAATGTACCTTAAGGTGTATGTTGCTAAAACACACCTTCATAAAAAAATATGGGTGTATTTTAGCAAACCCCACATGACTTTGCTAAAATACACTCACTTTTTGTATGATGGTGTGTTTTAACAAATTTTAACTAAAAGTGGTTAAATACACCCTAAGATGCATATTGCTGAAATAGACCTTTATTAAATCAAGTGGGTCTACGTTAACAAACTCATTAAATAATTATATTTATATATTTATAATAATAAAATTAATTAATTTATATGTATATTCATTATGGTGTGATAATTTTATTCATATTTATAGTAATTAATATAGAATATTATCATTATATTTGTTTATTTTAATATTCTAACAGTTTCCCAAAAAAAAGATAGTATTTAAATATGAATATTTTAATAACAATATCTATGAGTAAAATAAAATAAGCGAGTGTACTAGTATAGTTGAAATAATAAATAAAATTCATCTCCACATGGATTGTAAATTTAAACAAGGTAACTACTTGCGAGTTAAATAAATAACAAGCAGGGTTTTAAGATTGATTTAGTTCGAGAATAAAAATGAGAAATTAAAGGAGGTGATTTCAATTACTAAAAGCGTTTAGATCTTCTTTTGACTCCCCTTATCATACTTGTTGATAAACTGTACATTAATAAAATTTATAATATGTTAAAGTATTACGACGAATTAACATTGCCATTACACTCAATTTCTTTGTGTACAGCTCACTAATTTACACAATAATTTCCTAATTCCTTAAACCAATTCAGAGTTAAATTAGACATTCTAAGTTTGTTAATTCACAAACCACAACTTATAATTACCTACTCCTACTCCTAGTTAATTAATGAGTTGAATAATTGTCCAAGATCGGATCAGTAGACTAACAGTCAGAAATTTATCTGGTATCAATTATGACCAGATAAATAGTTTTGTTTTCCTCTTAAAAACACAATTATGGCCTTTTTATGGCATTTTATACGATGTTAGATAGATATTTCAGTTAATGCAATGCTTACTTGAGTTGATTTCTTATAACATCCTTTATTTAGGGAGAAATCAACTTTTGGAATGGATAACCAGGTGAGGGTTCTTCGACTTACTCTAATTAGTCTCACCCTTCAATAATTATACAGACTTGTTTTGAAAGAATATTGCTTGAAAATTCACTTTCTAAAACCCAAAATTATTGTCTTAGGAAAAATTATTGATCTTTCATTTAAAACTCATGATACTCACTTGTATTCTTAACCCCTTTGTTCCATAGTGGAGGCCACTTGTTGTGAAATAGAAATGTTCGGTCACACCAAGCTCTCATTGAAAACTAACATTATACAAACTTCGTCGAGAGTAAAGAAGTGTGGGTCAAAGAATAATAGCAACCAAAATAAATAGTCTCAAGCAAAAAAATAACCTACGATCAGTGTAAGCAAATTTACAACAAACAAGAGAAAAGTAAAAGACGAAAAACACAAAGAACTTGTTTACCTAGTGTTCACGGGTGCTTTTAGTAAACAATCACGAGTTTAGTTTACTTAAGAGATTAACTCGAAAAATCTCAGAGACATATTGTGTAACAGGGGATTTGTGAGAGAGTGTGTTTGTTTTAGGTTTATAATGCTTGAATGATAAACAACTGGAAACAGGCAATAAACTTCAGGTAAAGATAATAGACAAGACACAAAGTAAATGACATTAAATGTAAATTCTTTGAATTTAAAAGTTTTGTAGAAACTTTAAAGGGTGAATGCATACTCACATATCTCAGAAACTATTTCTCTCGTTGACTTGGGTACTTTAGCTGTATAGAGAATTAGTGAGGATTTGAGACCCTGATTACAATGCAAAACCTTGCATTATATACTATTACAAAGATAAATGTCGACAACAGTTAAATCCTAAAGATCTGACACGTATTTCACTACTTAGGCCTTCATAGTCTAACTTTCTTCCACACGTCTTCAAGGATATAAATGCTGAGAAACCAATAATCATGTTGATAAATGCCTCGAAACTCCAAACTTTCTTCAATAATATCTGTTTCAGAACCATAGCACTCGTCAAAACATCACTTTACTTAACTGGCTCATAGGGTCAAAAAATATGTTAAGTCCAAGATAATTGGTGACCTTGTCGAACGCCACCATTTTGTCGAAAACCCCATTCATTTGATGTGGTTATTAAGTCGAAGCTATTTTAGTGTAGACTTCTTGATATTTGACATTTTTATATTTTTTATTAGCCTTCTTCATTGACTTTTTATTAGCTCATAGTTTCTAATAACTAACCTTATTTTCTACCTAATTGTTTCTTAATCTCTCAAACGTCTCAATATATGAATCACAGAAACATTGAGTGTCTAAAAGTGTTTCTCAATTCTCTTTAATAGCTCCACAGGTTTCCTAGATTCCAAGAACTTCACAAATTTTTACCTTTGTCTTCCTAAACATATTTTCTTTCTCTTCATCTATTATAATTTTATGACAATTTCTACCATACTATTGTCTTTCATTTGAAGACGATGAATGTGTTTATTTCACCAACATGCAACTTCAAAATTACAATAATATGAGAACCATATTCTTAATATTTTGTAAATATCTACTAGCGACCAGTCAAATTAGACATTATATTGGTCAAATTTATTGAATATTTGTAGGAACCTAAAATCCGAATAATATTTTTTTGGCAATTTAAAAGACTTCTAAAATGTCGGGGAAAAAATAATTTCACCTAATCTTTTTCTAAGCTAATTTCTCCCCCCCCCCCCCCCCCCCCCCCCCCCTTTCTTTAGTTTCTCCCAAACCCTTGGCGAAAATCTAATAATGCCCCCAATTTTTAGAGATGCATCTCCGAACACACCTATTTTTCACAAAATTAAACGCAAAAATGGCCCATATTATACTTAATTTCGGAGATGCATATCTGGATAAACCCTATTTTTTTTAAAAGTGTTTTTGGATATGCATATCCGAAAAGTTCCCTTGTGTTTTTTTTAACTTAGCATTTGGTGTATCCGGATAGGTATACCTAGTATTCATGCATTAGCAATGCAACAAATATGTAAATACCAATAATGTCCATATTGAGAAAAACAATTGAAAAATAGAAAAATGATTAAAATATAATTATAACAATCTGAAAAAATACAACTAAAAATCAAATAAAATCAAATTAAGAGTCTACAAATTTTTTTGGATTTTTTTCGAAAATATAAAAATAGAAAATAATTCAAATAAAATAGAAAAATAAGGAATGAAAATAGAAAATAATTTAAATAAAATAGAAAAATAAGGAATTTAGGATTTTTATGAGGGTAACTCGTATTTACGAAGAATGAGATAATTTAATATAATGTTTGAAGATGCATATCCAAAAAATTTCGATAATATTGTTAGGTTTTTAAGAATGTGGGAGAAGTTGAAAGAAGATCTTCTCTAACATTTTTAGTTTTGCCATCTCTCCTCTGCAATATCGACCTTCGTATTTGACTTTAATAGTTTAATCTTTTTTTATTTTTTTTCTCTTTCATGCTATTAGATTAAGTCAATGGTTTAGATTGAAGCAGAATGGAAAGCAGCAAACACACAACAGGAGAGAATCCAGATCCGAGAGAAAGTAAAGGGTGGAAAAAGAAATGGCCTTTTCTAAACCCACTCATTTTTTCTTCTCCTAAGTTGGGCCTTACACATACTCATTCATCCAGGGAAGTTTTCCTATTATGAGAGTGTTGTTAGCATTAATTAATTGTGCTTGTGTTAGTATTGCGTTATCCTTCTTATGTCATGATCGCATCACAAACCAATATAAAATTCAAAAGTAATATCCAATGAAATAAATTCTTCTTCCATCAAAAAATTAATTACTATATGGAGGAGTATTTTCTTGATCATAATCTCTTTATGCACTCAGTCAAACTTGACGTGACCAAGTTATACGTTGAAAAAAAAAATTCTTCAGAAAATTTTCTAGTCAATCACATGAAAGAAAATACAGCTTTCAATCCAATAATAAACAAGAGAATAATCTAGAATACAAAAATTAAATAGTTATAATATTATCATGCATACCCTATTGACATTATCTTGAGTCATTCTTAACATATCATTGGTTAAAAAATATAGAAAAACATGAGGCTAGCCCATGGTTTTAACTACAAGTCAAATATTTAATTTCTATTTTGAACAATGTTAGCTATTAGCCCATTGTAAAGGTTTTTCCATGATACTAAGTCTTCAAATTATTCATGCAAATTCTATCTTATCAACTACTATATATACAAAAAGCACATAGAATTAAAAATCAAATAACTAAACACATCTTTTTGAAATCCAAAAGCTAAGTATAGTTCTTAAAAGAAACATTTTTCCAAATTAATGGGGCGTTGGATGAAACCAGAGGTATCATATATCATATATATACTTTAAATTTATTTGTTAATATTAATCTCATGTTTTGTTATTAAATGAATTTATTTAATAACTTATATCTTTGTTTAATACTTTGATTTAACTTTTTTTTATATAGGTTTATCCTCTATTGGCTGCAATGACTTTTGTGACAAGCATGTGTGTCTTTCAGTTAACAAGAAACTTGATCCAGAATCCTGATGTTAGGTACAATTAAAATTAAAAAAATTAAAATATGCCATGGAAACTAAAATTTTCTTTAAATCCCTCTATGGCTCTGTTTGGTAAAAATAGCGGTTGACTGATAAGCTAGCTGATAGCTGATAGCTTATGGCTGATGGCTGATGACTGATAGCTTATAGCTTATAGCTGATGACTGATGACTTATAGCTGATAAGCTGATTGAAGTGTTTGGTAAAATTAGCGGTTCAATTAGTTGATTAATTAAAATGACATAAAGGACATTTAATATATAATTATTTTATTTTAAATTAAAATAAACTATAGAGGGTAAAAGTGGATTTTAATTAAAATAATAAGGGTAAAAATGGAAGAAAAAATGATAAGCTATAAGCTATAAGCTAAAACGCTATTTGAAATAGCGTCTGAAAAATAAGCTATAAGCTAGTAAAATAAGCTATAAGCTCGTAATGAAAAGACTGTTACCAAACAGGTCTTTTATTGTTATATGAGCTTATAAGCTATAAGCTATAAGACATAAGCTCAAAAAATGGCATGCCAAACAGAGCCATATATATTCAATTCTCACAAAATTTCAGTGAAATTTTTTTTATTTACGGTCAGTTTGTTTTTACTTTTTTTTTAAATAATTTTTATAATGCTACATAATTTTGTGTAAAGAAAATTTGTAAAGATACTTTTCATAAAAATTTCAAATGAAAATTTAATTTGAACAGTTAATCTTAAATATTATTTTAACTATTTTATCTTTTTATTAAAAAAACTTTTGAATATTAAAATTTTAAAAAATCACTGAATTTAAAAGAAGCTATTTCATAAAAATCATTTTAAAATACAAATATGTCACAAACTCGCGTTGCCGTCAAAAAATAAAACGAAAAATTAGAGAAGGTAGACTGCAAATTTTACGTCGGCCTAATAAAAATGACGGCTTAAACAGACATATTATAGTTTCTCAACCCTAAAAATTTAAAATTGCGAAAGTAAATGTGTAATATTTTACTATATAAGATGTATTTACATGATATTTCTGAATTATAAATTATATTTTGATATTTACAACTAATAGAATATTGATATGTTTTCTTTTGCTTAATTGGTTTGGAATTTTTTTTTTTATATATAGGATCAAGAAAACTCGTCGAACCAATGGAGTATTTGACAATGAAGAAGAAGGAGAGAAGTATGCTAAGCATGGTTTGAGGAATTTTCTTCGTACTAGACCACCTGAAGTTATGCCAGCCATCAACCACTTCTTTAGTCAACCAAAATGAAGAATTAGTTTCATATACTAAAAATATTTCAATAGGTGAAATAAAGTGTTTATTTGTCATATATATTGTTAACATGTATGGGTGATCATTTCTTTTATATTACTGTTATTAATTTGGTGTTTATAGTCTTGTAATTGTAGCATGAAACAAAAACTATCGTTTGTAACCTTGTTTGAGTATGATTATATAATATATTGATCAAAATAAAGATTAGATACATTATTTTTTACACTGGTTTTTTATAGGTTGAAGTATGCATTAAAATTTTATAATTGCTGGTTAAAACATATTGATTTCTTCTCGTTTGCGAAGGTGGTTTGGCAAAATTGTGAGGTTTCCGAGAGAGGGGATTACGTCCTGAGTGAAAAACTAAAAGCTCTCGAATTATGACTTAGGTAGGAATTGGAACAGAGAAGTCTTTGGATGGATTGATTTGAAAGTGGAGGATTGCATCTCAGATTTGAACAATCTTGACAAGCTGCTGGTCGACAATCATGGCGGTAATATTAGTGTGCTTGCTTCATTTAGAGAAAAGGCTATCAAAGATTTGTGGATGAATTTAGACATCAAGGAGAGCTTCTTGAGGCAGAAGTTAAGACAATCATGGCTAAAGGACGGTGATCGCAATTCCAGTTTCTTTCACAATGCTATGAAAGCTCGACAAAGACATAACTTCATTAACTCTATCGATACTCCTCATGGCATTGTGGAAGACGTTGAAGTTATTAAACTGGCTGTAAAGAACCACTTTGAGAATTTCTTCACGGAAGCAAACCTTTCGAGACCGGTTCCATCATTTCTGCCCTTCAGTTGCATCAATGATCAGGACAGGGCTCTGTTGGAGATTTCTTTTTCTGATAGTGAAATCAAGGACGCAATTTGGAGTTGCGATGGAGGTAAGAGCGCGGGACCGGATGATTTTTCTTTCGAGTTCTTGCAGAACTGTTGGGAATTCATCAAAGGAGATGCGGTGACTTTCGTTAAGGATTTCCATGCTAGGGTCAAACTGATCAAAGGGGGCATCGCTTCTTTTCTCGCACTTATCCTGAAAGTCAACAATCCTCAGTCACTTTTTGAATACCGTCCATTCTTTTTAGTAGGCTTCCTTCAAAATATTTTGTCAAAACTTCTAGCTTCAAGATTAAATCAAGTGATCGAGAAACTGGTTTCTATCGAGCAGTCAGCCTTTATCGCAGGAAAAAACATCTATGATGGAGCTTTAATGGTGAACGAAACTATCGACATGGCTAAAAGAGAGAAGAGCAAATGCTTAGCTTTGAAGATTGATTTTGAAAAAGCTTTTGACAATGTAAGTTGTAATTATTTATGATTCATTCTGCGTAAAATGGGATTCGGTGACAAATGGCTCAAATGGATGGAGGCTTGCGTTTTCACCAGCTTTATGTCGGTTATGATAAATGGTGGCGTTACGAAGGATTTCTCTGTGGAAAAGGGGCTTAGACACGGAGACCCCGTATCTCCTTTTCTTTTTGTTTTGGCTACAAAGGGATTAACTAGAATGGTGAAAAGAGCAATGGAAATCGGAGATTATTCAGGGTTCTTTGTCAACAATTAAGTAAAAGTAGATATCCTTCAGTTTGCCAACGACACAATCATACTTGGGAATGGCGATAACAATAACCTATGGAGTTTGAAAAAAATCTTTAGGGGCTTCAAGTTAATGTCAGGGTTGCGTGTTAACTTCCACAAAAGCAACATTTACGGGGTTAATATGAGCGATTGGAGTTTTTCTTAAGCTTTGTCTTTTCTGTCCTGTAGTATCGACCGTTTCCCCTGTAATTTCCTTGGTATTATGATTGGTGATAGCCCAAGGAAAGCCTCAACTTGGAAAGATTTGGTGAAGAAACTGCATAACAAACTTATGGCGTAGAAAAGCAAACAACTCTCTATAAGTGGTTGTGTCGTGATGATTAACGTGGTGCTGAACTTTCTGCCGGCTTATTCATTGTCATTCTACAAAGCTCCTATTTAGATATTAAAAGAGATAATAATAATAATCCAAAGCAACTTTCTTTGGAGGGGTACCGCGAACAAGCGAAGGATTCATTGGGTCAGCTAGGATATCGTTTGTAGTCCGGTAAGCATTGGCGGACTTGGTATAAAAAAAATTCTCTGTACAATAAATCCCAATGGAAGTGGAGGATTTTAAAGGATAGAGAGGGTGTATGGCATAAATACGGCAACCCATAAGCGAAAAAATGTTCACTTGCACTAAGGATGCAATCAATAATAAAGTCTCCATTTGGTGGAGAGACCTGTTAGGAGTAAATTAATGGTAAATTCATGTGTTAATATAAGTGATTTCTTCTCTAAACTAATGCAAATTGTGATAGATCCATAGGTTTTTAGTGAGAATTGAATTGAAAAGGTTCAGTTCATGTGTAAAGCAAATCGAATCACTTGTGGGTATTATTGATGCAGGTTTAGAGTTGAACTGGAGCTTTAGGAAAACATGAAGAGGAAAGAAAGCTGGAAGTCTCAAAGGCAAAGCAAAAAAAGATGAAGTCTGACAAGGGCGCGCCGCGGGAGTTCTAGCCAGCGCCGCGCCAAAGTCTCTGTTTGTGATCGCGCCGCGCACATCCGTTGCCGCGCCGCGGCCTCGGCGTTAAAAGCCCAAAACTTATAAATAAAAGCCCTAGCTTCCAGGTGGTTAGGGAACTTTGGCAAGAGCGAAATTGGGAGAGGAATCTGAAGGTGCAGCCATAATTATCAATTGAAGACCAATTCTCTATCAAGCGAAGACATTCCTTTGATGAAGATGAATTCTTCCATTAATCTTTGTGTGTTCTTCATGTCTATGGAGAGCTAAATTCCTCTTGTTGAGTTTAAGGTAGTAGTTAACCTATGAATATACAGTACCATTGATTAATTCCTGTGAACAATTATTTGACTTTCATTATCAATAAGGAACCTTGTTTTTATTCTTAAATTATCGTTGAATCTTTGATCGAAAGAAAGGATTTAACTTTTGCCCTAGGTTACTATATTGATTCAATTGCAATTTGCAGAGATGGAATTGTAATTGGGTTTTCATAATTATCGTTCTTAATTACTATTATCGTTATTGATATTTGGAGAGATCGAATCTCATACCGGTAAAAGTTATCTAATTTGATTTGCAGACATGGAATCTTATTTGAGGATAAGTGAAGATAATGATTCAAAGGATTGTTCTATTGTGAATTAATTAATAATTGTATAGGATTAGGTTGATGAACCCTAAAGGCTCAACATCTTTCTTTACTTGTTAACACAAAGTCCTTTACTTGCTTTTATTTTATTATTTGCTTTTGATATTAGAAGTATAAAACAAACCAAACTCAATTTTCCTAACTCAAAATAAACAACTATAGAACGGCAGTGATATTAACCAATCCCTGTGGATACGATATATTACCGAAAATATTTACCCAAAAATACTTTCAACAAATTGGCGCCGTTTCCGGGGATTGGTGTCAATATTGCACGCATTGCAATAGTTCTTATTTTGAGTTTTAAGTTTTATTTTCTCTATTTGGTTGTTTCACGTGTTTGCTAGTTTTTGCAGAAGATTGTGTATGCGCAGCAAAGTTTCTAGCGATCAACTTCTTTTTGATCCCGAGATCGAAAGGACTGCTAGGAGGTTAAATAGCAAAGCACGAAGAAGAGCAAACATAGCAAAAGCAAGAGACAACGCAACCGCGACATCGTCACAACACCTTGAAACCATTGACGAGTCGCAAGAAGGATTCTTCTTTCACGAACTATTCACGGAGGAAGAACCGGAAGTTTTTATACAACCTACTGTTGTCAACATGGCTGCTAATGGTCCATGTGCTAATAGTCCAACACTCAATCCTCAGTTCGCTAGAACTGCCGCCAACGGGCGACCGACAGAACTGAAGACCGGTATCATACAATTGATTTGTGCAAGTCCTTTCGCCGGATTGGACCATGAAGACCCGTACACGCATCTTACTCGATTCTATGAGTAAGCAGGTACTACGGGTGTCGCTTAAGCTGATGAGGAAGCATTATTTAAGAGGTTGTTCCCACACTCTTTGCTATCTAAGGCAAAAGATTGGTATCTGGATCAACCCGAAGCAGTGATGACTAATTGGAACACATTGGAAGAAAAATTTCTGGAAAGGTTTTACTCTCAAAACCGATTCTTCGAAGCAAAAACAGCAATAGCAGTATTTTCTCAAGGTAGTAATGAATCTTTAAATGAAGCATGGGAAAGGTATAAAGCTATGTTGAGAAAGTGCAAAGGACACGGCTTTACAGACGTCGATCAAATCCATATGTTCCGTAACGGTCTCACAGCTACAAACAAGACACTTTTGGACGCCACAGCTGGTGGTTCTCTCATGTCCAAAACACCTGAAGAAGCTACTCAGATAATAGAGCGAATGGCTCTAAATGATCGTCAAGGCAATCATGATCGAACAGTAAGAGATAAGAAACCCGGAATGTTAGAGTTGAACAACAGTGATGCTCTACTTGCCCAGAATAAATTGCTAACTTCACAAGTGGAAATTTTGACACAACAAATGTCCAAACTACCACAACAACTTAAGGAGCTGAGCGGGATATCCAATTCGTATCAAGTTGCGAATTGTGAATTGTGCAAGGGCAATCATCAAACAGGATTCTGTCCACCAGTCCTAGAAGAAGAAGTAAACTACATGAACAACACTCAAGGACCAAGGCAGAATCAATACCAAAATCAGCCATACCAACAAGGGTACCCACCGAGACATAACAACCAGGGATACCAACAAAGGCCACAAAATCAAGGGTATCAACAACAAGCATTTCAACCATACACTCAACCACCACAACAGCAACAAGGAGGACAATCCAAGTTGGAGGAGACCGTGAATCAGTTCATTCAAACGTCAATAACAAATCAAAAGAATCAAGAAGCAGCTATAAAGAGTTTAGAAACCCAAGTGGGCCAACTTGCTAAGCAGATTGCAACTAATCAATCAAATGCAACTTTCTCGGCCAACACTCAAGAGAACCCAAGGGAACATTGCAAAGCAGTGACGACTAGAACCGGTCAGAAAGGTGCTGAGAAAGAAGTTGAAATCAATGATACCGAGAAAGAGGATAATAATCAGGCTGCAGAAGATGAGGAGAATGAAATCATAGTGAGCACCATGAGCAAAGATGCTGAAAAAGAAATAGATGAGACCAAGAAAGAAAGAGGGATGACGGAGAAAAGAAAAAGTTCTAAGAAAAAGAAGGTAGATCCGGTGATACCAAGCCAACATCTACCATATCCCCACGCTCCGTCAAAGTAAGACAATGCCAGGCAATATAACAGGTTTATGAGCATCTTCAAGCAACTCCATATAAACATACCATTTGCCGAAGCATTAGAGCAAATGCCCAAATATGCTAAATTTATGAAGAAAATGCTCACAAAGAAAAAGGGATGCATAGATGAAGAAATTGTGGTGCTTGATGCTCAATGTAGTGCTATAATCCAAAGAACTACTCCAAGAAAGGAATCCGATCCGGGGCGAGTAACCTTACCATTAAATATTGGAGGTAATTTCACTGGCGATGGGTTAATTGATCTGGGATCGAGCATCAACCTAATCCCTTTATCTATTGTCAAGAAGCTAGGGAATATTGTGATGAAGCCCACTAGCATGACTTTACAATTGGCCGACAAGTCTCTCACTTCATCCTATGGAGTGATTCAGGATCTGCTGTTTAAGTAGACAAATTCTTTTTCCCGGTAGACTTTGTGGTTGTTGACATGGAAGAAGATCATGAGGTACCTGTGATTCTAGGAAGGCCATTCATGAAAACCGCTCGAATGATGATTGATCTGGATGAAGGGATCATGAAAATAAGGGTGCAAGATGAAGAGGTAAAATTTAATCTGTTCAAGGCCAAGAAGCATATTAAGAACAAGAATGATATCTTCCAAATCGATACAACTGAGGGAACAACCAAGGAAGACAAAAATCAACCTCCGAGCCACTTCCAAGTTGGACAAGAGGTACTCCTGTGCAACTCAAAACTAAGATGTCTCTCGGGTAAAGCAACAACAAAATGGTCTGGACCATTGATAGTAAAAGATATATGCGACCACGGTGCCATTATGGTAGAGAATCCACTGACAAAAGAGAGGAGAACCGTTAATGGAAAACGGTTAAAAGATTTCTTCGGGGGAGTGGAGCAACATGCACAATTTTTAGTTCCTTGAAAGCATGAACCGTCGAGCCATGCGACGTTAAACGAAGCACTTTGTGGGAGGTAACCCACACTTCTAATGTTTTGTTTTGTTTAGTTTTTATTTCAGGAAATAATCAGGGAACCCGTCTGGTGAAAGCTAGGAGGCAGCAATTGATATTGCGTTACTCTCTGTAAGTCACCCTCTCGGATTTGTTACGAAACATTGAGGTCAATGTTTAGTTCAAGTTTGGGGGGTGGAGCTATTTTTTTTTGAATTGTTCAAATTTTCTGTTTTTATTTAATTATGTACTCCCAGTTAGAGTAAGTAGTCCCATAACAAAACGAGAATCTCAAGCAAAGTATCAACAATGAAGCAACATGTATGAAAGTGGTAGGAAGTGAATGTTCAAAAATTTTCAGTTTCACTTTCTTTTTCAATAAGTAACAAAGCAGGTATGAATTTTTGAACTCAAACTCCTAATGTGTGCATGAAATTTAGGTTGTTAGTAAATACTGTCAGAAGTTCTTTATGGTACATTGTTTATTGGATCAGCTTAGCCTTAACCATTGTGAGGAAAGCTTTCCATTGTTTACTATATGCAGGAGACCATTAATTATTTTGACTTGTTCGTATCATGCTAAACCGGTCGTTGCATCGTCTGTGGAAATCTGTGGAAGTGATTTAGGCAATTGTTTGAATTTGAGAGTTCTTTGAGCCGACTCCACCGTAAAAATTATTTTCTTCTGTGAGAGTGTGATCCTTTGCTAACCATTCTTTGAGCCTGAGGTCAAGGTAAGTATCATAATATGCACCAAGAAAATAGCTGGTGAGGTTTGATCTCAATAAAAGTTTTGTGTTGGACCATCAACCATAAAATTTGGTGATGTGTTTTCTCTTTGACCTTTTTAGAAAGTATGGGAGCATTCATATAATCTGAATACAGGTTGATCTCCAAGTTGGGGAGAGTCACATTCAAAAGAAGAGTAAGTACTTATGGTAATCGGTGAAAGATAAAAGAAGTCGTAGCTTGAAAAAAAAAAAAGAGAGAAGTAACAACGTTTGAATATAAAGATTGTGAAAAAAAAAAGTGAAAAAGAAGAATCAAGCTACGAATGAATGAAAAAAGATGGACAGGTAAAGGAAGTAGAGTTTTAGAGAAAAAGAAATAAGTTATGAATTGGATGCTTCCCTATATTAGGAACAACCCTTGATTATCTTCTTTTCTTTGAATCTAAACCACATTACAACGATAGAAAGACCTTCTGATTCTCAGATTCCACAGTACTTGATGCGAGCAATTTGGTAAACGTATGATATGGATCTTTGTTGATTTAATTGTTTGGATGAGTGTTTAACCCCTCTTTTATTCATCATACTTTTTGATGAGAGTGATTAGTGCTGATTCAATTACAATTGTGTAGTGTTTTGAACTTCTGGAGGTAATTTGCTTTCAACGTTTGTTTCATGTGGATGTTCCGAGTTTGCAGGTAGAAGAAGAGTATTTGACTTGGTTACTGGATTGAACCACTTGAGAAAAACTTTTTGGAAAAACCTGTTGCATGATTGTCGGTAGACTTTGCTGGAGGTAAGTAATTTTGTTTGGGGACAAACAAAGCTCTAAGTTGGGGAGAGTTTGTTAGGAGTAAATTAATGGTAAATTCATGTGTTAATATAAGTGATTTCTTCTCTAAACTAATGCAAATTGTGATAGATCCATAGGTTTTTAGTGAGAATTAAATTGAAAAGGTTCAGTTCATGTGTAAAGCAAATCGAATCACTTGTGGGTATTATTGATGCAGGTTTAGAGTTGAACTGGAGCTTTAGGAAAACATGAAGAGGAAAGAAAGATGGAAGTCTCAAAGGCAAAGCAAAAAAAGATGAAGTCTGACAAGGGCGCGCCGCGCCAAAGTCTCTGTTTGTGATCGCGCCGCGCACATCCGTTGCCGCGCCGCGGCCTCGGCGTTAAAAGCCCAAAACTTATAAATAAAAGCCCTAACTTCCAGGTGGTTAGGGAACTTTGGCAAGAGCGAAATTGGGAGAGGAATCTGAAGGTGCAGCCACAATTATCAATTGAAGACCAATTCTCTATCAAGCGAAGACATTCCTTTGATGAAGATGAATTCTTCCATTAATCTTTGTGTGTTCTTCATGTCTATGGAGAGCTAAATTCCTCTTGTTGAGTTTAAGGTAGTAGTTAACCTATTAATATACAGTACCATTGATTAATTCCTGTGAACAATTATTTGACTTTCATTATCAATAAGGAACCTTGTTTTTATTCTTAAATTATCGTTGAATCTTTGATCGAAAGAAAGGATTTAACTTTTGCCCTAGGTTACTATATTGATTCAATTGCAATTTGCAGAGATGGAATTGTAATTGGGTTTTCATAATTATCGTTCTTAATTACTATTATCGTTATTGATATTTGGAGAGATCGAATCTCATACCGGTAAAAGTTATCTAATTTGATTTGCAGACATGGAATCTTATTTGAGGATAAGTGAAGATAATGATTCAAAGGATTGTTCTATTGTGAATTAATTAATAATTGTATAGGATTAGGTTGATGAACCCTAAAGGCTCAACATCTTTCTTTACTTGTTAACACAAAGTCCTTTACTTGCTTTTATTTTATTATTTGCTTTTGATATTAGAAGTATAAAACAAACCAAACTCAATTTTCCTAACTCAAAATAAACAACTATAGAACGGCAGTGATATTAACCAATCCCTGTGGATACGATATATTACCGAAAATATTTACCCAAAAATACTTTCAACAAGACCTCCTGTTGGTGGACAACCCGGTCAACAACAATTAAAACTCTTTCTCTACAAATATTTCTTGGAGGATTCTCAATGGAAGGAACACTTCCTTCTGGTACAGCTGCTGGTTGGAATCTCAAAATTTGAGGGACGTTTTCCTAGAAATCTTCAATCTCGCTAGACAACCTCTTGGATTTGTGGTAGACATCATGGAGCGTCCAGGAACAGATTGGAGGAGGAATGTTCTTAAAACCGGGGCGCTTTTGGATGTCGAGACACATTTTATCGCGAACGAATTCTTCAATCTGGTTATTTCTGGTTGTTCTCTGCAGGCTAGTCCTGATGAGTTTTCTTGGGATTTAACCTATGACGGTAATTTCTCCGTGAAGTCCTGCTACAACCTTATTTCTAAGGCCGATTCTCTCTTCTTCTGGACCACCGAAATCAGAACGGAGCTCGCTTTCTTATTGGACTTAAAGGTGTAACACCCCAAATTCTACCCAAAAATATCATACGAGAAATCAGAGTATTTTAAAAACTATCAACAATGCATTTGGGATATCACATTTACTTCCTATAAACAACTCATAAATAGATACATAGCACTTTAATCTCAGAGAAGCACAAAACAACCTATAACAGCTCTTAGACAAACCAACTTCATTTTAATGTGCAGCGGAATCATAACATTCGAATTTATAAACAAATCATCTTATTTAATCGGAAATAACTTCAAACATCATAGTACTTCTCATTATCCAATTTGGAACTCAACAACTAAAACATGAACAACATAGAAACAACAATATAGACAACCCCCGAGTGCTACGTATCAGAGCAACACACCAACCAGACACGGTGAATCTACAAACTTCCACAGTTATACTTGAGTACCTGCCCATTTCCCATGGTAGGGGAAACATCAGCAGAAGGGGTGAGATATCAAACATTATAAAGGAAAGTATGATAATACATATAGCAAAGATAAAATCATACACAATTCACCACTTCTCAATATAAGCAATTTGCATCATAACAATAATGTTAACTATCAACTATAACAATGTATTCAAGTTTACAAGTATGTCATTCAAGCACATAATAACATATACTTCATAATCACAACGTAAATTAATACAACTATCAACAATGGCAAAACATGGTTCATATATTCCACATATATACATATATCATTAATATATATATATATATATATATATATATATATATATATATATATATATATATATATATATATTTGCATTCGCATCATATACGTTTCATTTACATATATCACCAAAATCATGTATCAAACATCACCAAATTTAATTATCACATCTCATGCACACATAACAATCACCTAATCACATAATTACATATATTCAAACATCACATAACTCCAATGTAACTCAATGCAAGACATGTGACTCTATGCATGTGGTACCCAATATGGACCCAAAGTTCCACCGCTTCCGATTCATATAGAATCTAGCCACGCTTCAGATCCGGACAAGACAAAAGCCACCAAATGTAAACATATAGTTTACCGCTTTCCGATTCACTCTAGAATCCAAGCCACACTTGTGTTTCAAAGCAATTCCACCTATGTTTCAAGGCACACTATGATATGAATGTATGTACAATCTCACAAATATATGCAATTAAGATCATCTCTACCATCTTAACTTTCCACATATCACAATAATTCAACTCTATGAATTATCCACCAATTGTACACAACATTCACAACACACACACACACATCATTCACATATGAGAGGCCAATTAATCAATTACGATTCACACAATCCAATTAACACTAGTAATCATACTATCTCATGTTAATTCTCATTTTTGTCAATTATACATGAACACACATTTTCAACATCAAGCAATTAGTCATTAGAATTAATGCTAACCAACTAACCATAAAGAATCAATATCAAAACAACATCATTGGCATGACAATATATATTTCTCAACATACATATTCAAGCCAAAACACAATTACAAACAATTTCTCAAAATACCGTAATTTACCGATAAACCGAATAATTGGTCCAAGTTCAAGTATATTCCAATCACATAGACTTATTGGAATCAATTCAACTAATAATTTAACTATCCAATTAATAATTAAACTATATTAATTTCAATTCAACTATTATATTTCTTTTCCATTATTTTCGAATTCTATTACAAAACCCATTATTTCACTATCAATGGTTTACTCACAACAAACATAACAATCTAATACACATAGATTATCAATTGCACACAACTTATCACATTTATATCATCACATTCCAACAATCATCAAATACCCAAAATTGCAACATAGAAGAACATGGATATCAAAGTATAGAATTAAACCCACTATAACATACTATCATACAACCCTTTAGCATGAAAGAACCCCACCCTTACCTTGGCAAATATGAACTCTTTCACCATAGCTCTAAGCTTTTCTCCAAAACAAAATCCTTCAAACATAATTTGGAGACACACCTAAAAACCAGTTCGGAAATCAGCTTATCATACGAACTTAAAATCCTCAAAATCAAAATCGCTCCGGTCAGAACTTACCTCTATGAGTCAGGAACGTTGTGTCAAAACCACGCGACGATCCAACGGTTGGATTGAGAGATACATCCGTTTTGCTAAGGTGACTCAATGCTGAAACTTGTTGCGAAAATGAGGTTTCTTCTAGCTTTTCTCTTCCACCATTGTTCTCTTCCCTTTTGCCTCTTTTCTCTTCTTATTATCTTTTCCCCCAAATGAAAATAGTAACCTCTAAAACCCTAACCCTCTCTTACTATCTCACTTATGTCAATTGGGCTTAACCCACCAATCCATCCATTATGTTTCTATCACTTAGGCCCATTTAGTTATATCTCTCTAATAACTCAATTAAGTCAAACAACACAAACACTCACATAATTAAATACTTAAATAATTATTATATCACATAATAACTAAATAAATAAGTTATTATTAAAAACACCAAACAATATAATTACTAATATAATTAATAAAAATATTAAAAAAAATCGGGATGTTACAACTCTCCCCCACTTAGAATATTTTCGTCCTCGAAAATACCATGGACACAACCATCTCATCTCCAAAACTACACTTACTCTCCCCAGAATCACACGAACACAAAGGCGTTCCACACCTTCAACCATACAAAGCTTCAAAATACAAGCTCTCAAAAGATCCTCAAGTTACTGAATCGTCTTCTCCGTTTGACCATCAGCTTGCGGATGATAAACAAAACTCAAACACAACTTAATAATCAAAGTACTCTACAAAACTTTCCAAAATCTAGAAGTAAACTTCGGATCTCTATCAAAAACAACACTCGATGGAATACCATGCCAACTCACAATCTTTTCAAAATACAACTTTGCAAGTCTCTCCATCGGATAATTCCTGCTTATCGGAATATAGTGAGCAAAATTCGTCAATCCATCTACAATGACCCAAATTGCCTCACAATTAATCGATGTCCTCGAAAAAACCCAAAACAAAATTCATAGAAATGCTATCCCACTTCCACTTAAGAATGGACAACGATTGCATCAAACCAGACGGTTTCTGATGTTCAATCTTTGACTTCTGACAAGTCAAACACGAATGCACAAATTCCGCAATATCCTTCTTCATATCGCGCCACCAAAATAACTTTCTCAAGTCTTGATACATCTTAGTAGCACCAGGATAATTACTCAACCACTTTGATGCCCTTCATCCCAAAAATTCTCTTTTTCAAATCCGAAACATCAGGAATACAAATTCAATCACGACATCTCATGACACCGTTCTCATCAATCCGAAAATTATCACCTTATCCTCGATCAATCAATGTCATCTTGTCAACCAATTTCAAATCCGATTTCTGACCTTCTCTAATCTCATCAAGAATACCACAAGTAAGCTTCAACATACCAAACTCAAATCTCGAAGTTATTCCAACAATTCCAATTCTTGAATCATCAACATAGACATATGCAATTATTTCCTACTCAATGCATTGGCTACAACGTTCGCTTTTCCCGGATGATAATTCAAAGCAAAATCCTAGTCCTTCAAGAATTCCAACCACCTTCTCTGTCTCATATTCAACTCTTTCTGATCAAGCAAATACTTCAAACTCTTGTAGTCACTATACACATCGAATCTCGATCCAAATAAGTATTGCCTTCAAAGTTTTAAAACAAAAACAACGGCGGCCAACTCAAAATCTTGCGTCAGTTAATTTCTCTCATGAATCTTAAGTTGCTTTGGAGCATAAGCTACAACTTGTCCTTTTTGTTTTCAACATAAAGCCTTGCAAAACCTTCCTTCTTCTTAACCAACAAAAACATATGCACCTCTAGACGACACACTCGAACGAATCAACCTCTCCTCAAACAAATCTTCCAGTTGACTCTTCAACTCTTTCAACATCATAAGCAGACATCCTATATGGAGCCCTCGATACAAGACTAGTTCCAGGAACTAAATCGATCGAAAACTCAACTTTTCTTTCTGACGGTAAATCACTTACATCTTCAGGAAACACTTATGCAAATGCGCCAACTATCGATAATCCCTCAATCGTTATTTCCTCATGAACATCCAAAGTTGCAAACAACCTAAACAACATCGCACCATCTTGCACAAACTTATTCACTTCCAATATTATCAAGCTGGTAAGACAAGTCTATCTCATTCCAATACGATTCCGTCTACTATCAACAAGAGATTAAGGGTGATCAGTTCCTCAATTTGTCAATAGATAGCCGACAACCATAATGGTAGCGTAAACCATCGTTACTTAACTGCAATAGAATCCTTTACGTCACCAAAAGTACCATACTTCATTAACTCCCAAAATCATCTGAACATGCTAACACACACCTTGTGATAACATTAGAACATAATTCCTTTACACCACTATCAACACTTTTTATTCTTGGAATCATACTCGTCCCTTCGCATTTCTAACTCCGACTTGAACGTTCCAACAACTTCGACAACTTTTCCAATCTCTTGCCAAGGATCCCTTGACAAGGTCTACCGTAATTCGTCGCTTAATAATTATTCTTACGTCAACATCCTACGCAACGGTTACTTAAACTGATAACTTCACAGTCCACCAATAGTGCTGAATATGACAACTTCCTAAATTCCATCTTATAACAATTGTCCTTATTCCAAGACGTTCCGACTTGTTAAACAACCAAAATCTTAAATCCATGTTACCTTCGAATTCGGAAACCAACAAACTCCTACATTGCTTGCTCTGTCTCCTTAAGCAATATATTACACCAATAACTTACAACTGAAACATATCCGAGAAGCACAACTTCTCCCCTACTTCGCTTAAACTAACCCTGCAACAAAACGAACAAGTACCAACAGTGTTTCACACACATGTCGCGTACTAAGGAATAAAACACTGACAGCATTGAACTATCACACAACTCAACTGACTCGACAACTTGGCCGGACGGACCAACCAGGCTCTGATACCACTAATGTAACACCCCAAATTCTACCCAAAAATATCATGCGAGAAATCAGAGTATTTTAAAAACTATCAACAATGCATTTGGGATATCACATTTACTTCCTATAAACAACTCATAAATAGATACATAGCACTTTAATCTCAGAGAAGCACAAAACAACCTATAACAGCTCTTAGACAAACCAACTTCATTTTAATGTGCAGCGGAATCATAACATTCGAATTTATAAACAAATCATCTTATTTAATCGGAAATAACTTCAAACATCATAGTACTTCTCATTATCCAATTTGGAACTCAACAACTAAAACATGAACAACATAGAAACAACAATATAGACAACCCCCGAGTGCTACGTATCAGAGCAACACACCAACCAGACACGGTGAATCTACAAACTTCCACAGTTATACTTGAGTACCTGCCCATTTCCCATGGTAGGGGAAACATCAGCAGAAGGGGTGAGATATCAAACATTATAAAGGAAAGTATGATAATACATATAGCAAAGATAAAATCATACACAATTCACCACTTCTCAATATAAGCAATTTGCATCATAACAATAATGTTAACTATCAACTATAACAATGTATTCAAGTTTACAAGTATGTCATTCAAGCACATAATAACATATACTTCATAATCACAACGTAAATTAATACAACTATCAACAATGGCAAAACATGGTTCATATATTCCACATATATACATATATCATTAATACATATATATATATATATATATATATATATATATATATATATATATATATATATATATTTGCATTCGCATCATATACGTTTCATTTACATATATCACCAAAATCATGTATCAAACATCACCAAATTTAATTATCACATCTCATGCACACATAACAATCACCTAATCACATAATTACATATATTCAAACATCACATAACTCCAATGTAACTCAATGCAAGACATGTGACTCTATGCATGTGGTACCCAATATGGACCCAAAGTTCCACCGCTTCCGATTCATATAGAATCTAGCCACGCTTCAGATCCGGACAAGACAAAAGCCACCAAATGTAAACATATAGTTTACCGCTTTCCGATTCACTCTAGAATCCAAGCCACACTTGTGTTTCAAAGCAATTCCACCTATGTTTCAAGGCACACTATGATATGAATGTATGTACAATCTCACAAATATATGCAATTAAGATCATCTCTACCATCTTAACTTTCCACATATCACAATAATTCAACTCTATGAATTATCCACCAATTGTACACAACATTCACAACACACACACACATCATTCACATATGAGAGGCCAATTAATCAATTACGATTCACACAATCCAATTAACACTAGTAATCATACTATCTCATGTTAATTCTCATTTTTGTCAATTATACATGAACACACATTTTCAACATCAAGCAATTAGTCATTAGAATTAATGCTAACCAACTAACCATAAAGAATCAATATCAAAACAACATCATTGGCATGACAATATATATTTCTCAACATACATATTCAAGCCAAAACACAATTACAAACAATTTCTCAAAATACCGTAATTTACCGATAAACCGAATAATTGGTCCAAGTTCAAGTATATTCCAATCACATAGACTTATTGGAATCAATTCAACTAATAATTTAACTATCCAATTAATAATTAAACTATATTAATTTCAATTCAACTATTATATTTCTTTTCCATTATTTTCGAATTCTATTACAAAACCCATTATTTCACTATCAATGGTTTACTCACAACAAACATAACAATCTAATACACATAGATTATCAATTGCACACAACTTATCACATTTATATCATCACATTCCAACAATCATCAAATACCCAAAATTGCAACATAGAAGAACATGGATATCAAAGTATAGAATTAAACCTACTATAACATACTATCATACAACCCTTTAGCATGAAAGAACCCCACCCTTACCTTGGCAAATATGAACTCTTTCACCATAGCTCTAAGCTTTTCTCCAAAATAAATCCTTCAAACATAATTTGGAGACACACCTAAAAACCAGTTCGGAAATCAGCTTATCAGACGAACTTAAAATCCTCAAAATCAAAATCGCTCCGGTCAGAACTTACCTCTATGAGTCAGGAACGTTGTGTCAAAACCACGCGACGATCCAACGGTTGGATTGAGAGATACATCCGTTTTGCTAAGGTGACTCAATGCTGAAACTTGTTGCGAAAATGAGGTTTCTTCTAGCTTTTCTCTTCCACCATTGTTCTCTTCCCTTTTGCCTCTTTTCTATTCTTATTATCTTTTCCCCCAAATGAAAATAGTAACCTCTAAAACCCTAACCCTCTCTTACTATCTCACTTATGTCAATTGGGCTTAACCCACCAATCCATCCATTATGTTTCTATCACTTAGGCCCATTTAGTTATATCTCTCTAATAACTCAATTAAGTCAAACAACACAAACACTCACATAATTAAATACTTAAATAATTATTATATCACATAATAACTAAATAAATAAGTTATTATTAAAAACACCAAACAATATAATTACTAATATAATTAATAAAAATATTAATAAAAATCGGGATGTTACAAAAGGCACCTTCAAGAATTCTCATTTTTTATTGGCGTCTCATCATTAACAGACTGCTCACGCGGGATCAACTATCAAAGAGAGGAATTATCCATTTGAACTCAGATAAGTGTTGCGTTTTTTGTTTCATTGAAGACGAATTGGTATCCCATTTACTTGATTCTTATTTAATCTCTTCCCGCATTCGGAAACCTGTTGCGAACTGGATTGGTGATAAGGTTCCTTTGCCTTTACATATTCTCGCTAACTTTCTTCTACATTTTCACATTGTGAAGAAGGCTTCATATCATAACGTGGTTGGTCTGATTTAGCTAGCCACTTCTTTGAATCTGTGGCTTTTCCGAAACAAAGTTCTATTTAAGGATAGGGGTTTAGCTTTGAAGATTGTCTTAACTCTATCAAATTTTTGTCTTGGAGGTGGTTAACATTATGTAATGACAAAAATAACCGTAGTTTTTTTAGAAAGGTTCTCCTCTCCTCTTGATTATTTTTAGGGTGCGTCCCTTTGTATTCGGGTTCGACTATTCCTAATACTCGTTTATTGAACTATGTTGCCTATTAAAAAAATTTAAGTGATGAAGATAAAGAAAATATGTTTCGAGATTTAAAGAAATTAGGAAGTCAAAAAGCAACAAGAATGCACGAACGGTTCAGACGGTTTTCGGATATTAGGTTTGATCGGTTCTGTTTGCGGTTCTATTCATTTATGTTAAAATGTTGGATATATATTTTATATTAATTTAGAAATAGTCTAAACTATATTATAAGATATTTATAATATTTTATTCTAACACTTAATGGTTTTGTTTTGGACTTTGTTATAAATCTGTTGGGTTTTAGCAATCATAAATATGTATCTCTTCTCTTATTAGAGTGTGACAATTTTAGATTTTTAGAGAAAAGGGAGAAATAAGGCACTACAAGAAAAAGACTGATTTGTCAAAACCCGCCATTCTAGTTCCTTAATTTTGATGGGCATTGGATTTTTGTAGTCCCCTTCCACTTTTGCAGATGTGGCATTGATAATTAGGATAAAAGTAATTTTTAATTATGTGGCAATGACTAGGATAATTATTAATAAACATATTTTAATTTAATCAATATTTAATAATTTGAATTAATATGTTTTTAAGCTAATTAATTAATTAAAAAAATTTAAAAATAGTTTCCCTGGGCTTTAACCCATTCACTTACAACCAAGGCCCAATATAAATATTACATTTTCACATGTGTCTATTAGCTTTATAAACACTCCAATTATTTCTAACCAAAACAATGTGGGACTATATTCTAACCAAAGCATAGTTGAACAACAACCAAAGAAATTTAAGTAAGATAAATTTGAACTTGGAGATTAGAACATCCTAAAGGAGATTGTTAAGATGCATGACTATCCATATTTTCAGAGTAATCATTACGGGGTATCCTAAAATCATCTTTGCAATTGAATTTTTAAGAAAATAAGGTATGAAACACGTCCATTCAGTCTCTGGTTAATCATACATACCATCAATCTTGCTTCAAAAATTTGTCGTCCATGTGACATAAATAATACAAAAGAGTATCTGAAAAAGACCCCTTGTCTCCCAAATATAGTAGTGCATCAAAGTTGTCACCCAAATAGACCCCTTATCTACATATTAATCTTTTGTTGTTGATTTGAGTTAATTTCTTTTTCATCTTTTTGCTTTGCTTTGTTGCTGATTTGAGTTAGTTTGTGATTTGAGTTAATTAATAAATATTATCCTAGTCATCAATGCCATATCATTAAAATTATTTTTATCCCAATCATCAATGTCACGTCTGCCAAAGTGGAGGGGGACCGCAAAAATTTAAAGGCCATTAAAATTAAGGTACTAGAATGGCGGATTTTATAATAGGGTGATCAATTGTTTAAAACGCTCAAACTAAGGGGATCAAAAGTCCATTTAATCCAAACAAATATTATTGAGGGGTCAACACACCTCACAATACAGGTCGTCACAAACTTTTTGCGAGGGGCTTACCACATTACTTATTTGCCACATGCTTAACCCCTCGCAAAATCTGACCCCTTTTTTATGTTGCAGACACGCAGGTGATGCAGTTTTTTGACTCCATCTTTATCACACTTGAATATTTCTGGGTAACATAAACTCCTCAAACATTAGATTCTATAATATCATGGGAAAAACATCTTTTTTTCCCCTGCCATATAGGCGATATTTGAAAAAAAAACCCGTAATAAAAAAAGTTGCATGGATTGCCCTAACTTTTCCAAAATATTTTAATTTTAACCTTAAGTAGGACACATTATCAAAAATGCTGGCGTGGCATCTATTTTTTTTATTTTTTTATTGAATTGGATGACCAAGTGACTTTTTTATTTTAATTTATTATTATTTTTAATGTCACGTTGGCATTCTATATTCTATTAATTTTTAGTTAATATTGAAATAGATGTTATTGTCCAAAAATTTGATGCAAGTGGGAATCGAACCGACTACCTTTCCTCCAGGGCACTAGCGCCTTTACCACTAGACTAGTTGCTTCGGTTTGTTTTATAGATGCATCGAATTGTTCTTATATAATAACATTTCCATTTTTTGGGAACTTTGAAGGCGAATACTATTTTCTTGTAACTCATTTGTAATCTCTTGTAACAACTTTCTAAGTATAGTGAATTGGAGAGTTGCTCAGTCCCCCAGACGTAGGTTTTTTGATCGAACTGGGTAATCAAACCTTTCTCCTTTCTTGCTTTATTTTCTTTTGTTATGTTTTCTTCTTATTGATTATTATTGCTAAAGGCCATTTATTTTGGTTGCTACTATTTTTTATTCCCATACATCAAATTTTTTGATGTAATTGAATCGTGAATAGTTTCTTCTGATTAATTATTCTATCAATTTCACAATATGATATATAATTGAGAGTGAAAGAAATATTTTGTTGTTTATCCGATACCTCTTTCTCATTAGGACAACATCCGTGTATATAAACTATTATGTGAGTAGACTGACAATCATATCTCACTCGTCATGGTTATGAGATATCCAGTCTTCGCATAGAAATATTATAAGTAATATTTATACTGGATTAACCCACCATGTGAATATTGCATAGTCTTTTATGAAAGTGTCATGAGTTAATCCCATATTTATAGTGGTGTATAACACCCTTCGACTTGAAATCACTCTAGTCCCTACATGACGAGTTGATTACTTTGGTCCCATCACACGTCATCTGTAACAAGACAATTACAAATTCAATTACATAGATACTCCATGAGTCATATAGATGGACATGAGTGACTATACGAGAATTTTCTTTTCTAGATATACTAGAGTAATATCAATGGACCCCTTGATTAAGGATGATTTTAAAATGCACGGTCATATTCAAAATAAGTCAATATGGGATATTGAGCTTATTTCTTGTTATAGAGTATACCAGGATATCAAAGAATATAATATTGAACTATAAAGGGTAAAAAATTATATGTTTTGTGTTCAATATAGATATAAGGACAAACTCATAATTATACACATAATCATTATCATAGAAAAATTATGTCAGATCACGTGACATTCGTGTTACTTGGATAACAATGATGTATTTGATAGATATCAATCATTTTTTATGTAATATTAAATAAATAATTTAATATTACTGTCAACTTTACAATAAACCTACAGGGTCACACACATAGAATATTTGTTAGTTGAGCTAAATGGATGAGGGCTATTGATTCAGGGTTTGACCTAGGGATGTCAATTGCATCTGTTAATGGGGATCCCTGTGGGGAGTATCTGTGCGGAGATCCGAAGTTGGGGATTTTTTTCCCCGTGGGGATGGGGATGGAGGAAAAAGTTCCCCCGATAACACTTTGGGGCGGGGATTAGGAAAGTATCCTCCGTCCCCGTGGATTCCCCGACTCCGAATATATATGTTAATTTATATATTTTATATATTATATAATTATATAATTTTACAATGTATTAGAAAATGAAAAGTCATTAGAAGTTATATATTTGTCACACATAATCAACCACTTGCGCTGGACGACATCGGTATTGTGGTAGTAAATTAGTGGAAGCACGGTAGCAAGAAGTTATGTTACTATTTATATATTTTTACATAAAAAATATTAGCAACATCAAGTTCTTTTGCTTTTTTAATTTATTATTGATGCAAGATGTATTTTAATTTTTTTTATAAAATAAAGATGCAAATATATGCGTTTTAAAAAATACGAAAAAAAAAACAAAAATACTAGTGTCATAGTTTTGATCAAAAATTGTAGAAATTTTCTTAAGATTCGATCTCCGTGGATATCTGTGGGGATCTGTGGGGATGGGGATGGAGGGAAATATTCCCCCGTGGCGGGGATTGGGGATCGGGATGGGGACTAAATTTGGGGGCGGGGCGGGGAGTGAAGAAACATCCTCCGAACAATATCTGCCCCGTTGACATCCCTAGTTTGACCCCTGACAAAAACATTTATTTATAATTTCTCATATTGTATTAATATAAATAAATTATTGATACTTATAAATCAACAATTTTTTTAAAAATAAAAGGTATATGTTAATTGTATTATTTAATAATTACTATATATCATTTATTTAATTTAATTTAATAAATTAAAATTGACAATTAATTAAATTGACTATGATTTAGTTTAATTAATCTTTTATTTTATTGGAAGAGTTAAATTAAATGCAAATAATATTGAGGTTATTTTAGAAAATTCAAAATGAAAGCATTAATGTTTTATTAGCTCACTCTATAAATAGAAGGACTCTTTTTCCTATGAATCAAAATTATTGTCTTTCTTAAAAAACAGATAGCACCATGTTTTATTTTGTGCTTACGTGGACTTCGTAGAGATGTCGGTACTTTCCACGTCTGTGATCAAAGATAAAGTACACTTTAAAAGATATTTCTAGAATCTTTATATTGGTGTTTGATTGGTGATTAATAATTTAATCAAGATCGATCTATCTGAATTGTTCTCCTAATAGGATTAATTTTTTTTAAATACCCCTCTTAAATCTCTAACACATGTACTCATTGATGCACAAATTCCCTATTCTAAAAACTTTTATATCAGGTGTCGACACCCCATACACCATGTATTAAGAAAGTCTAATGAAAATATCCACAGTTTTATTGGATTAAATGCAACACATTTGAGGCGTCGCGAGAGAATCCTAGACTTATAACTTTTGGATAAGTTTTTTGTGACTTGTTAAACACTTACTTAGTTACTGTTAGAATAATAATGCAAGTATGAGTAAGTGGGGAAGTAATCTCACGTTGGATAGGAATGTAGTGACTTGAACATTTATAAGTGGGAGTACTCACTCACCTATCACTTTAAGGTTTTAGATGGACAAGTGGTGTGTCTCCCACAAAAATGTGTTGTTCAAACGGAAAGTCCCACAAAGTAAGAAT
This sequence comes from Vicia villosa, assembly GCF_029867415.1. Lineage (NCBI taxonomy): Eukaryota > Viridiplantae > Streptophyta > Magnoliopsida > Fabales > Fabaceae > Vicia > Vicia villosa. The sequence continues at coordinate 158,905 of NW_026705280.1, read as the reverse complement.
GGTCCTCACTCGACTCTACGCCAACAAATGGTATCATGATCCTTTGGTTCGAGAAAAGGACCAACTTACTTGTATCGAAAATTATAAAAAGTGGTGTCCTGCTCCAAGGTGTCAACGGTGTTACAAGTGTGGGGAAGAGTGATGCTCCCTAATAAAAAATTCCCCCAACAGTTACCTCCTCTGTAAATATGGATATCACAACGTCTTTTTAAGCTACATATACATATAAATATACATATAAGCACGCTTGTGAAAGAGGATGAAATCAATTTTTATTTGAAAGTGATTTGATCCAAACATTCTATAATACTATTATTTTTTTCAAAAAACATATCTATTGTCGTTAAATTTTAAATTCTAAATTTATATTTATATTTCAAGATTTTTGAAAAATCCAAAATTTAAAATATCTAAGTATTTAAAAGCTTCAATATATATTTTTATAAACCCGGAAGGAATAAATGAAATTCAGAATAAATTTTAGTTGGGATATTCAAATTATCTGAGGGGTGTTCCAAGTAGATTCTCAATTTTCTAAATTGCTAATTTTCGTTATGGTCCATAACATTTTCTTATCGACTATGGTCCATATATTTAGGACAAAAAACAAGGATTATTGGGCTTATTCTATTTATGTTTTGAACCAATATTTTCAATCCCTTTAAAATGAAGGGTTTAATATAAGAATCTTCTTGTAGTATCTATTAGTAATATGTTTTTTTAGATGTTTAAATAAATTCTTTATTTTTTTAAATTTTTCTAATTATATTTTTTATATGTTTAATTCTGTTAAAATATATTATTTGAAGAATTCTTTAATAATGTATAATCTATTTAAAAAATTGATTGTTTTTAGATATATTATATTGAACACTCAAATTTTCAAATAATAAAAGAATTTGAATTTAAAATAAGGGAAATTTTCTAACCCCTCAATCTTGTTCGAATGTTAGATGTTATATAGGTATTATTTTTTCTTTCATTTTTTGCCATGCTTGTTTTTTGTTTATTTTTAGAATTCGAATAAATTCATAGTTTCAAAGAACATCACACTACAGAAAACATATTTGCGTTCATGACTTTTATAAGTAGTTATGATCTTTTTACGTTACACACGATTTTATCATAATTGAGCTAGCATCATAAAAAATATTAATAAATACGATGATTGAGCGGGGTATTTTACATGGTAAGATTATAAAATATGAACACATACTGAAAGGTGATTAGCACGATCATGTTAATTATTCGACACAATTTAAATATAATTATTTCATTAGAAAAAAATTTTATAATATTAAAAGAAAAAAAGATAAATTAAAATAAGAGTCTCCATAAAAGGGAAACCAAAAAGTTAAGAAAATGATGGTTTTGATGATATTAAATAAGATGCCACATGCATATGTGAACTTGATGGAAAAGTACATAAGAAAAGATGAATTGAAAATATTTGGAATCTTAATTATTTATGTTAATGATAATATTTTGATGTTGATATCAATTATAGCTTAAGATAGATCGTTATTATTCTCCCATGTTTTCTTGTATGAATAATGGGTTGCAACTTAAGAATATTGATTTAAAGCAAAAGTTTATATACATATATCCATTTCAATCCCAACACTATTTGCTGGCATTGGACACTAATTTTATTATACTATGACCCTACAAATAAATTTATTAAATTTTTCAATATAAAAAACCATCAATGGATATGCTTTTTGTGGCTTAAATTGATTACAACTTAGTTGTATTTCACCATCCAAATCTAAGGTTTTTAGTTGCTCTCCAATTGGTTTAGGGTTATCCTTTTTAGTGTGTCTTTCTTTCTTTTTCTTTTGTAAAATAATATTTCTAAAAAAAGAAAGTTGATATCATTATGATCAAAATAATTACATTGTAACATAATATTAGAATATGTGTTATATATTTGGTTGAAATTGTTTGATTCTCTCCAAAAGCTAAATTGAAGGCTATTATTTGCATGTGAAATATTGCTTTCATTGAGGAATCATTTTATAACTTTGGATCAATCAAGCATGATAAGTAAGATATGCATGATCATTTGATTGAAGGGATAAAAGTTGATAGTTTGATGTAGACTTCACTTTTAAGAGAAAAAAAATGGTACACTTGAAAAATGAAACAAGCACCAAACACAAAGGGGAAGGAATATATTAGGCAATCAAATACGACATGATCTATTTTAAACTTAGGTTGGTTAAAAACATAAGTTTTGTGATATTATTTAGTTGATCTTATCAACTTTGTTTATGACATCTTTTATTAAAAAAATAATTTAATTTTATAAAATTCCTAAAGACAAATTATGAAAATAACTTATGACATATATAAAAACCATTTAAATATATTTTATATTATATATTTTTTCGTAAAAATGTTTTATGCAAGTTTATTTATAAACATTTTTTTGGTTAAAAATAATAAAAATAAAATTTTTTATTCATTATATGTCTACAAAATACCTTTTAGATCTATTTGACAGATTGACTTAAATAAACATAAAAAAAAAATTGTATTAGTAATTTTAATATTATTATATTAAAAAAATTTAATTTTGATTAATCTATAAATTTGTTAAACTTGTAGTAATTTATGTTTATTAATTGATTTTAATTTTTGCTTATTAAAATTTATTATTTTGAATTAAAATTAAAATATGATATCTTTAAAATTTTATATTAAATATTAAAATAAATTTTAATCTCATTAATTTACTAGCTCATTGATCTATTTATTAAATAACATTTTTATAAAATGGTTAAACTTATTTTTAAAATTGAGTCTATAAAATCATCACATGAGATCAGACTTATGTCTTAATTTTTTTTATTAAATTAAATCAAGATATATATTCATTTTAAAATGATTAAATATATAAAATAACATATACTTATTATTTAATATCATACTCATCATAATTTTAGAGTAAGGAGTCTTAATTTAATTGGAAATTAGGATTTGCAATTGAGAACAAACCTAATTTGGCCAACCCCTACAAAACATTTTAACTTGGACATGTGATACCATAGAATAGTCATTTCCCAATCCCTATACTAGGGTTAGCATGGAAAATGTATCCACCAACACAAATTCAGTGAATCACAAAGAGAACCAATAAGATTATGAGAAAAAAAATATGTAACATTAGTCAACTCTATAAACTAGGGCATAACACTTATTCAAACACAAATTTCAATGTTTATGACTTTGATTTCTTTCTTAATCAATGTTACTCATTCCTAGAAAAAAGATTCTCTCTATTTATTTTTATAATCTCCATTAACTTCCTCAGCAGTTAATCAGTTACTCTCAATCTCATCCTATGTATTTTGTTATTTATGAAGCATGTGATTGGGTAGATTTAGAAAGTACCTTACACATGCTACAATATCATAAGAATTAATAATTCATAAAAATAGTATCTCTTTTTTAAAATAAGCATAAAATATATGATTTGATTATTAAGTTAATGTTTGCTTCATTTTTTTAGTGATGATTCGGTTGCTTTGTGCAAATATAGTGGCCTTCATGTTATTGGTATTTAAAGCATTTAATTTACTCAACAAAATAAAGACAGGAAAAAAGGTACTCGTGAGTGTGATTAAAAAATTTCAGAGACTTTTATACTATGATTGAGTTATTGTAATTTTATTTTAAAATAATTGATTTCAACTATAATAAGAAAATTTACATATACTAGATATAAATATATGAAAAACAAGATTCTTTTTAAGCGTGTTTCCTCCTTAGGCGCCTATTTCTCTCAAATTATATAAATATCTAAAATATTTGAATGGAATTTAACATATTTGAATGGAATTTAACTTTTTGACGCATCCTATATTATATTACTCAAAAAATATTAAAGAAATTTGTCTAAAAATTAAATTTCAAATACTATTTACCTGCGGGAAAACTTGCTTATATATTTGCTAATTTTGTTGCGAATAACTTTTTGGAGAAAATCTTAACGCCTAGAAGTTAACTTTGGGATGCGAATAATTTTCTAAAGAAAATTCTAATGTCTAAAAATTACATTCGGACGTAGTTTACTATCCACTACAAAAAAAAGCCTCAGTAGTGACGTGAATATCACGCCACTAATCAAAAAATCACATCACAAACCAATATTTGCGAAGTGAAAATTCACGTCGCAGGAGGCAAGGTGGCAACTTTTAGTGACGTGATTTTCACTTCACTATTTAGTGAAGTGAAAATCACGTCGCAAAATTTGGGCCAGAGATTAATGCATTTTCAGTCAGAGCTGGCGTAGCAGCGTTTGGGTCAGAAAAGCAACTTTAGTTGCAACGTGATTTACATGTCACTACTTAGTTACATGGCAATCACGTCACTAAATTTGCCTAGGAGTCAACTGAAATGCGCATTTAATGTCTAATGTTGCGACGTGATTTTCATGTCACTACTTAGTGACATGGAAATCACGTCACTAATATTTTTTTTTTTTTGGAAAAACCAAATATATATATATATATATATATTTGAGCAAAACCATCTGAGCATAATCCAAGCCTGACATTTCTAGGTTCTGCGGCAAAATCAGGATGTATTCGATCAAAGTGTTTCCATGCCTCGCCATCAGATGGATGCCGCATAGTGTCTGGACTTGTTTTGTTTGTATGATGCCATGTCATCTGACTTGCACTGTGCATTGAAGCAAACATTCTTTTTAACCTTGAAATTATCGGAAGATAAAACATGGACTTTTCTGCTACACGGTCTTGATTAGTGTTAATGGCTCTACTGCGAACTTTATATCTTGGACTCATACAAAATTTGCATTCCTCCAACAATCCATCTTGAGTACCAAACTCATTGTCATAAAACAACAAACAACCATTAATGCAACAATCAATCTTTCTTACTCTTAAGCCCAACTTCGACACCAACTTCTTTGCTTCATAAAATGTTGTAGTAAGTTGTCTTTCATTTCAGTTGAGTCCAACATCATTTTTACAAAGAATTCCAAACACTGATCAGGAACATTCCAATTTGACTTGGCGGCCAATAATCTCACACACATTGATAACTTGGAGTCAGACGAACCGTCAAACAACGGCGTATTCATCTCATTCAACAATTGATAAAATCTCTGCGCTTCTTTGTTCGGCATCTCTTCCCTATCACAATCTTCAGGTTGATCATAGGTCACATTCACACCAAAAGCATCCTCAACCATGTCACCGATCTGATTAAAGTTTTCCTCATATTCAATAGGCGGTCTTTCCTCATATTCCATTGACGGACGACTACTTGAAGCATGCGTACTGCTAGTGTCTGGTACGTTACTCGGCAATTTTTCACCATTATACGTCCAGACCCAATAATTTTCCATGAAACCCCTTCTATACAAATGCCTGACCACTTCATCTGGGTCACTAATTATAGGTCTACATTCACATTTAAGACAGGGACACCTAACTCCTCCTTCGCTTCGACAACATTCTTGAGCAAATGCCCACGTGATAAACCTGTTAACTCCTTCTATAAAATTGGGTTTAAGTGCACGTCTTCCTGGTTCCACTCTATCGTACATCCAACTACGATAATACAAATAATATTCCATACTGCACATATATCCAATCATTCTCTTTTTAGTAACAATAATTAAACATTTACTTATATCAACTATAAGTAAATAATTTTCTACAATAGAAGTAGATAAACAATATATACATTCTACCAATATATACATTCTAACAATATTCTAACAATATTATATACATTCTAACATTCTAACAATATATACATTCTAACAATAATACATATTATATATAATATTTTCGTTTTTATAAAATCTATAATTATAACATTCTAAAAATTATACATACTATACATAATATTACATTCTAAAAAATTAAAAATTATACATATTATACATTCTAAAAATTATAACATACTATAAATTATACATAATCTATACATATTATATAATCTATAACTATAACATTCTAAAAATTATACATACTATACATAATCTATAATTATACATATTATACATACTATACATATTATATAATCACATAAAAATTAACATTCTATAAATAATATACATTCTATAAATTAATCTATATATATACATACTATAAATAATATACATTCTATAAATTAATCTATATATATACATACTATAAATAATATGCATTCTAATTATTATAACATTCTAATAATTAACATTCTAAAAATTATATATCAAATTAACATTCTAAAAATTAAATATACATACTACAAAAATCTCATAAAAAAATCTCACAAATTAATCTATAACATATATATATATATATATATATATATATATATATATATATATATATATATATATATATATATATATATATATATATATATATATATATATATATATATATATATATATATCAATAATCACATAAAAAAATCTCAAAAATTATATAAATAAAATTGAAAAAAAAATACCTCAATGAAGTTGAACAATATTGAGTGAGCTCCTCCTTATCCTTGAATCAAAATCAACAATGCTTCACCTACAAATATATATTAAAATCAGATTTTTACAAAAAATAAAATAAAAAATTGACAAGAACAAGTGAGGTTTGAATGTTTACCTGGAAATGGGGGGTTGTGATGATGAATTTGAGAATGAAAATGGTGGATTGAGGAGGGAGGATGGTTGATTATGGAGGATAGGAAGAGGGTTTGGGGGAAGAAGGAGAAGAGGAGAAGAGGAAAAGAAAGAAAGAAAGAGGAGAAAGGGGGTTCTGGGAAGACGAGTTCCAACGAATTGGTATAATGCCTTTAGCGACGTGATTTTCACATGTCTACGTTGCGAAGTGAAAATCACGTCGCAACTTCTACACAGTAATAAATGTGTCAGTCAACTGCATACATGACTGTACATAAATGCTGGCGTGTTTAACAAAAAAAGGTTGCGACGTGAAATTCACGCCGCAACAAAAAAAAATGAAAATTTGAAATTCCCCCCTTTGAATTTTCCCCCTTTGTCAGACTACTTTATCTGCTTTTAATTTTTTTTATTTTATTTAAAGGTTGCGACGTGTTTTTCATTTCGCAACTTTTTTTTTTAAATATTATTTAAAGACACCCCATGTGCCAACGTTGGTTTTAGTTTTTTAATATAAAAAACTTTTAGTGACATGATTATCACGTCGCAACTCACTTTTTTGAGCCACGTGATAATCACGTCACAACATTTGGTGGCTATATCACACTTTTCTTGTAGTGATCTTTTAAACTTCAAAAATTAATATTTGCAAAAAAATACTACATAAAATATTAAATATTAACAAAAACTCGTAGAATTTATTGCAAAAAACTTTAAGATACCTATAAAAAATAACTTTAAGGTATTACGAATGATGATTTTCAATTTTTATATGATTTTAAAAAGATATATATGGGGTGTACTCAACAACCCTCTTTATAGAATTACTAATTGGGTGGGCCCAGCCTAGAATGACATGGGCTTTGGGCTTAAAAGACTACTTTTTGCTATATTTAGGCTTCTTGTTTCTAAATACTTTGTTGCAACTATGTTTAGGGATTTTCTCATTTCACTCCTATACCTTTTTAGGTATTTTTGTCAAAATTTCATTTTTATTTTCAGAATTCGGAAATACATCTCCGAACACACCACATTTTATTTTTGTAGAGGTATTTTCGGAGATGCATCACCGATTTTTTTTTTAAATCAAGAGTGTTTCAGATATGCATCTCTGAATAAACCTAATTTTTTTTATTTTGGATATGAATGGGCGAGATTGCACCGACAGTTTGATTGGGTGTAATTGTATCGGCAGTTTTATGCGGCCCATAATGAATCATCGGCACTATAAATAGGGGACATATGTTGCTGAGAAAAACATCAGATTTTCAAAATGTCTCTTTATAATTTTTTTGGTGGACGCAGTAGTGTACTTCATTGAAAAGAAAGATCTCGTGAAGTTTTCCATTCCAAATGGATGTTGAAACCTTGAGGCATTGACATCCTAGTTGAATGAAAAATTGTCTGAAATTGATAACAGAGTGGTGAGTAAGATCTCGTACTACGATGACTGGAGCATGGAGGCTAATGGGAGGGTAAGTTACACCGTTGTTGAGTTGAAGTGCGATGCCGATACGAAGGTCATGTGGAAATCATACTGCCGTATGATAACTAAGGAGCTGATCGAGTTTGAAGTGAACCTCAGAAGATATGTCGACGACGTCATGAAGATATATGAACGTCTAGAATCATATGCTAGAGTCTAAATTTAAAATTTTAATATTTTAATGTTGTAATGTTTGTTTGTTGCAATTATTCCAAAAATGTTATGCTTCAAATAATAAAAGTACGTTGGTGATAACAAGTCTTAATCAAAATAATACAAAAATTAACGTTATAATTATTATTTTTTAAAAAATTTAAATTTTTTTACTTAGCCCTGTCGGTAAAAATAATACCAAAGTATATAACATTATTTAAATATTTATTTTTTTTAGTACATATGTGTCGCACGCTCGCGAAAATCAGACAGCAGAGTCGCCACCAATATATTTATCCCATAAGGGAAAGGAATATCAGAAAACCTAGAATAAGGATAAGAGAAGGTCTTGCGACCAGAGATAAGGGTACGGGAGTCGGTTACGCAAGGGGAAGGTACTAGCACCCCTCACGCCCATCGTACTCGATGGTATCCACCTATGTTTGTTCTATTCTAAGGGTGTATAAATCTAAAGTTTAATTACTAAGGGAATGCATGCAAATGAAAGAAGAAGAAATACGGGGAAAATAAGGTTTATAAATAGTTGTGCTCGCTTAGGCCCCGCGACCTAATGCCTACGTATCCTTTTCAGGAATCAGAGCGCCGTAGTTCGGCTCTTTAGTTTTTGTTTGTTTTTGTGTTTTTTAGTGGACGAAGTTACATTCGCACTCCGCTGCTCGACCTCTGGAGTCTTAAGCTGGGAATGGAGCGGAAATAACGTGTCCGATTAGGAGAAAGAATGCCCTGAAGGCAAGAGAAAGAATGCCTCGGAGGCAAGAGAAAGAGAAGAGAGAATATTGGTTTGTGTTTTTTATGTAACTTCATGATGAACAAAACCCAATACAAGGCTTCGCACCACTTCATTACTTTGTTTAGGTCTGAGCCTTTATTAGATGTTTTGAATGTTTTTGATTGGGTATTTTTTAAGGGGATTTAATCTGCGAGTTGAATCACATAGAATGTATGATGTCAAAGAAACAGATTAGGGAATGAATCCCACTCATTTCTCTACATGGATAGAGAAACAGATTAGGGAATGAATCCCACTCATTTCTCTAATAATCGAGAAACAGATTAGGGAATGAATCCCACTCATTTCTCTTTGTAGTGATCGAGAAACAGATTAGGGAATGGATCCCACTCATTTCTCTCTCACTAAGTGTTCGAGAAACAGATTAGGGAATAGATCCCACTCGTTTCTCTCCCACTTTTAATGTGATTCGCCTCTTCCTTTGTTAAGTGTTTTAAAGTTGAAAAGGAAAAGGGACAAAACTAGCCTAAGATGAAAACTAGCCTAATATGATGGGAACCTCTAATTCCTAAAGTTGTCATGGTTTCTACCTAATGGTTAGGAGCAAAAAGCGACATGAGAATATAAGCATAAGCGGAGATCGAAATTACAAGTAAAAATACAAGTAAATAACGATACAAGAATTAGTGTAAAATGGCTAACATAAACACTTGAAAATATGGTACAAGACATGAAAGTGAACAATGCAAAATAGTACAAAAATCGAATTTAAAATACTATTATTTTTATGGTTTTTTATGTGCCAAAAAGACAAGAATTTGATCAAGCAAAAAGAAATGAAATAAAAACCTAAACTAATGTTTTTTTGGTGATTATCTTTATGTCCAAAATTAGTACTAAGGTCTAAAATTATAGGAGAAAAATTAGCAATTAATCACCTAAAAGAAATGGCAAAGAAGTAATTAAAACTAAAATTAAAAATAAAGGAACAGAGGGTGCAAAGTTGAAATTAGAGGTCTGAATAGCAAGGGCGCAGGGCCCAGGTCTGGCCCAAAAGATTTTTGTTGTTGCAGCAATGTGTTGCCAAAATGGCAATGGGCTCAGGGGTGTAGCTAGCAATTCGCGGCCCAATTGTTATGTTGATCCAGATTTCATTATTCATATTATATTATCAGATTGATTCAATTATTGTTAATTAACTCAATTAATCACAACTTAAACCTTATATTAAAACTTATTTACTAATTAATTCAGACTTTATGTTAAATGAATATTCAAATTCACATGCTGATTAATTAACACATTAATTGGAAAAATAAAAAAATAAAAAAAGGGGATTAGGGTTTACATGAGAGTGGCGATTGAACTTCCTCAAAGCTTCCTCTCAGTCCTTCTTCTTCACGAACGACGAACAGCGGCGGCGGTTCAACGGCAGAATTTCCGATCGAAAACCCCCTTTCACCTCCACAAATCGCGACGAATTCGAACGTGTACTCTCTCTCGCCTCTCATCACAACCTCATATCCTTCTTCGATTCATCTCCGATCCCACAGTTCCGACCGGCCAAGTTTCCGGTGACACTCCAAGATGTCAATAGCAGAAATCAAAAGTTTTTCAGGTGCGTGCTTCTCTCGACCTCTCTTCTTCTTCGCCTTCTGTCCATCCGCGATGATGATGTTGTTGTTCACTGATTGAAGGTGGTTCGAGAATTTTCTGATGATTACTGGTGAGGATGTGATGATGATGATGCAGGGAGAATTGAAGACGATGATGATTGGAGGGAGATTGAGAGATGAAGAGAATCCATGGTGATTGAAGTTGTTGCGTGAGGATGTGCGAAGTGACGCGAAAGAAGTGAAATTCTTCTGGTAATTCTTGTGTTCTTGGATCCGATAACTCTCTCCTCTATCTTGAATTGGTTTATGTGACACTGAGTGAATTGGCTCCTTGTTGCTACCCTGAGATTGACGTGATGTTGTTGCAGGTTATTGAAGATGATGAGGAGTGATGAAGAATGTTGCAGAAGTGAATTGAAGAGATCTTATGGAGATTCTTGATTGATGATTTTCTGCAGGGAGGTTGAAGATTGAAGAAGATTGAAGGGGATGAAGAGTTGGTGAATGATCGAAGGAGGGTTATGATGGATCAAGAGAGAGATTGAAGGGTGATGTATATGGAGATGAGAGAATGGTTGTGAAAGTGAAGTGAAGAAAATGATGAATGGTTCAGGAGGAGAATGAATCGAGAGTCTCAAATGATGGAGCAAGCTCTGATTTTATAGAAGTTGAAGGTTAGTTCACATCTCTGATTTTCTGTTATATTTCGGTTAGGAGGTTTGTTATAAGGTAGTTAGGGATTTCTGTTATAAGTTAGTTATGAAATCGGTTAGGACTGTTAGGATAGTTATAAGCTGTTAGGGAATTAGTCACACCTGTCTTTCTGTTATGGCAGTTAGGAGGTTGCCTAGGTTGTTAGAAAGTGGTTAGAAGTTAATTGATAACTGTTATGAAATGAGATAGTTAGAGACTGTTAAAAGGGGTTTTTTGTGTTAATGCAAATACTGAACTGGTATGAATATTAGTTATTGATAGCATAGCTAGAAACAAATGTGAATGTTGGACTGTTGGTTTGAAACTATATGAGCTTGTATGATTTTTGTATATGGTTTTTATGAACTGCAGGGCGGGTCTATTTGCTTAAATGGTATGGTAGTATGGATCATGTGGTCAAATTTAGATGTGAAAAATAAATTTATGCATGATGCTGTTGGTTTCTTTGTTGTATGATAACATATGGTTTAATGATGCTGAACCGGTTCTGAACATTCTGTTTTTGTGCAGGGGAATTCTGGTTTGGACAGTTAAAGTTGGTTATAACTGTTAGTAGCTGTTAGTTTTGGATGTTTAGGAAAGGTTAGTTGTGAATTGGGATGTGTGGGTCTGTTTTGGTAATTGTGTAAGGACTGTTTTCTTTTTGTATTGAACTAAAACATGATCATGATGAATACAGCTTAGTATGTTAGTTTTGGATTATGTCAGGAAGTTTATGACACTTTTCTTCTGAATTTTCTCTCTGCAGGTTTGGGTAGTATTGTGGCGGGAAAACAACCATAGAATCGAGGAGTTGATGTGCTGAATACTTGGAAGCTTTCCATTTACGGAGCATGGCTTGGAATAGATATTAAGAACACTTATATTTAGTATAAGCTTGCTGTATAACTTTCCATGTAGTATAATGCATATTGGGGTGTATTTGATGTAAGGACATTGATTTGTAATGGCGTTGTAGTGTCATCCTTGAACTTGTAATTAACAATCTGAACTTATTTTTTCAATATGCCATTGAATGAGGAAAACCCTGTTAGAATGATAACCAAAGATATGGAATCAACATGGCCTTAGTCAGGAGTCGACCCTCATGGTTGACAAAGTCTTTGCAAATAGATTTGAAAGGTCTTCTCTCTTCAACATGTATAAATAACCATAAGAATCTGAATCTCCCAAGACTTGTCATAGGCTAACCTCTTTGTCTAAGTGAACTCACTAAGCATTACACCATAACATATAATTCAAGCAATGCACTAAATAATTATATCCAAACTTCGTAGGATAGATTCTCTTGATTATTAGACAAATATGGAAATAAACCATGATAAAAATAATGCCTTTAATCCACTCCCCTTGACTTGATGGACCAATATTATTCAAAATGAATGAATGCATGATTTGTTAGATGTTAGTGAATGAATGCATGATTTGTTAGATGAATTTAATGGAGGTATGCAAGTGAATTGAAAAGCATAAGCCAGATATAAATAAAATTAGATGGGCAAATTTTGGGGTGCAACAGCTGCCCCTATTTAATCATCTTAAACCTGAAGGTGAGATTGGCGTTAGCCTTTCGAGCAATCAAGGTAGAAGAAGATTAAATACCAAGTGAACCTGAAAATTTGCCTGATGAGAGATAGGATCGATTGGGGAAAAGATGGTGTCATCTCCACTGAGGAATAATGTATCGACTCTGGATTGAACGAATTAACTCTGGGTTAGAAATGAAATAGAACTCAACTCTGGGTTGAAGAAGAAAAGTAGGGAGATCAACTCTGGGTTGAACAAGAAATTGGGTAATAACTGTGGGTTGAAAGAGGAAAGATGAACAAATAGAAATACCCGTCAACTCTGGGTTGAATGGGAAATAAGAAGAGATACTCGTCAACTCTGGGTTGAATGGAAAGAGAAATAATCAATTCTGGGTTGGACAAAGGATAACCGTCAACTCTGGGTTGAGTGGATAACCGTCAACTCTGGGTTGAGTGGGAAAATGAATCAATTCTGGATTGAATGAAAGATGATTGTCAACTCTGGGTTAAGAAGTAAAAGATCAACTCTGGATTGAAACAGGATAACCGTCAACTCTGGGTGAGTGGGGAAGAAAGAAGATAACCGTCAACTCTGGGTTGAGTGGGAAAGAGAAACAAGGATAACCGTCAACTCTGGGTTGAGTGGGAAAAGAAGAAAAGGTAACCGTCAACTCTGGGTTGATTGGTAAAGATAATTAACTCGGGGTTGAAAGATGAAAGGAAATCAACTCTGGGTTGAACACAAAAACATCAACTCTGGGTTGAAGAAAGATGAACATGGTTGACTTTGGAAGATGACACCACAATGGTAACTCTGAGTGATCTAGTGGAATATCAACTTGAATACTTGGCTTATGCTTTACATGCAATGTTTGATTTATTTTATGCACTTCTAGAGATGCAATGCAATGATTTCTATATGCAGTGTGTTGATTGATCAGGGTTTCTGCTTTGTATGATATAGATTAGGTGGAGTTCTGAAACTCAGCTTGAGAATCAAGGTAGGGTGGATGCCAATGAGAATGCAATGATATGTATGATGAGTGTATGATCATGAATGGAATGATTGTTTCCGGGATACAAGGATTGGATGGAGGATGCCTTTGTGGAAATGTCATAGCTTGAAGGATAGAATTTGTGAAGGTGAGGTGTTTGGCTTGACTCCTAGATACTCGTCTCGATATCTGACATTTGATTGAAGATGAAGAGATGAATTGTTACTAGCTTGCCCCAGCGTGTATGGTCTCTTGAGATAGGACTTTGATATGCTTGAATCATGGAGATTTGTAATGGTCTGCCCCAGTGTTGATCATGAAATGAATGCCCCAGATTGAAAGGAGCTCTTCCACCAGATGGATACTTCAGGGATTTGCTCTGTGGATGACCAACCTTTGCCTTTGTAAGACTACTCGGTGGAATTTCAATGTTGAACTTTCCTTGGTATCAAGTACTTACTTTCAAGTTAGAGACAATTCTGTTTTGAAAAAGATAATGAGAATGCAATGCACATGTTAATCTCAAAGAAAAGTTTTATTTGTCAAAATGTTGTATTGATACTAACACAAATGACACAGCAACATTAGGAGTCAGTTTTGACATGATTTTACAGTTTGTATGCTTTCGGAACGAACCCTACTTCAATTAGGACTTTTGAGGGTTGTAACGTGGTCGGGTTCACGGTTTAAGAAACAAAGGATAAAGGCTCAAGTTCTACTTAACCCACCCCTCTTCGTGATGTTCTCCAGTCCTACATTCCGTTAGTTTAACACGAGTATTCACCTTTCAGGAAGGATTGTGATGGATGAGGATCCTTTATGGCTTTAATGGAGGTGGCAGTCACCCTTTGGTGTTTTCGTTGATGGTCACAACAACTTGTCCCTTGGAGGATTTTTCTTTTGCTTTGTCTTTTGCTCTCCCTAACTTTTGCCTGGACAAAAGTTTCTTTTGATTTTGGTTTTCGTTGTCCAGCGGGATATGCCCTAATTTTTGCCTAAGTCATTTGCTTTAAAGCTTTTTCCTTTTTTGACTTAGCGGGCTATTGTTTCTTTCCTTTTTTTTTTTTTGATTCATACTTCTTTTTTTTTCTTTTTTGTCTCGTTCGGGAACAAGTTGTATGACTCTTGTGATTGACTTGATGAAAATGTTGTGACTGCCTTCTTCTCAATGAATGAGAGACATCCATTGTGGATTGTGCTCTTCTTCTTTGTTGTGAGAGATAGAATATGATTGATCCTCTGATGGAATACCTGAAATTTGAACGCTCGGTCGCACTAACTGAAGACTACCCTGCCCCTGGTAAAGATTGAGGGTTTTGCATTTTTTGAAAAGAAACTACTACTCCATAGGCTCAAAGGGGTTTACGAAGGTTTCACTCCCTTATAACTCCGGTGTTTAGGAATTGAAACAATGCCTGTACATCCTCAGCAGGATCTTGTTCCAAAAGCATACAATTAGTGATTCATGTGTTTTTGATTTTTCATCATTCTCCTTTTTTAGTTGCTTAAGACAAATGAGTGAAGTATCAATAAACATAATGACAAGAATGAAATGATTTGAGAAAAACATGTATATTGCATTATTTTTATTTATTCAAACAGAATGAGTTTCTTACAATGAATAGTACTTGATAACAACAAAAGTAATACAATTGAAAGTACATGAGAAATCTATACAATGACAAGCTTGGTCTTATTTGGATGCAAATGAAATGTTCTCTAACAAACATAAAGTCTTCAGGCTCCATTGGTGGGAGGTGCCCCTTTAGGAGGCATGGGGTTTTCTGATAGCAGCTTGATCTTGTTTGTAATTCCCCATGATTCTTTGTCTGTTGTCATGTCAGATAACGGTGTGGAGGAATCGTCTTGACTGATCTGATGGAGAGGAACAGTGGTAAGAGTCTTGGTAACCATGGATGCACATGCATGAATGCAAAAATGTCAATGAAGATGCAAATGTATCATAAATCAGGATCAAGGATCAAGGCCTCTTGGACAATAGCTTCTTGTGGTCAATAAGATATGGTCGAACCCTCTAGATTCAGAGGTTCGACGTTGCTTTCTGGATAAACAGCTTGTGCATAAGTCAAAGATGGTCGAACCCTCCAGATTCAGAGGTTCGACGTTGATTCTGATATATAACTGATGTAGAGCTTCTGTATAAGTCAAATGTTCCAGGATCAAAGGTTCGACGTCCTTTTGAGTACCAGGAGAACCAATAGTCACCAACAGAACATGCACATGCACCTGTAAAGAATATGATTCCCTCCCCACTCACGGGTATAGTCTAGGTCAGGGTAAGGTCATGAAACGCAGTATACGGTCCGCCCGAAGGTAAGTACCATCACAGCGCGGATGCGGGTGACGATAATACCTCCGTTTGAAACCACTACTCTGCTCGTAGTCACATAATCCATCCCGAGACGTACACCTCGAGACAAACTATGCTCCCACTCTATCCTAGGGTACCTAGAGTGCACTCATAGCCTGGGTATTGGGCCTTTTACCTCATAGAACATCCCACCCAACCTGCAAACAGAGAAAATATGTGGCCCCCACGGGGACCCATAATATAGTCCAGAATGCGAGAAAGTAAACATGATATGCAGGCAGTAAATAGTCATGATATGCAAGGCATAAAGAAATAAAGCATTAAAGCAGTAAAGCAATAAAGCAATAAATCAATAAATGAACACCCAAAGAAAAGAAAGCAAACACTAGCTAGGATCGACTAAGCTAGGTCCCCAGCAGAGTCGCCAGCTGTCGCACGCTCGCGAAAATCAGACAGCTGAGTCGCCACCAATATATTTATCCCATAAGGGAAAGGAATATCAGAAAACCTAGAATAAGGATAAGAGAAGGTCTTGCGACCAGAGATAAGGGTACGGGAGTCGGTTACGCAAGGGGAAGGTACTAGCACCCCTCACGCCCATCGTACTCGATGGTATCCACCTATGTTTGTTCTATTCTAAGGGTGTATAAATCTAAAGTTTAATTACTAAGGGAATGCATGCAAATGAAAGAAGAAGAAATACGGGGAAAATAAGGTTTATAAATAGTTGTGCTCGCTTAGGCCCCGCGACCTAATGCCTACGTATCCTTTTCAGGAATCAGAGCGTCGTAGTTCGGCTCTTTAGTTTTTGTTTGTTTTTGTGTTTTTTAGTGGACGAAGTTACATTCGCACTCCGCTGCTCGACCTCTGGAGTCTTAAGCTGGGAATGGAGCGGAAATAACGTGTCCGATTAGGAGAAAGAATGCCCTGAAGGCAAGAGAAAGAATGCCTCGGAGGCAAGAGAAAGAGAAGAGAGAATATTGGTTTGTGTTTTTTATGTAACTTCATGATGAACAAAACCCAATACAAGGCTTCGCACCACTTCATTACTTTGTTTAGGTCTGAGCCTTTATTAGATGTTTTGAATGTTTTTGATTGGGTATTTTTTAAGGGGATTTAATCTGCGAGTTGAATCACATAGAATGTATGATGTCAAAGAAACAGATTAGGGAATGAATCCCACTCATTTCTCTACATGGATAGAGAAACAGATTAGGGAATGAATCCCACTCATTTCTCTAATAATCGAGAAACAGATTAGGGAATGAATCCCACTCATTTCTCTTTGTAGTGATCGAGAAACAGATTAGGGAATGGATCCCACTCATTTCTCTCTCACTAAGTGTTCGAGAAACAGATTAGGGAATAGATCCCACTCGTTTCTCTCCCACTTTTAATGTGATTCGCCTCTTCCTTTGTTAAGTGTTTTAAAGTTGAAAAGGAAAAGGGACAAAACTAGCCTAAGATGAAAACTAGCCTAATATGATGGGAACCTCTAATTCCTAAAGTTGTCATGGTTTCTACCTAATGGTTAGGAGCAAAAAGCGACATGAGAATATAAGCATAAGCGGAGATCGAAATTACAAGTAAAAATACAAGTAAATAACGATACAAGAATTAGTGTAAAATGGCTAACATAAACACTTGAAAATATGGTACAAGACATGAAAGTGAACAATGCAAAATAGTACAAAAATCGAATTTAAAATACTATTATTTTTATGGTTTTTTATGTGCCAAAAAGACAAGAATTTGATCAAGCAAAAAGAAATGAAATAAAAACCTAAACTAATGTTTTTTTGGTGATTATCTTTATGTCCAAAATTAGTACTAAGGTCTAAAATTATAGGAGAAAAATTAGCAATTAATCACCTAAAAGAAATGGCAAAGAAGTAATTAAAACTAAAATTAAAAATAAAGGAACAGAGGGTGCAAAGTTGAAATTAGAGGTCTGAATAGCAAGGGCGCAGGGCCCAGGTCTGGCCCAAAAGATTTTTGTTGTTGCAGCAATGTGTTGCCAAAATGGCAATGGGCTCAGGGGTGTAGCTAGCAATTCGCGGCCCAATTGTTATGTTGATCCAGATTTCATTATTCATATTATATTATCAGATTGATTCAATTATTGTTAATTACCTCAATTAATCACAACTTAAACCTTATATTAAAACTTATTTACTAATTAATTCAGACTTTATGTTAAATGAATATTCAAATTCACATGCTGATTAATTAACACATTAATTGGAAAAATAAAAAAATAAAAAAAGGGGATTAGGGTTTACATGAGAGTGGCGATTGAACTTCCTCAAAGCTTCCTCTCAGTCCTTCTTCTTCACGAACGACGAACAGCGGCGGCGGTTCAACGGCAGAATTTCCGATCGAAAACCCCCTTTCACCTCCACAAATCGCGACGAATTCGAACGTGTACTCTCTCTCGCCTCTCATCACAACCTCATATCCTTCTTCGATTCATCTCCGATCCCACAGTTCCGACCGGCCAAGTTTCCGGTGACACTCCAAGATGTCAATAGCAGAAATCAAAAGTTTTTCAGGTGCGTGCTTCTCTCGACCTCTCTTCTTCTTCGCCTTCTGTCCATCCGCGATGATGATGTTGTTGTTCACTGATTGAAGGTGGTTCGAGAATTTTCTGATGATTACTGGTGAGGATGTGATGATGATGATGCAGGGAGAATTGAAGACGATGATGATTGGAGGGAGATTGAGAGATGAAGAGAATCCATGGTGATTGAAGTTGTTGCGTGAGGATGTGCGAAGTGACGCGAAAGAAGTGAAATTCTTCTGGTAATTCTTGTGTTCTTGGATCCGATAACTCTCTCCTCTATCTTGAATTGGTTTATGTGACACTGAGTGAATTGGCTCCTTGTTGCTACCCTGAGATTGACGTGATGTTGTTGCAGGTTATTGAAGATGATGAGGAGTGATGAAGAATGTTGCAGAAGTGAATTGAAGAGATCTTATGGAGATTCTTGATTGATGATTTTCTGCAGGGAGGTTGAAGATTGAAGAAGATTGAAGGGGATGAAGAGTTGGTGAATGATCGAAGGAGGGTTATGATGGATCAAGAGAGAGATTGAAGGGTGATGTATATGGAGATGAGAGAATGGTTGTGAAAGTGAAGTGAAGAAAATGATGAATGGTTCAGGAGGAGAATGAATCGAGAGTCTCAAATGATGGAGCAAGCTCTGATTTTATAGAAGTTGAAGGTTAGTTCACATCTCTGATTTTCTGTTATATTTCGGTTAGGAGGTTTGTTATAAGGTAGTTAGGGATTTCTGTTATAAGTTAGTTATGAAATCGGTTAGGACTGTTAGGATAGTTATAAGCTGTTAGGGAATTAGTCACACCTGTCTTTCTGTTATGGCAGTTAGGAGGTTGCCTAGGTTGTTAGAAAGTGGTTAGAAGTTAATTGATAACTGTTATGAAATGAGATAGTTAGAGACTGTTAAAAGGGGTTTTTTGTGTTAATGCAAATACTGAACTGGTATGAATATTAGTTATTGATAGCATAGCTAGAAACAAATGTGAATGTTGGACTGTTGGTTTGAAACTATATGAGCTTGTATGATTTTTGTATATGGTTTTTATGAACTGCAGGGCGGGTCTATTTGCTTAAATGGTATGGTAGTATGGATCATGTGGTCAAATTTAGATGTGAAAAATAAATTTATGCATGATGTTGTCTGTTTCTTTGTTGTATGATAACATATGGTTTAATGATGCTGAACCGGTTCTGAACATTCTGTTTTTGTGCAGGGGAATTCTGGTTTGGACAGTTAAAGTTGGTTATAACTGTTAGTAGCTGTTAGTTTTGGATGTTTAGGAAAGGTTAGTTGTGAATTGGGATGTGTGGGTCTGTTTTGGTAATTGTGTAAGGACTGTTTTCTTTTTGTATTGAACTAAAACATGATCATGATGAATACAGCTTAGTATGTTAGTTTTGGATTATGTCAGGAAGTTTATGACACTTTTCTTCTGAATTTTCTCTCTGCAGGTTTGGGTAGTATTGTGGCGGGAAAACAACCATAGAATCGAGGAGTTGATGTGCTGAATACTTGGAAGCTTTCCATTTACGGAGCATGGCTTGGAATAGATATTAAGAACACTTATATTTAGTATAAGCTTGCTGTATAACTTTCCATGTAGTATAATGCATATTGGGGTGTATTTGATGTAAGGACATTGATTTGTAATGGCGTTGTAGTGTCATCCTTGAACTTGTAATTAACAATCTGAACTTATTTTTTCAATATGCCATTGAATGAGGAAAACCCTGTTAGAATGATAACCAAAGATATGGAATCAACATGGCCTTAGTCAGGAGTCGACCCTCATGGTTGACAAAGTCTTTGCAAATAGATTTGAAAGGTCTTCTCTCTTCAACATGTATAAATAACCATAAGAATCTGAATCTCCCAAGACTTGTCATAGGCTAACCTCTTTGTCTAAGTGAACTCACTAAGCATTACACCATACCATATAATTCAAGCAATGCACTAAATAATTATATCCAAACTTCGTAGGATAGATTCTCTTGATTATTAGACAAATATGGAAATAAACCATGATAAAAATAATGCCTTTAATCCACTCCCCTTGACTTGATGGACCAATATTATTCAAAATGAATGAATGCATGATTTGTTAGATGTTAGTGAATGAATGCATGATTTGTTAGATGAATTTAATGGAGGTATGCAAGTGAATTGAAAAGCATAAGCCAGATATAAATAAAATTAGATGGGCAAATTTTGGGGTGCAACAATATGTCACTAATGAATTGCTACACACTCACCTACGGCGTAAACAATCACGTCGCTAAAAATAAGTTGTGATGTGATTTTTCACGGTGTAACATGAAAATCACGTAATGAGCTTCTTTTTTATAGTGAAAAAACTAGCAAGTTACCCGTGCATCCGCACGGGTAAATTTATTTATACTACACATATTCTATTTAAATATTCATATAAATTTAAAATGAGTTATTTAATTATAAAATGAATAATAATAATTCAATTTTAATATTTAAAAAACAATTGTTAATTAAAATAAAATATGTATTTTACTGATAGTGGCCCGTGAAAAAAAATAGAAATTTTGACATTCAAAAATAAAAATTTGTGGCTAAAATAAGATAATTGTTAATTAAAATAAAATAAATATTTTGCTCATAGTGACATATGAGAAAAATAGAAATTTTGACATTTTAAAAATAAGAATTTTATTTCTAAAATAAAGATAATTGTTAATTAAAATAAAATAGGTATTTTGCTGAGAGTGGTCCGTGAAAAAACTAAAAAAATTTGACATTTTAAAATAAGAATTCCCTGTGTCAAATAAAGACAATAAAATTGATATTTTGCTCTTAGTGACTCGCGAGAAATAAAAAATTTTAACATTTGAAAATTTGCTTTTAAATAAAAATAAAATAATTAAATTTTTGGTAGAGTAAATTTTTATGTGTTGCTATTCATTCAATTTATTTATGCTTAGAAAAATAAAGAGGGAAAAAATGAAAAGAGAAAATTAAAATGAAAGTGAAAAAGTGTAGGAAAGAGAAATAATAAGTGAAAAAGTGAGAAGTGGAGTCAAAAAAGTTAAAGTTGAAAAAGTATCAAATAAGAAATTGACACTTGATAGCATTTGAATGAAAAGTAAGGTGGATTAATTGAATGATTATGTTTTTACTATATTAACCTTTTGTAAGTGTAAAAATTATAAAATAAAAGGGCATTATTGATAGTTTGCATACCTATTCTTTTAATGGATAGATAGTTGATAGTTGATAGTTGAAGTTGATTATTATTACATAAAGTTACACAAATAATAATATTACAATTGTCTTTTAGATAATTTAAACTTCATATATTAAAATTATTAAATGATCAAACTTTTACCGTTGAGATGACAAGGACAATTTTATCAATAGGACATGTTGCTACACAGACATAGGATGACGATAAACAACCATCAACTAAGTAGGGCTCCATTGATGGAGTTGTCAACCTCTCAAGGTTTAAAAGTCTAACTAATTGATGTAAAAAAAGTGTATAAATTCATAATTAAACTACAAGAAAAAAGTGTCAATATGGCTCACAAACAAAGTGAGTAGTATTTGTCAATGGGTATGTTTTGGTACCAAGGGTACGATATTCCCACGAGGGGGTAACATGGAACCAAACATCATTTTCCATTGTTATCTTATAACACAAAAGAAAAAATAAAAAAGCCCCACAAATTTTTTTGAGGTTCACTCTCAATGTGACCAAACAAGCAACGGTTCACATGGGTTTTGGTACACTTTTTGTAACATAAGGTTACCTAATGTGGGATGAAAGCAAGGGAATGAAAGATGTAAATTAGTGTGGAATGAAAGAAACAAGAGGAAAGACAAAAGCAACTCTTCAAGTATCAAACAAATGAAGAGGGGGGCCTTCAACACATGGGGGGGTGGGAGTGAGATGTTTTCTTATAATGTAGTGGAGCCACACACCATAAAGCTAAGAATAATATCTTTTCTAATGTTTTATTTTATATGTATTGGATGAGGAACATTATATATGTCCAATGATGAATCCATTTAACTAGTAGAGATAATTCTTGGAAAATAAAAACACACCCCCTAAAAAAAGTATGGACCATGAAATATAATTTAAAATAATCTAAAAATATTCATTGAATCTTAATTTAGTTAATAAGGAGTTGATTAATTTTAAAAAATTATGGTTTTAATTTTTGTAGTTAATTAATTTAAAAAAACCGTAACCATTTTGAAGTTTATCGTAACTCTGATGAATCTATATTTTCATTCGCGAAACTACTTTCTAAATAAAAGTATTAATGCATATTCAAAATTCGTGTTTATATTTAATCTAAAATTTCTTTATGACGAAAAAACTTTTTTTGAAACTAACATAGAAAATGTTATGTAAAATAAAAGTCAATATTAAATTAAAAATAAGGACAAAGAGAAACCTCTACGGTTGAAAACTCTAAAATTCGTTCTCTAAATATATCTAAAACAACAATTATCTACAATATATTGCCGTTTGGTACTAAAACCGTTGTGAAATGTTAAAACAACGTCTCGTTTTGAAAAACATTCGTATAAATTAAAGCAACGATTTTTCTAGATTTCGCAACGGTTTTTATAGATTTTGCAACAGTTTTTTTTTTTCGAGACGAAAATGTTGTAGAGAAAAAACTGCATTAATGCACTCATCTTCCAATTGGTACAAGAGCTTCACAAATTTCACCAATGAATACATGCAAAAACCTAACCCTAATTTTATTGCACTTCATGGAAACAACAAAGAAGTGGGTGGAAAACAAAAACAAAAAAAAGGGACACATTTTAATATATGCAAAGTAGTAATTGTTAATTTAATTAGTTAAAGTTGGTTAATGTGAGTTAACTACACTCTTAAGGTGTGTTTGTTCAGTAGTATGTCTCCCTAAAGTGCTGCAAGGTTGCAGTGTTTGCGCAGGTGCATCTGAATGGATGTTAATGTCCATAGAATTGAGTAAGATATGTGTTATTGGTCAATAGAATAAGTTGAAAGGTGGAAGAGGCTGCATAATGAAAACTGTAAACTCTGCACAAAATCAGGTAGCTTTGGAGTATATGGTCCACCACCACACGTGAAGTGATCTTCCATTAGTTTGTAACATTAATTGTTTATCTTCTTATTTGGTGTAAAAGAAGAGTGAGACTTAAAGAAAGAAACTAGAAAGTTCAACGAATATTCCTAGACATGGAAGCTTCAAAGCTAGTATTAAAAAATAGTTTTAAAAACTCACTAAAAAGTTTTTTTTTTACTTAATTACAATTTAAAGATATTAGAACAATGGTTGGTAAAGTTAGCTAGTCAATTAACACATTTATTTTTCGGAAGCGGATATTTGTTTTTGACAGTGACCTTATTTAGCTGTCGATATACAAATGTATACTACCATCTTTTTTCTTTACTAACAGTTGTCGCTACGCGAAAAAACACAGAGTCACCATCGAACTTTATTTATCCCAAACGGAAAAAGAAAACATCGAGAAAACCTCAAAAGGGAAAGGACATGGTCTCGCAACCAAGTTCGGGTTCGGGAGTCAATTACACGAGAGAAATGTATTAGCACCCCTCACACCCGTTGTACTCAACGGAATGCACTCTGATTGTTCTAATCAAATGGTGTGTATATCTAAAGACTTACTTGCTAAGGAAATGCATGAATGAATTGATTTAAGAAAAAGAAAATGTTTTTATTATTGAGCTCGTCAGGATTTCATAAACCCTGTGCCTACGTATCCTCAATGTGCAATGAAGAAATCAGAGCTTCGTAGTTCGTCTCAAAAATGGTTTATTTGTTATGTTTTTTTTGGACAATGTTAACGTTCACGTTCTAGCATTAGACATAGTCTCTGTTGCAGTAGAACGAAAATAACATGCCCTTTTATAAAAAGGTTAAAGAGAAAAGCCAAGAGGCAAAAGGATTTGGATTTGTTGAAGTCTTTTTGTTAGGAGATACATCAAATGATCCTCCAAGACTGAGGGTATTTGAGTATATTCTCCTTTAGTTTTGAAATTATTTGGGATATGTATTTATATGATGATCAAAGAAATTGTGTGCATATACCCATTATTGAATTAATTCTCTACCCTTATCTGATTATCCTAGCAATGCAAGTTCTAGTTTGATGAATCTTCTTCTCTCCCAAGCCCTGTGTTCTTTCTCTCCTCTTAATCTTCTAGCCTATAGCCACCCTTTCTCAAATTCAGGTTTTTCCTACATAATAACCAAAAACTCCTAACTTAGGTTATGCCTCTAATTTATATCGTTAGGATAAATCTTATTATAATTATAATTCTGATCCAAAATCCTATCCCTCTTACTCCTTCCTCCCTTCCACTTCTCATAATTCCCACTATTTGCCTAAACCCTTTATTTTTTTATTAAATTAAATAAATATAATGAATTACAATTATTTTAATTATTAAAATAAATTTTAATAGTTTTAATTAAACTCTATCAGCCTCTAATTACTCTCCACACTCTCACCTCAAAGTCACAAACCTTCATCACCCATATTCACTTAGTTAATATTACCCCATAATTAAATAAATACACAATAATTATATTAAATCAAACAATTTCCATAAATCAAAAATTGGGGTGTTATCCTTCGCGTACTACATATGGAAATACTAAACTAAACTAATAATAAAGTTAAAGAGGGTCATTCTTTCTACTAGGCTCAAGCATTATTATTTCCGCCCACTTACCCTCAATTGAAATTTTAGGGTAATGTAATTAAAATTTTCTTTGACGAATCTTCTAGTCTCCATATTTTCTCCCATATATGTATCTGTACTAGTAACTTGAGAGAAATCAGTGTGTTGTAAGATATCCTCGCGGAGATTAGTATGATTATGTTTATCATTCAACACTAATTTTTGCCCACAATTATTTGTGGCAAAAATAGTAGGATGAGAGTTTATAGGGTTAAAAGGTATTTATGTATAGGATTCGACTAAACTAGTTAAACCCAGATTGTTGTGATGATTGGTTGAATTTTATAAAAACACTTAATCACTTTAATACATTGAGATACCTATATAGTGGAGGTGGTCCTATTATTACCATAATTGGATCATTTTTTCCTCAAACTCTCTGACTTGTTGAACCTCATTATGGATTACAAAATTAACATTGTTAGTATTTGTTGAGAGACTGGGTACATGATATTATATATCTTTATATTAGTCTATTTTATGATTAAGAAAATGGTCATTTCCATTGCTTATTCAGATGGATCAACTGTAGCTTTCGTTCCATCAATGGAAAAAGCCACAAATATTTGTATTCCTCGAATTTATGGTAGGTCATTAGGTCTTTGAGAACCTAACCTTATTGATATTAAAGTTGATGATTGCTAACATAGTACTATATGTTATTGATCAAAATCTATATGGATCCAATTTTTTAATTTCATGTTACCAGCATAGTTCTCTCAACCAACGTTACACTATGCAAGGGTTTCATGAAAAACCCACTTTTAGGGTTTGCTAATGCAAACCAAAAAAACCTTGTGAGGAAGATAATCTGGATCCTATAAGCACTAAAAAGGTCAAAGATAGAGAGGATGTATACACTAAAAGGAGCATTGTCAATTAGATATCGAATAATGGAAATCCGAATATGGAAGCTGATAAACTAAGGAAGACTTGCATGGTTTCATACAAGGCAATGGTGAATGGATAAAACTCTAAGGATAAGGAGGAGGGGGATCAATCTACTAAAAGAATATGTGAAGTCAAAAGATAATAGGAAGGTTTAATGATTGAATAAAAGAAATATGGAGAGTATGATTCTCAAAAATGGAGGAAACGCAAATTCCTAAACCTTGGTAAAAAAGAGTGATAATCAAAATTTTTGGTAGAAGAATAGGATACATGGCCCTAGAGATTAAACTCCAATAGATGTGGGCAAGGAAAGGGGTTCTAAAAATTGATGGTCTGAGCCAAGAATACTATCCTGTTAAATTTACAAATGAAGAAGATTGTGATTTTGCGCTAATGGGGGGTCCATGGCTAATATATGACCATTATCTCTCAATAAGATAATGGAGTACGAACTTCTACCCATCAAGAGATGTTATTGAACAACTTGCATTGTGGGTCAGAATATTGGGCCTCCCTATTTACTATTATGATAAAAATAGTTCTTGCATTCACTGGAGATCGTATTGGTAAAACAGTTAAAGTAGATAGGAACACTATTACGAGAGTAAAAGGAAAGTAAGGCATTACAAGGTAGAGTATGAGGGTTTACATCTTCTCATATAAACCCTCTACTTGTATCCAATAAGGCATTGAAGTTCTTGTATCCAAGTAGACCTGAACAACCTTTTAATTGTAATGTTTTCCATCAAAGTAAGGCATTACAAGGTAAAGTATGAGGGTTTACATCTTTTGTATCTCAGTTGTGGAAGGTTCAGTCACCATGATGAAGTTTGTGGAGAGAAGAAGGTTGTTACTATGGTGGAAGAGGGAGAAAAGGAATCAACTACAAAAGGAGTTGTTAACAATGGTGGTAAGAAGTCGATGGAGATGCTAAGGCCTAGGTGGTTGTCCAAAAGACCAGGAATACAAGGCATAGAAAACAAGATCAAGGTAAGAATTGGCAAGCTTCTCTAGCTAGTGGCGCTCCAATAAAGAACGCTACAATCAATGCTAGAGCACAACATACAGGTTCGAGATTCATTGCTCTTGAAGAGGAAGTAAATGCAGTTAATGATGATAATAATTGCGGTATTATTATGGAAAGAAGAAAGTGTAACGTAGGTGACAATAGATGAAATTTGGAAGACAAAAAGGAAGAAGGAGAAAATTCAAAAGGTCTACTAAATATGAAACAGGTGGACAAAGAAGTAGGAAAAAATTTATCAAAAAAAAAGAGAAGGTTAAAGTAGGAAAAAGAATGAGAAATTGGTGGTAGTCTCACGTGGCATAAAAAAGTGAATAACAAAGGGGGTGCACGTGGGAAAGGCGAAATGGATGTTTTGAAGCTACTTGGAAAGAATAAAGTTAATGTATTGGTGAATGGGTTATCTCCCAATGAAGGGAAAATCAATGGAGGAAACTGAAATGAGGTTGAAAGAAATCAGCCCATTAGAAGGAATAATCTGGACCAGATGGGCCCACAAGAAATCAGAGCCCAATGATCTATAGGAGTGGATATTCTAGAGTACACCTCCCCAGTCAAAAGTCTAGACCAACATACAACTAGTTTTCAAGATAGAGAAGGGATCGAGGTGTTACCAATTGAGAATATATGAAATATTAGATAGAGGACTGAGGTTAAAGTTCTTGATGCTTAAACTCCAATTTCCTGATGCTAGGGTTAAAGTTCTTACCAGCTTAGAGTTCTCTGATCATCATCCTCTTTTAGTTTCATTAACTAATAATACTGCTAGGAATTTTCCATATTATTTTAAGTTTGAAAATGCTTGGGTCCTAGAGGAAAGTAATCATGATATGGTAAATTCTACTTGGAAAGCTAACTCTAGCCTTATCAATAACTTGGAAGATCTCAAAACTCAAGTTACAAAGTGGAATATATATATATTATGAAAAGTGTTCAAAAGGAAAAAAAAAAACAAGCTAGTGGCCACATTGAGAGGTATCCAAAAAGCAGTCCAGGAAGGTAGGAATCACGAGGGCCTTGTTAATTTAGAGAAAACTCCGCAACAAGATTTGGATCGAATTCTCCTTCAAGAGAAGAATATTTTGTTTCAAAGATCAAAACAAAAGTGGTTAGATGATGGAGACAAGAATACTAGATTTTATCACACCAAAGCATTTCAAAGAAGGAGAAGGAAGATCATTCATTGCATCAAGAATTCTCAAGGAACTTGGATAAAAGATGCAACTGAAATTAAAAGTTTATTCAAAAACTACTTTGGTAATCTTTATATCACTGAATTTGAAGTTGAAGATTGGATCCAAACAACTTACACTTATCCTTCAATTGAAGAGAACACCCTGTGTAAGCTTAATGAAGAGTTGAAGAATGAAGAAATACAGAAAGCAATATTTGATATGGCAATTTGGAAGTCCCTAAGGACTGATGGATACCTTGTAGGTTTCTTCCAAAACTCTTGGAATGTTGTGGGAGAAAATGTTTGTAAATTCATCCAAAACCTTTGAGCTATTCCCTTCGAGATTGAGGAGATTAACCAAACTGATTTGTGTCTCATTCCAAAGGTTACTATTCTAGAGCAGGTTAGTCAATTTAGACCTATTGCACTCTGTAATGTAATTTATAAAGCCCTTAGCAAAGTTATAGTAAATGGGATAAATGAGTGTATGGACAGAGTTGTGTCTCCAAATCAAATTGGCTTTGTTCCTAATAGGACCATTCATGAAAACATAATGGTAGCTCAAGAACTCTTGCATATTATGAAAAAGTTAAAAGGTAAGAAAAGGTTATTTGCTATTAAAGTCGACCTAGCAAGAGCTTATGACAAGATGAACTGGAAGTTTGTAGCGAAAGTGATAATGGAGTTAAGTATTCTTCAAAAGCTTAGGCATATCATTATGTCCTTTATCTCTTCTGTGAGCATGAGAACTATTTGGACTGGGAAAAAAAGGAGATTACTTCAATCTTAAGAAAGGTCTTAGACAAGGGGATCCAATATCTCCTTACCTCTTTGTCTTGTGTATTGATAAGTTATCTCATATGATTATGGATGTTGTAAACAAGAAGGAATTGGAAGGTATGAAGGTGGGGAGGAAATGGTCTAGAGTCTCCCATTTGATGCTTGTAGATGATCTCCTTCTCTTTAAGAAAGCCAATGTTCATCAAATAACATTCATCATTAAGATTCAGACAAGGTTTTGTGGAAACTATGGTCAAAGGGTCAGTGTGGATAAGTCAAGTATATTATTCTCCAAGAATACTCCTTTGCATATTAGAAAGCAAATTGTTCAAACATTTGGACACAAATAAACAAAGGAGCTCGGCTTGTGCTTAGAGGTTCCTTGACACATCAACATCCTAAAATAAAGCATTATCGATACTTAATCGAAAAGGCGGGGACAAAGTTAACTAGTTGAAAAGGTAACGTGTTGTCCTTTGACGGTTGAGTTACTCTTGCTAAAGCAGTTATGGAGGCCCTTCCAACTTACACCATAATGAGTATTAGAGTATCCACCACTTTCTTAAAGGAAAATCAAAAGATTTAAAGGAAAATTATCTAGGGTCATAGTGAAGATGAGAAAAGAATGCATACCATTAGTTGGAAGGAGACTACTAAACCAAAAAAGATTGAAAGATTGGGTTTGAGAAATCTCAAAGAATTGAATGTGGCTTGTATTGCTAAATTAGATGGGAAGATCAAAACTGAAGAAGATTCTTTGTGGGGGTAAGTTGTGTGTGGAAAATATGACAGGAAGATTCCTAATGATACTGAAGTTCATGCCAAAGTTTATAATTTTCTAGCCTTTGAAAACAAATTGTGAGCTTATGGCCTCTGACTTGATAAAATGTGGAAAATACACTACTAGAAAATTCACTTCTAGGTATCACAACTTTTAATTTTATTTTATAAAAAAAAACTTTAAAATCGGTCTCTAAATTCAGTCACCAATTCGGTCGTTAAATTTCAATCACTAAATTTGTCGCAAAAATTTAATAACTACTACTTTTTCAACCGAAAATTAATAATCGTTAAATCAGTTGCTAAATATTTTAATGACCGATTTATAAACTTTTTCAGTCTCTAATTCAATCACTAAAAACGAACTTTTCCATTTATTTTTGACTAATTGTGACATTCACGATTTTCATAAACTTTTTAAGCCACATTGCACCAATCATATTCCACCAATCATATATTTAAGCCATCTGTATTTCTTTATAACCAATCAAAGGTTTTATAAAATTGTAAAGTAATATACATGCACCACCACAGGAAAAAGATATGGCTGGAATAAATAAACGACAAATACATCAACTTCAATGAATACAAACAGATGCACGTGGATACGACCTACCACACGTGTACTCAATCATCATATGAATCACTTTTTATTTTATTTTTGGTCAATAATATTTTTTTTTTTATTTTACTATATTTTTTTCTCTTGTAAAAGCGTTTCACACGAAGTGCTTATTTTGATTATGTTTTAAAAATCAGTTCGATTATCAGATTGATGAGAATATTAAATTATTGGTTCATTAGTTGACTTATAAAAGTATTAGATGAATTGCATAATTAAATTGGATTAAATTAAATTATTTAAATAAATATATCGATTTAAATAATAAAATTATATAGTTATTAAACTGATCAAACTTGATGACTCTATCTCTAAAATATTTATGACACCTACAAAATTTTAAAATATCATAATTTCACAAGTTTAAATTACACATTCTAAATTCAAATTTAAATTCTGTAAATTTAAATTATAGTTATCACACACAACAAAGAAGTATAAATACAAATTTAAAGAAATTTTGAATAAAGTGTAATTGCAATATTATTTCAACTAGACAAATTATTTCAAATAAAGTTAAAACAAAATCTACTTAAATTTTAATGTTATTCTTTTAAAAATATATCAAATCAACATCGTCTTTTTTTTATAAAAAACAAGCATTTAATTTGGCAATTTTTAAAAATTGTTGATTCGTCAATTTTTATAGATTTTGACCGATTCTGATGAATATTTACTGATTCAACAACTTATTCGATCTAGCAATCAGATCACACAGATGACCTATTTGGTTCTCGATTCGACGGCTTGATCGACGATCTATTCTGATTTTTAAAACACTTATTTATTTACATGCTATTTATTTTTAATTTTTATAATTTAATATTACTATAAATGTTATTTTATATTTTATCAATAGTATATTTATTAATATTAAAATATATTTTATTTTATAAAATTTAGGACTTTAATTTTCACTTTTTAATTAGAGTTAAAAGGTAGTGCACTCACAGTGTAAAATAATTTTACACTGTCATCCAATAGAAAATCATAAATGTGTCATGTCATTAAATTTTTTTTAATAAAAAAAAAGTTTAATTGGATACATGGGTGGTGATTGGTTGACAGTGTAAAAATATTTTACACTGTTAGTGCATCACCTCTTTTCTCTTTTAATTATTACATTAACTATTATTTCTTTTATTTTACAAACGACTCAATTTTTTCGAGGAAACGATGTGTATAAGGATTAAATTAGTTTAGCTCCTATTGTGACTTAGTTAATCAAAATCAATTTTTTTCTTATCTTTACTTTGGTTCATATTGGTTTTTTAAAAAGAAAATATGTATATTAGTTTTTTTAATTTTATAAATAATTTTAAAAAATACTTTAAACCATCACGTATTTAATATATGTATTTGTTTATATCATAATTAAAAAAATTAAATTATTTTAATATTCTTGAAAATATAAAATAATATAATATTTTATAAATAATCTATTTATTTTTATTTAAAATGCAGGTAATGATTACGAGGGGTTATAGGTAATTACATGTTCACATGATGACATAAATACTGGTACTAAAAATCTAAAATTGATGCTCAAGAAGTATGTGTTCGAATAAGTGGTTTTTTCTTATATACATGTATAGGAATGAATATTATAGTACCTTTATTTATTGACATCCCTAATTTTGACACTCAATAAAAATTTGTTAGTGAATTTTTTATTTATTTTAAGATTATTTATCATCCTTTAACATCAATGAAGAAATTAATTTTTAAAATATAAAAAGATTATTTAAACTTTAAATTTAAACAAATTAGAGATCCTAATATGCATATTTTTAATTTTAAAAACAATATAAATTTCTTTAAAAAATTGATCTAATTATATAAGAATTAAATTAATAGTCCCAAAATATTTGTCGTAGAAAGGTTACTATATATATTATACATTATTTGAAATATGATTCATATTTGGGCACCGACATCTTCATCTTCTCTTAACGCGTGCCTATAATTATGGATAGAGGAAATACTTTTAATTCATTTGTTTTTATAAAATTTATTAGATGTTAAAACCTTTTGGGTTGAATAGAGGTGAAGACTTCAAAAACTTCTTCTTTTCAATTTGAATTTCGTAAGTGATAATAATTTTTATGTTAGGTGAATTTATATAAAGTTTTACTCAGATTTCAATTGAGCTATCTGAGAGAAGCTTGTGGATTGGTTTCTTTAATTAATTTGTTTTGAGTAAATGGTAGTCCAACCAAAACTTTAAGGCGTGCATAGGGCTAAGGCAAGGGGGCACTTGTCCTCTTTCCCCTTTTTTGCTATTCGTAAGGGAGATTATCTCCTCTTCAAAATCAATGATGGCATCAAATTTGAAATTCTGCTTTGCTGATGACACTGTTTTTGGGAGAAACTTCTTGTTCTAATTTATAGAGTATTAAAGATCTCATGAGAGGTTTTGAATTAGTTTTAGGGTTTAATGTCAATTTTCATAAGAGTACGTTTTACGGGATAAATGTGAGATTTTTTCCTTGAGGCAACGTCCTCCTTTCTGCATTGTAGTGTTGGCTCTTTGTCATTTATTTTCTTGGGTATCCCCATTGGCGTCAACCCTAAGAGTAAATGTACGTGGAATTCAATCTTGAAAAAGTTTCAAAGCAAGTTGGCATCTTGAAAAGGTAGAAAGCTATCTTTTGGTGGTAGGATGGTCATGATGAACTTTGCTTGAATAGTCTACCTATTCATTTCTTCTCATTCTTTAAGGCGCCTAGGCTTATAATCAATGAGATTATAAAGCTTCAAATATTGTTCTTATGGGGAGGTGAGGAGGGAATGAGGAAAATGGCTTAGTTGAGTTGGAATAAAGTGTGTCATGAAAAGTCAGCTGAGTGTTTAGGAATTAAAAATTGTGAGTTGTTTAACCTAGCTCTCTTGAAAAAATGGCATTGGAAAATTCTAAATGAAAAATAGGCCATTTGGCAAGGTTTACTTTCTTTTAAGTATGGGGTTAGTAAAAGTCAAATCAATGAAGATTATCCTAGTTTTGTGGATAAAAAAGACTCCACTTGGTGGAGGGATTGGAAGAGGCTTGGCTTTGATCAAGTGGTTGACTCTAGTGTCGAGGGATTGCTTTAGCAGAAGAGTAGATAATGAGGAGTTTTTGGAGAATTGGAGGTCAAGATGGTTAGAGAGTGGAGCTCTTTAGCGAAGGGAATTTTATGTCGGTGATACAAGCGAGATAATGAAGGGCGACATGAAAACTTGCTACTTTACTCTCTCGGTTTCTGATTAATCGAGGGGATAATTGAAATGTTCATTGGTTCGATCTCCAACGAACACATTTTTATATTTTCGAAACTAGCACCACATACCTCTTAATTTATGACCAAAATCGAGGGGGGAAATAGTTTTTTTAAAATACAAATTACATTTTTTATGCTCAAGATTAAATTAAATTGTTTACACAGAATATTAAAGTAAAAATATATAACAAATTTTGAATTCGATTAATTATCATCACTGCTAGGGAAGATCAAATGTTAGATCCTCGTTTCATTGAATCTTGGATATTTCATGCATTTGTTTTTTATATAAAAAAATGGTTAGATAAATAAAATAAATATTCCCAAATATTTTTCTACTATTGCAATCCGTCATAGAGAATTTTGCCAAGCTTCAATAGGTTTCAATGTTTTCATGAAAAATGCTTTCATGGTCAACTTTTTATATTCAAAATTCTTTTATAATGTGGCATGAACCTTCTGAATGGATGTCTTTTACGTTTCACACGGATCATTAATGGCAGTGTCTTAAGCGTTGATAGTCACTAAATAGACGACTAAGATTTGTTTAAGGGCCACGAAGAAACTCAATAAAATGTTCCTCTTTCCCCTTATTTTCTCCCTCAGTTATGACTCAAACCCGAGGTAAAAAAAATTTCTTTTTAAATAAAAAATACTATAAATTCGGTATTTTTAACCTCGGTTTCTAAAAGAACCGAGGTAATATATGACATCTTTTTCCAAAAAAAATGGTGAATGAAAAAAAAATTGAAGTAACATGTATTGTTTCCTTTTTTAATTTTTTGCCATTCACCAATTTCTTTGTGAGTTGCAATATGATTAAGAATAAATTTCTCAATATTACCAACCAAAGAAATCAACATAGAAAGTTTTCTTTGATTAACAACTGTGAGATATTAGATCGAACTCTATTATGATCGAGGGGTAGCTTCTTGGTTCGACAATTCGACAGGATCTTAGTATGTCATCGAAGTTTGTTCACATGTTGTAGTCGAAGTATGCTCAAGTATGGAGTAATCAAAATGCTAGGATTGTTAGCATGTCGAATTGGGCCTGTTTGTTAGCCCAATTGTTTAAGTTAGTGTTGTGAAAAACGATACCAATAACAAAGTATAATAGGGAATTAGGGAAGAGAATAAGAACACAAGAATTGGTTATAACTGCTATTCTTTCACTTTCTCTTAAAACAAGATTACAAGTTTACAAGAATAACAAATAACCTCTCTCACCCTAAATTAGGATTTGCAGCTTAGCAATGATGAGAGACTAGTATGCTATTTATAATAAAACCTAACATACTAACTAATGGGCTTTTTCAGCAAGGCCCATTACACAAGTCAACTTAATAAACAAGCTAACTTAACAAATTAGGGTTTAAACACTAAAACCTAATTTAACATGCTAACAACCCTAGCATCTTCGACACAAGCATGTGAACAACCTTCGACTTCATGCTTAACCCTGTCGAACCAAGAAGCTACCCTTCGGCCATACTAGAGTTCGATCCAAAATCTCACAAATCTCCACCTTGGATCTAACTCTACAACATCAAGGGAACAAACTAGCTTTCTTCATGCAGCTTTATCAACTGCATACAGTGGAAAAACTTGCAACTCGGCAATGTCTTGGTGATCATATCAGCAGCATTGTCTTCAGTCGAAACCTTCAGCACTTGGACTTCTCCACGCTCGATTACTCCTCTGACGAAATGCAGCCTCACATCAATGTGCTTAGTTCGCTCATGATAGGCTGAATTCTTCGACAGGTGTATTGCACTTTGACTATCACATTTAACAGTGATACCTCGACCTTGAAGTTTTAGCTCCTTCGCAAAACCTTCAAGCCACAATGCTTCTTTCACAGCTTCAGTTAGGGCAATATACTCCGCTTCAGTGGCTGATAGAGCAACAACCTTCTGAAGTGTTGCTTTCCAACTAATTGCTGTGCCAAACATAGTGAAAACATATCCAGAAATAGATTTCCTGGAATCCATACAACCTGCATAATCAGAGTCGACATATCCTTCGATTACTGCTTTACCATCTTCACCCAAGGCTCCACCATAAATTAGGACTCTATTCAGAGACCCATTTATGTACCTTAAAATCCACTTCAATGCTTGCCAGTGAGCCTTTCCAGGATTCGCCATGTACCTGCTTACAAGACTGACTGCGTAAGCTATGTCGGGTCTAGTACAGACCATAGCATACATCAAAGAACCGACTATATTAGCATATGGGATGCTATTCATATAGGCTCTTTCGACATCAGTACTGGGACACTGATCAATACTCAGCATGAATTGAGGGTTTGTTGGAGTCACAACTGGCTTCGAATTCGACATACCAAACTTTTCAAGAATCTTCCGTAGATATGCCTCTTGAGATAGGCATAACTTCGACTTCTTTCTATCTCTTCGAATGTCAATTCCAAGAATCCTGGAAGCAGCTCCCAGATCCTTCATATCGAACTCCTTATTGAGTTCAGCCTTCACCCTCGTCACATCTTCAACATTGTTGCTTGCTATGAGAATATCATCCACATAAAGCAACAAAATAACAAATGAATTACCAGGTCGAAATCTGAAGTAAACGCAGTGGTCGAACTGACTTCTAATGAAACTTATGCGTGCCATGAACTTGTCGAATCTCCTATTCCACTGTCGAGGAGATTGTTTCAGCCCATACAAAGATCTCTTTAACTCGCACACATAATCTTCCTTCCCCTTTTCGACATACCCTTCAGGTTGCCTCATCAGGATCGTTTCATCTAAATCACCATACAAGAACGCAGTCTTCACATCCATTTGTTCCAGTTCAAGATCGAACTGTGCCACCATGGCAAGCAACATTCGAATGGACCTATGCTTCACAACAGGAGAAAACACATCATTGAAGTCGACACCTTCTTTCTGAGTGAAACCCCTTGCAACTAACCTTGCCTTGTATCTTTTCGACGTCACTCCTTCAATTCCTTCCTTAACTTTGAAAATCCATTTACAGCTGACTAACCTTGCCCCATCAGGTTTCTTGATCAGTTCCCAAGTATGATTATCATGAAGAGATTTCATCTCATCATCCATGGCCTTCAGCCATTCAGTCTTATTTCGACTCCTCATAACTTCCTTATAGTCTCTAGGTTCTTCGTCTAGAACCTCACTTGCAGAGATTAAGGCATAAGCTATAAGATCTGCATATCCAAGTCTTTGAGGTGGCTTGATGACTCTTCTCGACCTATCTCTCGACAATAGGTAGTCATCGTCAGTTTCCTCAACTTCAGCATCTTCTGCTTCTTCTTCGACTTCATCTGGGATATGCAATTCAGCATCAACATGCTCCACCTCAACAGGAATCTCTACCTGTTCCAGCTCTTCGTTAGATGTTTCTGTACTTCGACCAACATCATCAGTTCTCTTAAAAGCCATTTCAGCTTCATTGAAAACTACATCTCGACTGGTGATACACCTCCTGTGACCTGGCTCTAGGCACCATAGCCTATAAGCTTTGACTCCTTCAGGGTATCCCATGAACATGCATTTCAGAGCTCTAGGTTCGACCTTGTCTTGCCTAATGTGAGCATAGGCTATGCAGCCAAATACTCTCAGTTTGTCGAGATCTGGTGGATGTCCCGACCAAACTTCTTCAGGTGTCTTCATATCTAACGCTGTCGAAGGACATCTGTTTATCAGATATGTTGCTGTCGAAACAGCCTCAGCCCAGAACACCTTCTTTAAACCGGCACTAGTCAACATGCATCTGACTCTCTCCAAAATAGTTCGATTAAACCTTTCAGCCAAACCATTTTGATGTGGAGTACCTGCAGTAGTTCTATGCCTTACAATACCAGAGGCAGCACAAAAACTGTCGAATGCCTCATTGCAAAATTCAAGGCCATTGTCGGTTCTCAACCTCTTGACTTTTCTGCCAGTCTGATTTTCAACCAGAGTCTTCCAACTTTTGAAATTCTCAAAAGTTTCATCCTTAGTCTTCTGGATGAATACCCATAATTTTCTGGAATAATCATCTACTATGGATAGAAAATACCTTGCTCCTGAATGTGATGGACACCTTGCAGGCCCCCAAAGATCAGCATGGATGTAATCAAGGGATCCATGTGTTCTTTGTTTGCCTTTGTTGAACTTCACTCTGCAAGATTTTCCAAGTACACAGGGTTCACAAAACTTCAGCTTTTCGATTTTGTCTCCACCAAGCAGATTTTGTTTCCCTAATTCGACCAGACCCCTTTCACTGACATGGCCCAATCTCATGTGCCAGATTTCTGTTTTCGACAAAGGTTTCGTGGATGCAATATTTGTCGAACAACTTACAACTTCAGCCTCAAGGGTATACAAGCCTTGTTTCTTCACGCCTCTCAAGACTTCCTTCGAACCCTTCATGACTCTTAGGATACTTTTCTCTCCTTGGAAAACATATCCTTTCTTGTCGAATTCACCAAGAGAAATCAGATTTCTCTTCAAATCAGGAACATACCTGACTTCAGTCAACAACCTTATTGACTCATCATGGAGCTTGAATCTCACAGATCCAACACCTGCAATCTTGCAAGCCTTGTTGTTTCCCAGCAATACTGATCCACCATCTTGATCACATAATTCCTCGAACAAGTCTTTGTTTGGAGTCATGTGCCAAGTGCAACCTGAATCCATAATCCACTCCTTCTTAGAGTCACTGCTTGAAACCACAAGAACATC
The DNA here is from genome assembly GCF_029867415.1 of Vicia villosa. NCBI lineage: Eukaryota > Viridiplantae > Streptophyta > Magnoliopsida > Fabales > Fabaceae > Vicia > Vicia villosa. Next base: position 120,141 of record NW_026705280.1, on the reverse strand, counting down.
AGATGATTCGAAATCATCTTGAACAATGGCAGCGTTGCCATTATCCTTACCTCCATGATATTTCAAGCGTTCAGGGCACACCTTTCTTGTGTGACCCTCCTTCTTACAATGGTAGCATCGAATGCCAGATGCTTCGCCACTGTAAGTCTTCGACTGGCTTTTGCCTTTCTTCTTGTCGAACTTACCATCCTTTCGTAAGAGTTTTCCTTTAACGGCCAAACTTTCGCCAACAGTCGAAGGTTTATGCTCCTTTCGTTCATTCAAGTCCTTAGAGTACAAGGCTGATTGAACTTCTTCAAACGTCAGGGACTCCCTTCCATACAAGAGAGTTTCTTTGAAGTGAGCATGTGATCGAGGCAAAGCGCACAATAGTAACAGCGCTTGATCTTCATCATCAATCTTTACATCGATATTTTCAAGATCAAGAATCAGCTTGTTGAACATATCCAACTGCTCAGCCAATACTTTGTCTTCAATCATCTTGAATGAATACAAAGCTTGCTTCAGGTAGAGTCGATTTACCAGCGATTTGGTCATATACAAACTTTCAAGTTTCACCCATAACCCTGATGCCGTCGTCTCCTTTGATACCTGCCGGAGAACCTTATCACCAAGGCTCAACAAAATTGCGCTGTGTGCTTTCTCGATCATATTCGTCTTCTCCGCTGCCGTCAATTCTGCATTCATGGCTGCCTCTCCCTTCAACGCTTCCAAACAACCCTGCTGAACCAGTAGGGCTTTCATCTTCAAGCGCCACAGACCGAAATCATTCACTCCGGTGAACTTTTCAATCTCATACTTTGTTGAAGGCATCTTCTCCACGCTCACCGCACCAATTTGTTGTGAAAAACGATACCAATAACAAAGTATAATAGGGAATTAGGGAAAAGAATAAGAACACAAGAATTGGTTATAACTGCTATTCTTTCACTTTCTCTTAAAACAAGATTACAAGTTTACAAGAATAACAAATAACCTCTCTCACCCTAAATTAGGATTTGCAGCTTAGCAATGATGAGAGACTAGTATGCTATTTATAATAAAACCTAACATACTAACTAATGGGCTTTTTCAGCAAGGCCCATTACACAAGTCAACTTAATAAACAAGCTAACTTAACAAATTAGGGTTTAAACACTAAAACCTAATTTAACATGCTAACAACCCTAGCATCTTCGACACAAGCATGTGAACAACCTTCGACTTCATGCTTAACCCTGTCGAACCAAGAAGCTACCCTTCGGCCATACTAGAGTTCGATCCAAAATCTCACAGTTAGCTTGTTCCATAATTTAGCTTGTGTAATGGGTCTGTGTGTAAAAGCCCATTAGTTTACTGTGTTAATTTTATTATAAATAGCATACTAGTCTCTTATCATTGCATACTGTAAATCCTAATTAGGGTGAGAAAAGTTATTTGTTATTTTGTAACACTTGTAATCTTGTTTCAAAGAGAAAGTAAAGAATAACACTTTATAATCAATTTCATTGTGTTATTTTTGCTTCCCTCTTTCCTACCCCTGTGGGTTTTTTGCCAAGAAAAGAAACCTATTATACGATGTTCTTGGCATCTTTTTTCACAACAACAACAATGAAAAGTTATTCCATCAAACATTGGTAAAAGATAGAAACAACGACAATAACAACAACGACAACAACAACAACAACAACAACAAAAATAACACCGTTACATGAGATAGATTGCAAAAACAGAAAAATGATTTGTTAAAGGTTAGTGTAAGAAGAATAACAACACAAAACCAAAAAAACTATTGTCTCACAATCCATCTGAAAGAATAATGTTTAGGAGTATGTTGCGGATGAACATGTGAGTTAGATTTAGAGTAAAACTTAGTGAATGAATCCTTTTATAGTAAAATATGGGTAGATACCCCTTGGTTATATGAGAAATCGAGGGTAATAGAATATTTAATAATTAAATTAAATTTTAAATAACAAGAAAGACGTCACTTTTAAATAAAAAATAAAAATTACAGTTGTTGAGACTCAAAGCAAGTACCCTGAATTAGTTTACCTCTCGTTTTGTTCTTAAATCGATGGAATAAATGACAATTTCTAAGTAAAAGTAACATAGCGCGTCATGGAATTTTACCTCATTTTTTTGTTGGGTGAGGTGAAAGCTCTGTCATAAAATATAATATTTGTAGTAGTATTGCCTTCAGTTTCTAATTTATATAGTAGGGTAGAGAGGAAGAAAATGAAGATTGCAGATAAGGGATTTTGGAGAGGCTCGGTTTGGAACTGGAATCTACAGATTATAATTTCTAATCTGTCTTTTGTAGAAAACAAATAGCTCAGAGGCTTGGAAGTTGTTCTGATTATGTATGATGGAGAGATTCTAATGGTTTTTCTATCAAATCTTGTTATTCTTGGCTTCCTGATTTGGTGAATGCATACCCCTTAATTTCTTCACTCTATTAGCAGTTTAAACTTCACCTGGAATTTACAAACGCCTAGTAAGTTGTTCATGTTTCGGTGAAGATTAATTCTTAATATTTTGCCAATAAGGGTGGAGCTAGCTATAAGGCAGGTGACTGGTGATATGTGTTGTCCTCATCATTTCGAAGAAGAAGAATCGTGCCTGCATCTCTTCTACTTATATCCGATTGCCAAGAAGTTATGAAGGATGGTCCTTGGTCGACAGGCTTTCGAGACCAGTATTGAAGAAGGCTCTTTGGAGATTCATTTCATGTCTTTTTGCCATGATACTTAAAGCGATGATTACCAAAGGGGTTAGCGATTTATTATGGCTCATGGTTTGTTGGAGAATCATTTCATGTCTTTCACCATGATCCTTAAAGGGAGGATTACCAAAGAGGTTAGCAATTTTTTATAGCTCATGGTTTGTTGGTGTCTTTGGATTAGTAGAGACAATGTATTGTTTAATGGTTGCTTCAAAGATCTATTAAAAATATTTCTTAGTTTTAAATTTCTTTCTTGGACAAGTGGTGTGTCATTCATAATGTGTTCCATATTAAAAGATGCTCCCTTGTTGACCCCAAAAGTGCCTCCAACAATTAGATGTAAAAGGTTTGATGATTATAATCTTTCTTCTTAGAGTTTTAGTCATTTGTTTGAGGTTTTTAAGCGTTCCTAACGCTCTTATTTTTTTGGATAGAATATCTCTGATATTTCTATTAATCGATATTTTTTTCTTATAAAAGAAATTGTTTTTAATGTGATACCAAATTTTTAAGAAGATTAGCATGAATTAAAAAATTATACAAATGGAAGGCTGGTATTATTAGATAGAATTAGGTTTGAAATTGAATTTCTGTTTAGTCAAATTTTGTAATGAAATTCATAATTAGGTCGTGGGAGTAACCTAGCTATTTGGCCATAATGCCTATGAGACAAATACTGGTTTAACACCATTATTAATTGTGAATTGAATTGTCTACCAGTGGTTGCTTGAATAGTAGTACTAGAAAACAAGCTAGCACTCACATCTTACTCTATTGAAGAGAACTGAGACTAGATACTAGATACTAGATGCTAGTGCTAGATTTAGGTGATCTGCAAAGAATTCATTAACTTCATTGACAATGAGAGGAATAAGATAGTACCTCTCTCAATGGAGTTCAATTAATATTCTATCTTATACGTACTAAGTTTTAACCAATTTTATTTATATTTATTATCCTTCCTGTAATAAGTAATTTATTTTAAAAAATTTAATATATTTTTTAAAATAATTTCAATATCTTCTGTTTTCAATTTATAGTAATAATATTATTACTATATTGTAGATATTTATAGATATTTTAGATATTTATTAATAAATATTTAAAATATTTAATCAGAATAGTGTAAAGATAGTGCACTGATAGTGTAAAATAATTTTACACATACAATCAATTAAAATTTTTATATTTGTCATATCATTTAAGTATTATAAAAATAAAAATGAGATTTATTGTGATGCATGTCTCTTATTAATTGATAGTGTAAAAATATTTTATACTGTCGGTGTATTTTCTTTTTTTTAAAATAATATATTATTAATTCCATATATATTGTTAATATTTTGAAACAATATTTTTTATATAAATAGAGTATTTTTTTAGGAAATAGAGACTTACAAATAAATTAAGTTTGTTGCTATTAAATTTAATCGTCAAATTCAACAAGAGTGTTATATTGCTGGGGTAAAAACTGACCTTCATTCATGAATTCCACATAGGAGCATCTCTATCATTTTCATCTTAACTATTGATCCACACGATCGGTTGAACTCCACAACAAACTCAATGTGATAGTAAACTTCCTTATGATCTTTAGTTATACTCATGTATACTTTTACACATATATTATAAATTTAACATTTTGTAACTATCTGATTTGATCTTCAAAAGTTTGTAATAAATTAAATTTTTTTTATAAACAATGAATTGTATTAAAATTGAGTACGAGGGATACTCACCCCAAATACAAAAAGAGAAGACTCAAACCAATAAAATTAAGTGAAACATCTAATTGGATTGTGAATCTAATTTTTTAAGACAAAATTAACATGTCCCAATCGACTTGCTCGAAATAAATCCCCAACAAATATCTTAGCTAACTCAAAAATCTGAGAAGGCCTTTGGTACCCCTTTGAAGAGAGTATTATTTCTAACCAACCAACTAGCTCAAGCCACCGCTAACCAAATAATAAACCTGTATTTTTTTTGGATTTTTCCTTCCAACAGAATGTCAAAAGCTTCAATTGAGACTATAGAACAAGGTGAGGCAAAAAATGTTCCAAACCGAGTCAATCAAATGTGATATTCCAGACTAACTCAACCATAAGACAATAGAAAAAAAAAAGATGAAAGGGGGATTCATCTTGACCGAGACAAAGAGGGCAAACAAGATCATGAACGCCGTGAAGCATACCTCTCCTTGCCAATTCATCTCTTGTTGGGAGTCTTCTTAACAGAAGGCGTTAGCCAAAGAAATGAATGTTGGAAGGTACTCTAAGACACCAAATGAGACTTAGAGCTGCAGCCAGATTTGAATCAATAAGAGAAGAAGGAAAAGTAATTGTTGAAAGGATTGAGTAAGTCGACTTTACTGCGAATTTATTAGGATCCCGCCACCAAGAAAACTCATCCACTGATAATACATTTGGTGAAACATTCAAAAGAATAGCCTGCGGATTTTGCCATTCAACCCTCGCGTCTTCAGAAAGAAGAGGAGCATCTGCGATGAAGTTCCAGCTCAAAGAACTTGATATCCACACCTCTTTATTTATAATTAATAGACTGTGATCACCAATGGCGCGAAACAAAATTGGATACACATCTTTAAGCGATTGAGAATCGATCCATTTAAACCTCCAGAAATTGATTTATGCCCTTGAACCTAATTTGGAAGCTAAGCTATCAAGAAACCATTGTACTCATCCATCCTTTAACACTACCATCAAACTCAAATCACACCACCAGATGGAAGGAAATCTACATCGACTAACTTGGTTTTTGTTAAGCAGGATACCTTTAAGGTCACCATATTTGAAAGATAGTAGACGTAACCAAGAAGAATTATGATTTGAAATAATTTTCCATGCCCACTTGCATAGAAGAGCATTATTGAATGATTCGCAATGTTTGAGTCTGGGGCCTCCATCCGATTTTGGTTTGAACACTAAATCCCAAGAAACCCAGTTTATTCTTCTTTTACCTTTTTCTCCTTTCCATAAAAAAATGTCTGAATTCTTATGATTTCCTGAATCACTATTTTGGGAGCCTTATAAAAAGAGAAAAGATACATGGAAATAGAGTTGAGAACAAAATTGAGCAATCCAACTCAACCACCAAAGGATATGAATTCACTCTTACATCTTGAGATCCAAGCACAAAGCTTGTCTAACATAAGATTCCAAGAACTGCGTCTTCTTGGATTGATGCCAATTAGAATACCGAGGAAATTAAATGGAAGCTGAGACGCCGAACACAAAAGAAAATCAGAAGCAAAACCCAAGAAAGCAAAATTAGTATTGAGCCCTAAAATCCGACTTTTATGAAATTTTATTTTAAGAATAAATGCCATTTTGAATCCCCAGAGAATAGCTTTTAGCGACCAAATATTATCCTAACATGATTGTCCTAAAATAATTGTATCATCTGCGAAATTTTGGACATCAAAGTAGAGATTATCTAAGAGAGAAAATGGATGATACAGCCGTTGAGCAACTTCCTTTTTCATTAGACTTGTGAGACCTTTAGCAAAAATGATAAATAGAAAAAGGGATAACAGGTCCACTTAACGAAGTCCTCTGTTTGCTTTAAAATATAGGGTTGAGTTTCCGTTGACGGGAACTGAGAAAGAAGAAGAACACACACAAGTCTTGATCCACATTAACCAAGTTCTACCAAAAATCATTTGATTGATAATGAAAAACAAATAATTGAAGGAGATTGGGTCAAAATCCTTCTCGAAGTCGACTTTAAAAAGGAACAAATGCTTCTTGTTACGATAGAAATAATCCAGTAGCTCATTTAACACAAGAACTCCATCAAGCATGTTACGATTAGGAACGAAAGCAAATTGGCTGCTAGAAATAAGAGACCCAATAACATTTTTCATCCTTCCAACTAGGAGCTTGGAGATAATTCGCTAAACGCTTCCAACTAAGCAAATTGGCCTGATATCCTTAAGATCCTAGGCGGTGGGTTTCTTTGGAATAAGAGCAAGAAACGATGTCGTGATACCTTTTGGAAGATAACTTAAAAAAATAAATTCGTTAATGCAAGCAAACAAATCATTTTTGATAATATCCCATGCCACTCTCTAAAATCCCATCGTGAAACCGTCTGGACCGGGGCCTTTGTCCTTGACCGAATTCCAAATCGCATATTTGATATCCAACAAGGAGAAGGGTGCTTCCAAGTTAGATATATCCTTCATTTAGAGTTAATTAAAACAAATCCCATCTAGCCTTGGCTTACAGCAATTAGGAACATTAAACCTGCCTTTGAAATGATCATAAACCGAAACTTTGATACCTTCAACATGTTTAATAATGTTGTCTCCTTGTCTTAGAGAAGAAATACCATTACGATTGTACCTTGATTTTATGAAGCCGTGGAAAAACTTAGAATTAAGATCGCCCTCTTAAGCCAAATGCATCTTGACTTTTGCCTTAACATAGACTATCTTATAAGAAGCTGATCCCAAACCTGAAATTGAGTATCAACTCTTTTTCTCAAAATTGGAGAAGATACAGGATCCACATCGTTTACAACTGTGTCATCTAAGATTCTTAAATCCAAAATAGCTTGGTCGAATCTCAATCTTGCCTACCAAACACCTCAAAGTTCCAAACCTTTAATCTTTCTCTAAGCCTCTTAAGATTTTTTTTAAAGACAAAGATATTCTTGCCTTGAATTGTAGTATTCCAAGAGTCTTGAACAAGAGCGGTGAAAGACAGATGATAAATCCAGGCTGAGAAAAATCTATATGGCTTTGGCTCCCTACTAAAAAAATGTTCCCTTTAGCCATATTGGAGCATGATCGGAAACTTCCCAGTTTCCCATATATTACCCTTTTAACCCCCACCTATCCAACAAACCCTCTAATAAAAGAAAATGATCAATTCAGCTCATAACTGAACTTGAGGTGTTGAACCTTGTGAAGTTGTTCCTCGTTGCATGCAAATCAACTAAATTTGTCGTAGTAATAAAGCATGGGAAGTATTCCATCTCTACTAAGTTGGTGTATAAGCTAGTTCCTTTCCTTTCGCTCGACCTCTTTACAAGTTAAAGTCACCGCCAAGGCACCATAAACCAGGAGGAAAATAAGATTTTAGTCTAATTAAATCAACCCACATCCTTCTCTTATTACCAATGATACAAGAATAGTATATGTTTACAAAATAAATAATGTGTTCCTTCCAAACTACTTGTATCCCAAGATACCTTTTACTTGCAAAAGAAAATTGAACATCAAAGATAGAAGGGTTCCACAATGTAATTAGACCTCTCGACCTTCCTGTAGCAATCTTTGTAGACCATTCCACCTCCTAAGAACCCTGTAGGGATTGAGCCACTACATCCTCCATCATTTGAACCTTAATCTCTTGAAGTAAGCAAAGATCGGCTCTCCCCAACAAGATTAACGTCAAAATTGCTTTCCTTTTGGTTGAATTACAACCCCCTCGAATATTATATGAAAGAATTATCATTTCACACTCTTGTTTTTAGCTTCCTTCAATCTGATGTTTTGTTTGTCTCACCTCTCCAATCACTTTATTTCTTCAATGTAGACAAAATCATTCTCATCACCTCTTATCACAAGATCTTCTTCCTTTTTCCATATTTTAGATGTCAGACTTTCCTCTTCCAATGATAGAAACTTTTGATTCCCTTAAATGACATCCATGTTCAATGTTGATTCACAATATAGTATCAATCCATCGAAAAATTTGTCAGAGACAAAGAATGAAAGGGAGACATGTTCTTGCAAAGACGAATTTGTGGAGATTGGGATGAAGGTGAGAGGAGAAGTAAAATGATACCGCTATTTGGCCGAATGGGGAGAGGGGTGTTTAATTTATTCAGGATACTTGCATTTTCTTTTTTGTAACAATCATACGAAAATCTCAACATTGTAGTTATCTTCAACTTTTCATCTATTTATGTGATGTTCGACTACAAAATAAATTTAAAAAAATTAGATTTGATAGAAGCATATCATCAATTAAGGATTTAATTAAAATGAATCTCTAATAGTGAAAAGTGAGATCAAACAAATTGCGATGGTTCAGAAAGTTGGATGTATTTTGGTTGATAAACACTTGAATAGGATGGTTCATGAATGATCACATCAAAACAAAATACATGCAATCGTGCGGATTTTAAAGCAAAAAGATACAAAAATTTGAAGACCTGAAAATTTTGAAATTTCTAGAAAAGCACTAATCGATAGAATGAGCCAAATTTAGAGCCGTGATGAAAATGGTTTGCATTGCCTTTATTTAGATAAAATCATCTAACTTGACATTGTGCCTACTACCAATATGCATATAATCACATCAAGTTTTATCACGAAATATAGATGGACAAAAAAATATATATGTGCCAACGATTTTAAATACCTTTTGCAAATACAAAATATGAGTAGAAATAAAAAGGAAAATAGCCTTCTTTATTTCATTGTATATTTTATAATTTAATTTAATAATTTAAAATTTTAGATTATCTTGTAAACTAACGATTTTAATTGATCATTTATATTTTCAAGTTAACAAAAATATTTTTTAAAAATAATTATATAAATAAAATTAACGTCATATAAAAAAGATTACATAAAGTGATTAAACATTAAATTTTTTTATTTAATAAATTTTTTTATCAAATAAAAATATTAAATTTTTTTAAGATAAAGTTAAATTCAAATCTTATAATTTTTATTTTATTTAAATACTTTTTAAAAATATTAATTTAAAATGCGTTATATATATATATATATATATATATATATATATATATATATATATATATATATATATATATATATATATATATATATATATATATATATATATAAAATTATGGATTTTAATTCTGTGAAAGAAATGAGTTCAACCTAATAAAATGAATCGAGTTGTTAGTTAACTTGAAATGAGTTAAATTTTAGCTTAAAAGAAAAATTGAATCAAACTCAAATCAAATTTTAAGTTGAATTAATTCTTATCGGATGAATCTTTATTGAGGCAATATCAACTCATTTCGTTTCATTTCCAACTTGTAACAATAAGTACGTGTGAGAAGAGACTATAGGTTAGGCTTTATAAAATTTAAGATTTTGGTCTCACTTGTTTGTTACATACTTATTTTACACGAGTTTAATTATTTTAAAAAGTGGCTGGCTTGATAATCTAATTAAAAATTTATTTTTAGTCCCAAAAAATTAAAACTCTATTACGTTTTAAATATTTAAATTAATAATTTAATTTATATTTAAATACAAACTAAAATATTAATAAAATTAAAAATCAAATAAAATTAAAAATAAATTTAGTTTGAATTATTTAAATTTGTGTATTAACATAAATTTTATAAAAATATTTATTTGAGATAACCTTAAAAAATAACTTATACTATTGTTCGTGAGTTATTTTTATTTATTTTTATAAAATTTTTAAAATAAGTAAACTTCATTTCGACATTTAACTTGAATATTTATAGAATTTTTCTATATAAAATATCATATTTATGACCTAATTAATAACAATAATACAATTGAATATGGAAAAAATTAATAAATCAATAAATTTAAATCATAGAAATTTTTTTAAAAAATTAATAACTTAATTCATAATATAACATCTAATATAAGAACGTTAATAATAAAAGTATTATTATATTTATTCATATAGGCCGATTTAGTAAATTCAAATATATATTTATGATGTATATAATTTTTTTAACTAAATAAATATAAAAAAAACATAAATTCTTTATATTTAAACAAAAGTTTAACCTGACCTAAATCTATGTAAATTATATCGTAACTATAAGTTTCTGTCAATTGACCTGATTTGACCCGATTCTTTGTAAGTTATATTATAAGTTTTTGCGAGAGATATGAGTGAAATGCCCATCTATTTCTTTGTAGGTTGAATTTTTTTATGATCAGGTAGCCAAGCTATACCTTGGAGATGGACATATTATGTCAGCCACTAGAGTGCAACAAGGTGACTGTTAGGGCCACTCCTTTTATCCTTGTGGTAGATTCACTTATTCATCATATCACCGATAACAGTAAGCTTCTTTTTCATGTCTGATATCTTGAAGATGAGACCATCACATGAGATTCAGAGGAGGTGGCTAAAACTTTTGATATCATTCTGGAGATCGGTCTAGGATTAGGTCTCGAATTAAGGGGCCAACATAGAGGATTCAAAGGAGTTGGCTAAAGCCTTTGACATCATTCGGGAGACTGATCAAGGATTAGGTCTCGAATTGAATATTAATAAAACTGAGATCTTTCGGTGTTTGTGTGATGGTCGTAAACTTCGTGGTGAGCTGTTTCCTCCAGACATTGAAAGACCGGTGTTGGGGATGAAGTTGTTTGGACGGACTGTTAGTGGAGATGAACGTTTTATTGAGGGGTTGTCCGTGAAGAAAAGGGTCAGGGTTGTTGAGTTAATGCATCTTCTGCCACAACTAAGCGATCCTCAGATGGAGCTTCCTCTACTTCGTTCTTGCATGGATATGACTAAACTTTTTTTTGGCCTTATAACGTGTCAACATAATCATAAGGAGAGAAAAACTATTTGGTTAGATAAAGAGTTGCAATAGACGATTGAAGACATCGTGTTTGGTGGAGGTCCTTTATTTGGGAACCTTCAAGGGAGGTTTTTGTTTCTTTACCTATTAGAGTTGGAGGATTGGATTTGCACTCGGAAGTAAAGGGTGCCTCATACATGTTTTTGACTTCTAGAGTCCAATCTTGGATGTTACAAGATCATATATCGACAGACAGTCAAATATATGGTATGAACTTTGATTTGACATAGCTTTGGATGGTCTTAGTGTTGTGATTCTAGATTTTGACCTTAGCGATTTTACTAGAAAGGACAATCTCCCTCCTATAGCACAGCATATTTCTTCAAGTGCTCTTTTTAGTAAAAGTGTTCAAAATATATATGAAAAGTTTGACACGGTCGATCACAAGATAGAAAATAGTTTTTTTGTTGTTTGCAAGGAGCACATGTTCAAGATTTTCTCTTTGCTATATCTATTGATGGTAGAGTATTGTATCATCATTAAATACATGATTATGGTTCTCTTATTTTCTAATGATGAAATTTGTCATGTTTGCCACAAGGTGTGTTGGAATACATTCGAGGAACACGTCATTCAATGTAAGGAGCTTCCAAGATTCAAATACGGACATGACTTTGTTAAGAATTATTATTTGATATATTTTGTCGTGCAGAGGAAATTGTCAAGAAAGATGCGCCTGTGAATTTCTTGACAGACCCACGAGAGGGAAGATCCACGCTTAAGTCAACAGATATTCTACTATTCATGTGGGTAAGAGGAAAACATACATGTGTATACTTGACTGAGGTTTTTCCACTGCTGGGACTGAGGACGAGAGATTTTACCCTGGGACTGACAACTCTCAAAGTCGCTTCCAGTAAGGTGGCCAAACATAAGAAAACGTGTTCTCACAATTAATATGTTTTCATACTATTTGCCTCTGACACATTTGATTTTCTAACACTAAAAACAATTGATCTTTTACAAAATATGAAAAGATCCACGCATATCAATGTTGTATCTCCTCAGACAATAAACATAATTTTTAAAATGATTGTTTTTATCATCTAAAAAGAAATAACAATGCAGTTGTTGCTCGTTTGCCAGATATTTCAAATCATTCACACTTGTTGCAAGGTAAAGCTGCAGCAGAAAATCTTTTTCTGTATATGCATATTGTAAGTAAGTCCTGAACAAGTTACAATCGATCATTGTGATAAGACACAAGTGAATCACAAAAGAGATTCTAAGAAGTGAATTATTGACATAGGAAATATAGAAGCACGTTAGAGTGGAAGCAAGATAATCAATAATTGGTTTGGAAAAGAAAGAGAGAGGGGCCCAACCAAAGGTTGAAGAGGAGAAGAGGAGGAATGTCTTACCCACACAAACACACACGAATGAAATTTATTATGCCCTTTCCTTTTTGCTTCTCTTTTATTTTTATTAGTTTAAATAACCAAAGTTTGTGATGTACACTGAAGCATACAGTTTGCACGAGGCCCTCTTTTTTGTTTTCTTGCACTTTTTATATTGCTTCATATTCTGTACTTCTTTTTCTTCTTCTTTCCATCATTAATCGCATTATTTTTCTTTTAATAATTACTACAATTTTTTAGATAATAATTTTATCTATAATATAAGAAAATTAATGGTTGTGGAAAAGTCCAAAATACCCTTATTTGATTTTTTGCCATCACATTAAAATTGTGGTTTTTTGGTCTTTGTACCATAAAGTTCTTAATTTTATTATTAAAATAATACAACTTTTATATTTTATCAAACTTATCAAATCTCTCTCTATTCTTTATTTTTTTCTCTTTCATCACTTTCTCACTTCTTTCTTCAAAAAAAAAAATATCAATCTATAATATAAGAAAATTAATGTTTGTGGAAAAGTCCAAAATACCGTTATTTGATTTTTTGCCACCACCTTAAAATTGTGGTTTTTTTGTCTTTGTACCATAATATTCTTACTTTTATTATTAAAATAATACAACTTTTATATTTTATCAAACTTATCAAATCTCTTTCTATTCTCTATTTTTTTTCTTTCATCACTTTCTCACTTCTTTCTTCAAAAAAAATCTATCAATCAATATATAATATAAGAAAATTAATGGTTATGGAAAAGTTCAAAATACCCTTATTTGATTTTTTGTAACCACATTAAAATTGTGGTTTTTTTGTCTTTTTACCATAAAGTTCTTATTTTTATTATTAAAATAATACAACTCTTATATTTTATCAAACTTATCAAATCTCTCTATTCTCTATTTTTTCTCTTTCATCACTTTCTCACTTCTTTCTTCCAAAAAAAAACTATCAATCTATAATATAAGAAAATTAATGGTTGTTGAAAAGTCCAAAATACCCTTATTTGATTTTTTGTCACCACATTAAAATTGTAGTTTTTTGGTCTTTGTACCATAAAATTCTTACTTTTATTATTAAAATAATACAACTCTTATATTTTATCAAACTTATCAAATCTCTCTCTATTCTCTATTTTTTTTCTTTTTCATCACATTCTCACTTCTTTCTTCCAAAAAAAAATCTATCAATCTATAATATAAGAAAATTAATGGTTGTGGAAAAGTCCAAAATACCCTTATTTGATTTTTTGCTACCACATTAAAATTGTGGTTTTTTGGTCTTTGTACCATAGAGTTCTTACTTTTATTATTAAAATAATACAACTCTTATATTTTATCAAACTTATCAAATCTGTCTCTATTCTCTATTTTTTTTTCTCTTTCATCACTTTCTTACTTCTTTCTTCAAAAAAAAAAATCTATCAATCTATAATATAAGAAAATTAATGGTTGTGGAAAAGTCCAAAATACCCTTATTTTGGTAAATGATACTTAAACAAAAATGAAGTCTATATACGAAAAAAAATATATTATTGACCTAAATATTTTTATATACGAAAAATTGTATTTATGATCAAATATTTTTGATCAAAAAATGGTATACGGGAAAAAATATATCTATAATATAAGAAAATTAATGGCTCTGGAAAACTCAATTTTAACCTTTCTTCTTTACCCTCCACCTCATTGATTTAGGGGCAAATTGTGTCTAAAATTTACTTTTTGTGACTAAATTGTACTATTGGTTACAACTCAAATATACTTACTTTTAATTGTTACAAATTACAAAGGTATATGATTTTAGTAACTAAAGTAGGACAAAATGATAATTGATAAAGTACACAATTGATTACACAAAGACTTTTTTGTTGCATTGCTGGAATCGAAACTGTCTGATTTCTGTTGCTATCTATTATTTTATAAAATTCAAAAGTTGCTTTTGTACTTCTAAAATTACTTCTTCTTATCTGTCTATTCATTTACTATTATTCTTTCTCTCTCTTTTATCATCTTTTCTATTTTCCTTCTTTCTCTCTCCCACTCATCTAACTCTTCCATTTCTTCAAACTTCTCTTTTCCTCTTCTCTCTGTCAAATCTACGTTTTTCCTCTTCTCTCTTCATCTGACTTTTCCATTTTTTTAATTCTTCTCTCATGGTTCTTCTATGGTGGCTTCAAACATAACACACTAAACCAAATCTACTACAAAGCTTTTATTTTGAAACCCTAACCGATGTCACAAATGGAAGTGATGCACGCGCCTGTTCACTTTGAGAAATTCGATGTGCATGGTGATATGAAAGTTGTTTCCCTTGAATCGATCCATAAGAATAAGGTTTGTCTTAAAGTTTGAATGCTTACTCCTATGAATTTCTTAAGTGTTGATTTTTGTTGTTTTTTTAACATCATGAAACCTTCTCAATGGCTATGTACGTTTCCAACAGTTATACGAAGAAGATGGAGATCTTTTTGTGGGTTATGGCTTCATTTCATGCAAGGAAGTAGAAAAAGCAAATATGATTTTTTTTTTGATGTGGTAAGAAGTTTAAGCTTTTATCAAATTTGTTTTTACTATTGTTCTATTGTTATATTAATTACAGATCTAAATATATATATATATATATATATATATATATATATATATATATATATATATAGATATATATATATATATATATATCAATTTATGTTACAGAGCCGCAATATCTGAAAAATATGAGTTGAGCTAGATCTTTAAAAATTGATTGTGAGACATTTTCATGACAATTTGTTACAATATATTTATTTTCTTACGTTGTTAGGTTGTGTGCACGGGTTGTGGAGGAAATCTTCTTCTTTTCGATGAGACTGAGACAATAGTAAGAGTTGTGAGATATCTTCTACACCATTTGCAAAAGGTAATACTTAACATTAAGGTGGAAAGGTAGTTTGACTATACCATTTCCCTCCCTGTGCTGCTAAGTGGTCTAATAATATCCAATTGCAATTATATTTGTTTAAACTAAGGCTTTTATCATAACTCTGTACTCATTTAAATTTTCAAGTTATAGTTTTCTTTTTTCATCAGGGTTCAAGGTGATCTGCTTGCTATATCGACTATGGTGAGACTGTGATTATTTGTAAGTTGAAATTCTATTTTAATGTAATTCTGTTTTGAATAACATTGGAAGTTTTTTAGATTTCTGTGGTTGTTGCAATTGCAACAGGGCGTGATTGTGAACTTCAGTTGCTTGGAGCAAAGGGGTATCAATCAGAATCGGGGAGACGGCGACGGCTAAGGGGTATCAATCATGAATGTAATGTAATTATGTTTTTATTAATCATATAGTGAAAACTAATTTAATATTCTCCGTAGATTACAGTTTTCAATGTATATGATATAGTTTTCATTCTCATGGATTCCAAGGCAAACATGGAGTATAAAAATTCACAAGGTAATTAACACTTTACCTTCCTAAAATTCAGCTAATTACACTTTCGACCCGATTTCTGCATTGATTTGCAAATAATATTCGACAACAAATGTTCTTGAATGAATGCAAATCCTAACTCACTGTTGCTTATTTAGGAGAAACGCCTTTAGATTGTGTTCCTGTTACACTTGAATAAAAAATGTAACAGAAAATTGAAGAAAGCATATCAATGGGCCAAATGAATTGAATACCGACATTTAAGTTATGATATGGCTCTTTGTCAGTAAGAATAATGAAACTCTCTGCTACACTATATTATGGGGGTTGGAATTCAAGTAACTGTTAAACCTCTTGGGGAGGAAGTATTCATTGATGATGATAAAGTGTGAGTAGGTCTCATTAGTAACTATGAAATCTGTTATTTTATTCATACTAATTAGATTATTCAATTAACAATATGTATTCCCATGTCTCTAAGAAAGGCATTTCACGGCGAGGTTACATTACTTCAGAAAGCAAGGCATCCAAATGTCATCCAATTTTTGGGTTGGCATGACATAAAACACTCCAATTTTTGTCTGTTTTTCTGTTTATTTCTATTTAGATATGTGGGAAAAACTTATATGAATGAACAATCTTCTAGAAGTCAGTTTGTATTCACTCTTCGAATATACGTTGTGAATGAGTTGTTTGGATTCATCTAACGTACACCAAATTGCGACTTGGTAGAAGTATGTCTATCAATACATATATCAATAATTAGGACCATATATGTCATTCCTTTTATTGCCTATATAAATGTCTTATTAGTGTTGTAATTGGTTGAGTTTGTTTTGATTGAGAAATCTTATAGAGGTCTTACTATTGTCTATATAAAGGTCTTTCGTGGATTTGTATTTTATGTTGTTCACGCACTCTAGAAAAGTTTATGAGTTGTAATTTTCCAATGTACTGGATTGAGCATTCTTTATGCCTATGTTTTAATGCATTATATTTTTTATTGGAATATACATTCAATTTTATGTCCCCTCAATATCAACTTTTTAGAAATTTTAGTAATATACATTCAGTTTCATTTTTTATTGGAATATACATTCAATTTTATGTCCCCTCAATATCAACTTTTTTAGAAATTTTAGTAATATACATTCAATTTCAGATAATTTTATGTCCCCTCCCTTGCCTAATTCTTATTAATTTGATTTTTATTCATTAAATTTCTAATTTGATACGGAATGATGCATTCAATTTATTTCCTTTTATCCTTAAAATTAACATCATTTAAATTATAGTAATTTATTACATTTCTTAGTCTTTTGTTATGGCTTTAGAAACAGTGCAATGATTCCAATTAAATATAAATTAGCTTTCCATTACTTATTATTATTGAAAGTTTCAATTAGCTTCTATTTTAATATTGGTACTTATAAATAAAATTTGAATTTAATTGAAATGCATTTAAACTGTCAGCTAATCACAACCGTTGATAAATTAATAATATTTAATTTTTTTGAAAAGTAATATAATTGAATGGTCATGATATAGTAATGACGGTGTAAAACAATTAAACTCATAAATTTTATATTAGGGATGTCAATGGGGCGGGGCGGGGGCGGGGGATACATTCCCATCACAATCCCCGCCCTTGAATCTATTCCCCATCCCCACTTCGGGTCCCCGCTACGGGGAGATTTTGTCCCCCATCCCCATCCCCGCGGATCCCCACGGGTCCCCACGGATCCCCATGGTTCATGCGGAGATTCATAAACATGATTTTTTTTATTTATTATTTTAAATCAAATTAATAGTAAAAGCTTAAAAAACAAACAAAAAATTTAGAAATTATTCTTTTATGATAAATATATTGTTTTAACAATATTTAATCTATAATATTGAGTGTATGACCACCAAAATTTCAAACTAAAAAAATTGAAATAATCATTTATATCTCACTCTTTTACTAACAATACATATATATTTTAAATTTGTGTATAAGATTAATTATATGAAATGACAAATAAACTTCCATAATAATTTAAAATTATATAAAACTTAAGGACATTATGTTACTTTAGGCGGGGCGGGGACTCCACGGGGCGGGGGATATTTACGCCACCCCCGTCCCCGAAGTGCCTTCGGGGAGACTTTGTTCCCCATCCCTATCCCCGCAGGGAAAAAACTCCCCGTCTTTGGGGCCCCAAATGGGGAATCCCCACGGGGATCCCTGCTAATGGAGGCAAGTTGACATCCCTATTTTATATTTGATCTATATTATCAAAAGTTGCAATGTATAGCCACCCACATAAAAGAAAAATAGAACTACTGTTTCTCCATTAAAATAATTCAAATGGATTATGATGTTTGCTTCATTAATTCAATCTTAATCTTTAACCTAACGTTTTAATCCAAATATTTTTATAAACTGTTATTTTGCGTGAAAAGTGTATTTTTAATTCAAATATTTTAAAAATAATATTAAAATACGGAAACTAATGTGTGGTTAATTCGGATATTTTTATAAACGATATTATTTTTATTTATAGGAAACAATTACTACTAATTCAAATATTTGTATAAATGATGTCAAAATACATGAAAAACCAATGTATGATTAATCTAAATATTTTTATAAAAAATATTATTATTATATACGGGAAAAAATGTACTACTGATTCAAATATTTTTATAAATGATTTCAAAAATATTTTTGTTTTGTTATTTATTTAATTTATATACAAATGCGCATAAATGTACTACTGATTCAAATATTTTTATAAATGATATCAAAAATATTTTTGTTTTGTTATTTATTTAATTTATATACAAATGCGCATAACATACCAGTACCCGTGCGTCCGCACGGGTATTTTACTAGTTACAGTACAAATTTTGGATAATATATTTGTACATGTTTAGTTTAGCTTTTGAAAATTGAAAAAATTTTGGAAATTTTGATTATATTTTAAAAGTTCTAAAATAAAATTTTCATATATGAAAAATATATTTATTATTATTATTATAATTATTATTATTATTATCATCATTAGTATTATTAATGTTATTATTTATTTTATGATTTATTATAGATTGAATAATTACATTTAATTAATTTGACTTGACTCAGTCAAACCTACTACATTTTCTTTAAATATAGTGATTCCCCTTTGATAGGAGAGAAAAAGAAAAATGCTAGAACATAGAATGTAAAAATCTCTTTTGTACTTTTTTTCTTTACTTATTTTTTTATTGTTATGTTACTTCGAATTTTTATTAAGAAAAATCTCGAATTTTCAATTTCTTTAATTAATTTAAAAATATTTAATGATGATAATTGATTCATCAAAATAACTAAAAATATCATAGTAAAATTTAATTTGATTGTATATAAATCAAAAAAATTAATTATATTTGATTAAATTTAATCAGTATAAAAATAATTATTTTTGCTTATTAATATAACAAGAAAATTATATTAAACAATGACAGTAACAATTTTTGTTTATTTATAAATGAAATATTAGAGGACAAGTGCAAATCAATGTTGGGGTACAAATATCCATGCATTAATACTATAGTATTTTATGTTTCTTTTTTACCTTTTTGCATGGACATGATTGAGACTTTTCTTGCAGTACATGTTATTGATTCACCCATTCCAAAAAGCCACTAGACTCAACAGTCTAGAAAGTCAATAGCACAGTTGAATTAATGATTCTCTAGGAATTACAGTCTCACAAAATTTGAAACTTGTATTTGGAATTTTAAAATGGAACCAAATTTTTCCAATCTCACAAAACACATAGGATCCACATGGTAACAGAAGGAAACTACTGTCGTTTGACCAAATTTTGTTGACAGACATGTGAAAACTGAAGCTAGCTATGACTATGCATTTTATTTTAGGTGTAATTGGGGTGCTATGCATGTGCATTTTTTTTAAAAATTGTTACCCTTTTTTTAGTCTTGATTCAAAGGATAAAATATGAATATGCTTCTCTATGCTTTTGTTTGTGATCACTAAAATAATTTTAGTAGGAAATGGATTAATGAACCTTTGTAGTTTTCTTGAGCTGCAGATTTGAAACCTTAAAATAATAGTAACATTCATAGCTACATCATAAGTTAAAATGCATTGGATACTATTCATTTAATTTTTTTTTAAAAAAAGTGTTCATTCAAATTACTTGTTTTGATGTAATACAATTATTTTTAAAATTCATATAAAATTTGAAGAAGATGATTCAAGTAGGAATTGTCATTTCGAAAGTTTTTTAGGCGGTATATTGGTTAAAAAATTTAGGTGTATGTGTTTCCCTTGTAATGACAGAGAGATTCAGAGGATTTTGTAGGTATATTAAGTTGTATGCTGGTTAGAATTTGTTAACGATGGCGAAAAGTCTTATACGGTGGTATTTTATGGTGGTTTATAGGTGACCAGTTGTGCTTGGAAAGAAGCGTATGAAGCATGATCAGTGGTGCATTATGACCTTGTTAAACACTATGCTTTTTTGGTGTAAAGAATGTTCTCCTCCTCCCTTGGGGAGAAGAGTGTTTATAGAGGCTATTTGGACTTAGGGTTTGAATAATCCTAAGTGGCGACAACCGCTCCCTTCTCATCATGGGAGGTTATTGACCACATATTTTTTAGGAGTTAGTGCAAACTCTCTCTTTCTTAACCAATGTCCTTACACGTCATCGGTACCTCCAGGCGAGTCTCTAAGTCATCCCTTAGGTTATACGATTCCTAAGCGAGGGTGCCCTAGTTTGGATTCTCCACAAATATAACACTACTTAGTCCCTTAAGCACAAGGGATTTTTCTAAGGACGAACTGTTTTTAAACTCGATTTTTCATTCGAAGCGCGTCCCTCTCCATATTGGTGGATCCCTTAGTTGAAGCTGATGATACTTGCATGGCAAGTCGCTCGGTTAGGGGCGAGTATATTTAAAAGGCGAGTCCCTCAGCTGGAGGCTGCTATATTAATAGGCGAGTCCCTCAGCTAAGAGCGAGTCCCTCAACTGAAGGCGACTATATTTAAAGGCGACTATATTTAAAGGCGAGTATCACTCAGCTAGGTATGAGTCCCTCAGTTTAGGGCGACTTATTTTGGCCCCCGAAGGATGAGTCAGCTTCCGGATGTCCCTTAGTTAACTAAAAAATATGTCAGTCGGGGATGTCAATCATCATCATGTAAATCGTGCTTACTTTTATTTAATGTAAGCAACTGATGACCTGTTTTTCGAGACACAAAACGTTAGTGACACATGTTAGAAACGTGTTGAGTTTTTTCAAATACCCAGAGGAAATCCAGAAGGTCCTCTACGAATTCCTCTATAAAATATTTCTCTTTTGGCACTTTGTTTCACTTCGTTTTCTCTTTCTGCAAGATTGCCTGAACTATTCACCCTCGCCATCTCTTTGTTCACGCCCTTCTTCCAATTATGAATTGTTTATTCTTTCTTTATTTTCTATAGTGAATTTTGCGAATATTTGTTTGAGATGGGGTTTTTTAGGCTAAGTTTAGGGCTTTAGGCCAGCCTCCTGTTGTGACTATTACGACAATGGTGGTGATTTCCTTTTGTTCTACTATTTTCTCAAGAACAAAAGAGATAATGTCTACATCCTCCTTCGTGCCTAAGGATGATGGCTTTTGAAGTATCCCTTAAAATCTTTGAGTGATGAAGAGAAAGAAAACATGTTTTGAGATTGCCAAAAATCAGAAAACCAAAAAGTAATATGATCTAAGCGGTTCACGGATATTGAGTTCAGTCGGTTCGATTCATGGATTCATTCATTAATGTTAGAATAGTTTATATTAATTCAGCGATCATATAAATTAATATAAAAAGATATTGTAAGATATTTATAATATTCTAAAAGATATTATAAGATATATATTTATAATATTCTATGAGATATTATAAGATATATACTAATAATATTTTAAGAGATATTATAAGATAGTAATAATATATTTTATTTCTAACAATTAATGAGATATGTTTTGGATCTGTTAGGGATCTATTGAATTTTAATGATGATGATGACAACTGTGCAGGTAAATGTGTTAAAGATTTTGATGATGACAATTGAACAAGAAAGAATAAATCTCAAGCATCATCAGTCAAGAAGTAAGCACAAATCCAAATGTTAAAATTTATGTTGAAAGAACTAATCAAAGTTAAATAAAAAAAAACTAAAATTGTGAAAGTTTGTCGGATCATGTGTTTAATTTTTATTTTGTAAGACAATGTACACCCTCGTTAAAACATTCTCAAAATCTATAATTTTTTGTTGAAATTTCTTACAACCAACCATATCAAGTACATAATTTATTAAGAAGTCTTTTAATCAACTAAGGAAGCAAAACTTAATTGTCTAATTCATTAGAACCTTGATCTAATCAATTAGAATATGAGTAACACCTCATAATCAATTTGATAACCCTGTTAATCGATTAAGTAACAGATCATATTATGATTTTCTTTCCTGGGTTAGCCTAATCGATTAGGTAGGTGTTCTAATCGATTATGAAACACCAAAATCTATGAATTATTGTATTTTTTAGCCAGACATTTTCGTATATAAATAAGTTCTTTCATTGCTTCTAAAAGCTCAAACTATTGTTGTAATTAGGGGTATTCAAAACCAAATCAACCCAATAGAAAACCGCAAACCAAACCAAACCAAATCGAAACCGCAAAAAACCGCATTTCGTTCGGATTTGTTTGGGTCATCTTTTAAGAAAATCGCACGGTTCGGTTCGATTTGCGGTTTGTATTTCATAAACCGAACCAAACCGCATTATGTTACAACCTAACTTTTACGTAACTCACATCCAACCCAAACTTAAACCTATTATACCTTAGCATTATGATTACGAACAATTTTCTCATCCTTACACATATGATTTCAGTGTCGATCTTCTCAAATCTCTAATAGCATTATTGTGTCTTCTTTGTCACATACATCTTTCCTCTTCTTCTCTAATCTTTACTCTCTTATATTCTTTCTTTTTCACCTTTTCATTTTCATGCAAATATTCCCTATTTCAGTTTCGTTTTTATCGTACATATTCTTCTTTAATCTCTCAACTCTTTTATTTTTTCTTTTTCATCTTCACTAATCTCTCGTCTCTTCTATTTTTTTTGTTTCATTATAGTAATTTTTATATTGTTTTATGCTATTATTTTATGTTTATTATTCTACTTTTGTCTAATTTAATTTTTACATATTAAATGGAAAGTTGTTGTCAAAATATAACGAGTTTTGTTGTTATTTGATAGTGTATGAATGTCTAAATACAAAGTTATATTGTCATCTATATGTGTATGTATGACTCAATAAAATATTTGTAAAAAACTGAGCCAACCGAACCGAACCAAACCGCATTGGTTTGGTTTGGTTTGGTTTTTTCTAAAAGTCAACCAAACCAAATCAAACCGCACGATTTTTTCTCTTGCAATTCAGATGATTTTTTTCGTCAAAACCGCACCACAAACACCCCTAATTCTAATAGAAATCTCAAGAGAAAACTCTTAGAAATTAGAATAGGCCACATTTTTAAGACTAAACAAAACTAATCTTTAATGTAATCTTTTTATTATTATTATTGTATACTTGATATAAATTGTTTTTATAAAAAAATAAATTCAAATATTAAAATTCACTCTTTTTATATTTGGAACCAACCATATCAACAATTTGTTTATAATATTAAAACCATATCTAAAAGTATAGTTATCCAATCAACCTTATACTAATCCTATTTAAGTTCGAGACCCAATTGATATAAATTTTATAATTTTTTTTAAATTCAAAATTAGTAAATATTATTAAAAATCTTGAAAATTATTTGTCATGATGCATATTGTTTTAAATTCAGAATTAGTATATATTATTAAATATCTTAGAAATTATTTGTCATAAATGCATATTAATTTAGTAGTAAAGACTTAAGATATTATTTAAAAGTTTTAAGTTCGAACTCACGTGTAGTTAACTTTACATTCAGCGTTTTAATCACCGAAATGAAGGTTGTTAGCCAAAACCGAGTGAAACTATTAAAAAAAAGTTAATATTGCATTTTATTATTGAACTAAAAATTATAAAACATAATTAATTAAAACAAACTATTTAAAAAAGTTAATATTCCAAAATCATAAAGCAACTTATTTAAAAACATTTTTTAGCAAATGAATTATTCATTGTGATAAAGCAACTCTTTGATTTCTATTAAACAATTTTAATAGATATGTATGTAAGAACGTTCGACTACAACCTCGAACATGCGACATCTCTTTAAAATTTAGAGAATATCTTACCTCACATTTAGATCTCTCATTCATCATTGATTTATCAAAATTGTTCTTATATTTCCGTAGATATATTTTTAGAATTATTTTTTAAAAAAAAATTGATTTTTTCGTAGGTGCATCTACGAAAACTTAAAATTTGGGTTAATTCTAAATTAATTTGGGATAATTTCAAATTAATTGGGATAATCGCAAATTAATTGGGAAAATCCCAAATTAATTAAGTTTATGAAATCTTTCGTAGCTACATCTACGCAAGGTCTTGAAATAGAGTGTTTCGTAGATCTATCTACGGAATTCTACTATATTTTCAAAACAACTACATTTGACTCCTAAACTCCAATTTTTTTAACAAAAATAAAACATCAAATTATAGTAAATTAAAATAATTGGAAAATCTTAATTGCACTCCTGTGATTTACTATAATTTGATGTTCCATTTTTGGTATAAAAATTAGAGTTTATGAGTAAAATGTAGTTGATTTGAAAATATAAAAGAATGTTCCGTAGGTACATCTACGGAACACTCTATTTTCAAAATCTTTCGTAGATGTAACTACAGAAAATTTCATTTAATTTGTAATTTTCCCAATTAATTTGGGATTTCCCCATTAATTTGGGATCTTCCCAAATTTCACTATGTTTTAAGCTCCCGTATGCAACTATGAAAAAAGAAAACCTTTTTTTTTTGAAAAAAAGTGCTTACAGAGGTACATCTATAGAATCAGGGGGCATAAATGGAATTTTATCGGGTGGCTAAGAGATTCAAGTAGGTATGTTCACGGTGCGATTTGAACGGTTTTTACATAAAAAATCATCCGAACCGCAAGAGAAAAAAGTGTATGGTTCGGTTGACTTTTAGAAACAAAACCGAACCAAACCATATAAATGACAACATAACTTTGTATTTAATCATTTATGCGTTATCAAATAACAACAACACTCATCATATTTGGACAACAACTTTTCTTTTAATATACATAAATAAGATTAGATAAAAGTGGAATAAAAAATATAAAATAGTAACATAAAACAATATGAAAAACATTATAATGAAATGAAAAAAAGTGAAAGATTAGAGAAGATGAAAAAGAAAGAGCAAAAGAGAGAAAATATTAAAGAATAAAATGAGCATTAAAAACGTAATTCGAAGAGAGAGCGGTAGAATAAAAATAATAGGATGAAAAAGAAAAAACTCAAGAGATGAAAGACTAGAGAAGAAGAGGTGATATGTACTCGAAAAAGAAGATGAGAAAAATGCGCGATACCGTTAGGTGAGATTTGAAAAAGACTTAAACTAAAACTTTTGGTGTGAGGAAGGGAAAGTCATTCGTAAACATAAGGTTAAGGCATAATAGGTTTAAGTTTGAGTTGAATATCGATTAAGTGAAGATTAGTTGTAACGTAATACGGTTTGGTTCGGTTTGTAAATTACAAACTGCAAACCGAACCACGCAGTTTTGTTAAAAAAATGGCTCAAACACATCCGAACCAAATATAATTTTTTGCAATTTCGATTTAGTTTGATTTTACGATTTTGTATTTGACCGATTTAATTTTGAACACCTCTAAATTGGGTGGAGTGAGATTTTCTCAAAATTTAACCATTAAAATAGTATAAAAATAAAATAAAATAAAGTTTGTGTGAGTTTTATAGTACTAATATTTTTATAAAACGTGAGAATTTAGTATTTGAGAGTACAAAAAAAAAAGGAATAAAATTGTGCAATAGT
This sequence comes from Vicia villosa, assembly GCF_029867415.1. Classification (NCBI taxonomy): domain Eukaryota; kingdom Viridiplantae; phylum Streptophyta; class Magnoliopsida; order Fabales; family Fabaceae; genus Vicia; species Vicia villosa. The sequence goes on along the minus strand of NW_026705280.1, from coordinate 94,031 downwards.
TATCATAGATAAGCCCAACACCTTTTACAAAAACAACATAAGCAGTAAATAGCTTACCATATCTACTTCATCAATCAACATCCATACAACCAACCCTTCACCCCATTTCTCTCCTTTTCCCTCTCTATATAACCAACCAATACTTTTCTTTCTCCATTTCCATAATCACTTTTTTTTATTTAATTTTTTTCTCATTCTCCTTTTTTTCCAACTTTTTCTTCCAACAATCTCATCAATTCATTTATTTATTATCTCATTCTCCAACACAAACTATAGGTGGAGGATGCTACTACTCTCATAGGGTGGCTCTTTTTGTCCACTCTCATATTCAAATGCTACTTCTAAGTTCTACTAATACTACCTCAAAGTGCTTATATATATAAGCACTTGTGCTAAATTGTTTCCAACTCAATTGCTACTACTAAGTTTTCTACCTTACCAATGGCTATCTTCATTGCAATTCTTGGTTTCTTCTTTGTGTTCTGTTTTTTCTCTGCTCTTCTCAAATGGAATCAAGTTAGATACAGAAGAAAAGGTTTGCCTCAAGGAACAATGGGGTGGCCTGTTTTTGGAGAAACTACTGAGTTTCTTAAACAAGGTCCTAACTTCATGAAAAATCAAAGGTCAAGGTAAAAAAAAAACATAACAACTTCACATGTTTTTTCTTCTTCATCATCATAGTTTGGCCATTTTGTTGCATGTGTTCAATAAAAGTTTAATCTTCCTAATTTCATGTTTGTCTAAGTTGAAACTTTTTATAAAAGTAGTTTTTACTGAATTACTGTGTCACAAGTAATTCTGTCAAATTAGCTTTCTTAAAAAACAGTTTTGTTAAACCAACTACTCAGTTATTAGCTCAGTTGATAAGAGCGTTAAAAAGTTAAAAATGCAGAAGATAGTCTCGTTCAACAACCAGCCAGCTTGGCTTGGTTGTTAGCTCAGTTGATAAGAGCGTTAAAAAAATGTAGTAGATAGTCCAGTTAAACCCGCTTAGCCAGCTTGATTGTTAGCTCAGTTGATAAGAGTGTTAAAAAAAAAATGTAGTGATAGTCGGGTTAAAAACCACCTCTATCAATTCAGTTGATAGATGTGCAACAATATTTGATTGTAGAAGAAGAATTTATTTAGTGTGGCTTATTATATATTGTTGATGAATAATTTTTTTTATTTTGATGTGAATGGCAGGTATGGAAATATTTTCAAATCACATATATTAGGGTGTCCTACAATTGTATCAATGGATGCAGAACTAAATAGATACATATTGATGAATGAAGCAAAAGGGTTTGTTCCAGGATACCCTCAATCCATGTTAGATATCTTAGGAAAATGTAACATTGCAGCTGTTCATGGCTCCACTCACAAGTACATGAGAGGGACATTGCTTTCAATCATTAGCCCCACCTTGATTAGAAATCAGCTTTTACCTAAAATTGATCAGTTCATGAGAACTCACTTGAATCATTGGGAAAACAAAGTTATCAATATTCAAGACAAAACCAAACAGGTCCGTAACTCCGTCCGTCTGTGTGCATTTTTGGATTCACAGTGAGTTTGGCAGTATAAAGAAATTTGCGAATTCGTCTAATTCACCTTGATTTCAAACATGCTTATTGTAAAGGTCAATAACATTATGCATGTTTGAATTGACGGTAAATTTGATAGAATCACGATTTGTCAGAAGCTACATTTTGTAGCTTCAACCAAATCACAATATCAATATGATTTCATGATCAAGTTTATTCGAAAATTTTCTAACGATAATTGCGAATTCTCAAATATTTTTGAACAGATGGCATTTCTGTCATCGTTGAAGCAGATTGCTGGTATGGAAACAAGCTCAATTTCTCAGCCTTTCATGACAGAGTTCTTTAAGCTTGTTTTAGGAACTCTGTCTCTCCCTCTTAACCTTCCGGGCACAAACTATCACCGCGGATTACAGGTAAATATAGTCAGAACCGTCTCAATTTTTTGGAGACACTGTATAGATTAATCATAGTTAACTATGTAAAAACAAATAAAGACTATTTAACCACAGTTTAACTGCGATAAACATTTAATCGTGACAAATTTTGGAGCATATGCGGTAGTCTGCCTTCAAAGACGGGCCTGAATACAATAGTACTAATTTTGATTAATCGTATAATGATTTACATTTGATTGATTTTTGCAGGCAAGGAAAAGCATAATTAGCATTTTGAGTAACCTACTAAAGGAAAGGAGAGAATCAAAAGAGAACTATGAAGACATGCTTAGTTGTTTGATGAGAGGAGATAATGATAATAGATGCAAACTTAATGATGAGGAGCTTATTGATCTAATCATTACAATTATGTATTCTGGTTATGAAACTATTTCAACCACTTCAATGATGGCTGTAAAGTACCTTCATGATCATCCTAATGTTCTTGAAGAAATGAGAGTATGTGCAAAAGTTCTCATTATAATTGCTTTTTCTATTAAGTTTTTCTTTTTTATGATTATATTGAATATTGAAATCTTGCAGAAAGAGCATTTTGCTATTAGAGAAAGGAAAAAGCCAGAAGATCCTATTGATTGTAATGATCTCAAGTCAATGAGGTTTACTCGCGCTGTAAGAATCGTTAGTAATATTTCTTCAATTATAAGGAAAAACACCGACGACGATTGATTTCACCGTCTAGAAATAGATCTTTTTTTGTTCTAACGTCTAAGACAGTGATCTAAACTATATCGATCATTTCATTGTCTTAGACATTAGTACGTTACAATAAGAAACATGTGAACTTCTACTTCTGACGGTTTACATCAGTCCTCGTTGGAGTTTTAGACGATTGTAAGTGATTTAGCGTGGAATAGTACTAAATTAAGTTTTGTTTATGCAGGTGATTTTTGAGACCTCGAGATTAGCTACAATAGTTAATGGAGTTCTGAGAAAAACAACTCATGACATGGAATTAAATGGTGGGTTTTGTGATTGGCCTACTCTTCATTTCTCTAGCTTATATGTATTTATGGGCTCAAGATAAATGTTTGACCTTTTAGGTTTCTTTCAGCAACTTTTTTCAGCATCATAAAGCTTTTTAAACAGTAACCACAAAAAGATATTCATCCCTAGGATAGTGTAATTGTTCACATGGCATCATTGACCACCCTTTCAACAAACCAAATAGACCCTTTTCACTATGTCAAAAGTTTAGCAGAAAAAATGCATCTTTTCCAACATACTTAGATTATTTTAATATCATATAAATAATCATAATCATAGTTGAAAAAATCATGTAGGATGCATCTTAATAAGTCAATTCCGTATCTACAGTGATTTAACATGTCTGACATGAACGTATTAGTATTTTGTCTGATGACTGTGTCAGTATTACCGTTTCATTGAAAAATATGTCAAATATTTGACATGTATCAATATCTAATAATCTGACATATGTGACATGACACTGATACATATAATTGTTGTTGTTGACGTGTGCGTATTAGTATTGTCTCTGATGTTTGCCTCAATGTCAATCTTACTGTTTCAGAGCTAATTTTTATTATTATTATTTTTTTGTTAATGATGTTTTCAGGTTATTTGGTACCTAAAGGGTGGAGGATATATGTATATACTAGAGAGATAAACTATGACCCTTTTCTATATCATGATCCACTAACATTTAACCCTTGGAGATGGCTGGTTAGTCACAACTTCTTACTATATTTTTATTTCACTATGCACAAAATCTTGAAATGCTATCTTAATTAACAAGTAACTTGAAAATGCAGGGTAATAGTCTAGAGTCAAAAAGTCACTTCTTGATATTTGGAGGAGGAACTAGACAATGTCCAGGAAAAGAATTGGGCATAGCCGAAATTTCGACTTTCTTACACTACTTTGTAACTAGATACAGGTGAGAGAATTCAATGTGGCCGAGATTTATGTTATTAAAGTGACATATAATTTGAGACAAATATATTATATTATTTTATGACTACATGTGATAATATTGAATTTGATATTGCAGATGGGAAGAAGTAGGAGGAGATAAACTAATGAAATTTCCTAGAGTTGTGGCACCAAATGGATTACACATAAGAGTCTCATCTTATTAACTAGAATTTTGTATAGATAATACATCATCATCACATAGTAGTAGCATAGGTTTTTGTTTTGTATGATAATTAATTAATGTTCTAACAAATTAGAAAATCATCAATGAAATTAGTACTAGCTTAGTATTGTTTTGGTAGCATTGAAGAGAGTTCAACTATTTTTTTAGCAGCATTTAATATTGTGGGGTGTGAAAAATATTTTGGAAAATTGATTAGTAAATTATGTGCTTGGCCTAGTATGTCAGGGTATCAGAGCTAGCCCATATTTAATAAATATTCCTTGGCTATGGACCAGACTAATAAAATTTGGTCAATGCTAGAGACTAGAGTGTGGTACTATGTAATGGAAATTTTACTTCACTTACCCCTACACCTAAACTTCTACCCAAAAATACTAGGAACTTCCCAAAATAGTATAATAATTAAAAATAAGACAGTTTATAAAAACTACTCCCTCAGTCCCAAAATAAGTATCTTTTTAGCCATAAAAAATTGTCTCAAAATAATAGTCTCTTTACTTTCCCAATGCAACATTAACTAACTTTTACCAACTTTACCCCTTATCTACACGTTTTTCAAGTCACGACAATATATAACAACCAATAGTAATTAAGGGTAATTTTGTAAAAATGTTATCTTTATTGACTCAATCATTACTTTTCTTAATCTGTGTGTAACAACCTTAAACGACATTTATTTTGGGACGGAGGTAGTAATAATTATTATTTTTTGAAGAAAGCAATAATGAGTATAAATTTGGATCTTCAAATATACAAATGGGCTCGTTTAGAATTGTTTTAACATTTAACTAATAATGTGTGTCTAGAAGTAGGTCTCGCGGTTTAGTTAAAGAATCATGAATAAATATAATATATGAATGAATTATACTTTATTATAAATAATAAAAAAAAGTATTATTGATATTATGAATAAATATTAAGATCAGTGCATTTGCACGGGTCACGCAATGTTACTATAAATAGTAAATATATATAATATAATGATGGTTAAGAAATATATATATATATATATATATATATATATATATATATATATATATATATATATATATATATATATATATAAAATATACATATTATTTTGGTATATTGAAAATATATATTTTAATAGAAAAAATAAATGAAATAATTAAATTGTCATCTACCCGTGCGTTTGCACATGTTACTATAAAAGATATACAAATTAAGAGCTCTCGATTAGTCAGAAATGCATATTTTAGTAGAAAAAAATTATTAAGTCATCTAACCGTCCGTTCGCACGGTCGCGCAAAGTCGTTATAAATAGTAAATAATTATAATATAATATTGATTAAAAGATATTCAAATTAAGTAGGCTTGACCTGTCGAAAATATATATTTTAATGAAAAAACAAATGAAATAATTAAATAGTCATCTACCCATGCGTTATATATAGTCGATTTATGTAGGTCAAAACCAATGCGAAAGCAAAATAAATAAATAAATAAATAAATAAAGTAGAATTAATAGTGATTGTTATAATATAAATAAGTAAAATTAATTATATATTTAAATACATTCATATAATTAATTTAATATAGAAGTTTGTGAAATCTATTTTTTATTTTTTAAGTAGATGTAAATCATATGATTATAAATTTATTGAATATTATTATGGTATTTTTTAATTTTTTTCATAAATCGTCAAGTAATAAATTTAAAAGGCTACGTGTGTGTATTATATATATTATTAATTCACACTCTTTCCATCTCAATATATAAGATAAAAAAAACACTTATTAAAAAATCAAAGCATAATTATTATCATTAACATTGTATTTTTCATGAAAAACAAAGAAAATAAATTTAATGCATTTTATAATTATGTGCATGTAATTAGTATTTTTATTTATGATTGAAATATATGAATTGAAGAATCATATTAAATTAATGGAAAAAAATCAAATCGTAATCATTTTTTAAACTCTTCCATGAAATTCATTTATAGTGAATCATATTTAATTTATTAGAATGTCGGATGGTCTCCCGTATTAACGATGAGGATGACACTTTGTTTTTGTTGAAATTTTTACATGAGAAAATATAACCAAATTCTCCGGTGAAATTCATTGTATTACTTAGAAGAATTAACGATGAGGATGTACACTTTATTTTCGGTGGAATTTGACACCTTTAGAATTTTGTTGTTGATTGTCTTTGACATTTGTAGAGACATTATTCTTGGACCTCCTGTTAAGTCTTCTCATGATCTTGCTAAAGCTCTTAGCTAGCATGGCAATGGACTAAGTCAGATTTTGATTAACATCTCATTCAATGTAGTCACCACAGTCTTCACTATCCCATTTGAATGTCGAACCTTTACTCCTTTTCTTGAACTCGTCATCTATGTCCATTTCAAACGTGAGTAAGGATCCAATCAACTCATCAAATTAATTATGGAAAAATCTTAAACTTCTTCAATATATGTTACGTTCATATCAAACCTTTTGTGCAAAGATCTTAAGATTTTTCTTACAAGCTTTTTCTTTAGACATCTTTTCACCAAAAGCAAAATAATTGTTAGTAATGTGACGGAGTCAGACAATGAATTCAGAAATAGTTTCGTTAGTAATGTGACGGAGTCAGACAATGAATTCAGAAATAGTTTCGCCTCTTTTCATCTTTAAGTTTTCAAATTGATTTCTAAGAAATTGAAGTCTTGACATATGAACTTTGGTTGGTTCTTCAAGAGCAACTTTAAGAGTCTATCACGCCTCCTCGGCAAATATTGATGATCCTAAAGATATTCTTTTTAACTTCATTCTTGATAGCATTAAGAACACATGAGTTTCAAAGCACCTTTTTCATCTTTAGTCGTTGCCCAAACCTTTTCAGGCATCACAGCTTCAGTGTTCTCTTCAACTATGATCTTGGGAGCAGTCCATCCCTTTATGAGTGTAACCATGTCAGCCTTCCAATAATTCATATCCACGAGAATTGGTGGTCGGTTCATAAATCCTTCTTCTTTGGCATTATCCATCTTGAATAAAATACAGATAAAATCCCTGAACTCACCCAACATAACAGGGTGTCTGCTTTGATGCCAATACAAATTTTGTTTGATCAGTGACAAGATGTCACACACAATGTTGCGACAATGTGTGAGAAAATACAAAGATCAAGAAACAAAGAACAAATAAACAAATTAAATACCACAAATAATTGTTAACTCAATTTGGTGCAACGACACTTACGTCTAGAGGGTATCATCCTAATGAAATGAAATTCATTAATCAATAGTCAATATTACACGGTCTCATTTGAACTCTCCCAATTCATGGCCCTTTTCCTATTACAACATGTGAATTTTGACACATACTCATTTATATACATATTAGTCTTTTATTAGTTAAAAAAATAGGAATGTGTTATATTGTAACTTTCATGACAAACCTAGATTCACCATAACACGTGCAAACCCATGATACGATTTTTAGCGCTCTCAAATAAAGACTAAGTGCATGTTTGGTTTGTCTTTTGGAAGAATCAAAAGTAATTCTAAAGATGTATAATTGATTCTGAAGTGATTTTGAGGTGTTTGGTTCTTCTAAAGTAGAATTAATTCTATCTCTAGAATTGATTCCATTAGAAGCTAAAATATGTAGTTTAAGAGTTTAAACGTGATTTTTTACTTTGAAATTTGTTATTCAATTCAGTTGTACTAAATGTATCCTAACATAAATCAGTTATTCTAAACTAAATTTTGTTAAAATCAATTCTACCAAACTCAATGCTATGAATATCAATTTTATTCACCGTTAATCCAAACATACTTAACAGCACCCACATCTCGGTGATTTTTTTCTTTGTTGTTTCACATGTACCTATGCAACTGTGTCACAGTGGCATTAATATTTTCATATTAAAATTGTGATAATGAATTGCAAGGTGATTTTCATTTACCATTTCTGATAGCGTGGTTTTATATTAATATATTAATATTTATGTGTTTGCATTATATATATGATATAGATATTTAGAAAATATAGACGAATTATTTAAATAATTGAAAGTGTGTAATAATATACTAATATATTGAAAGAGGTGCATTGGACAAAAAAGATGCTGCAAAATAGCAACAAAATTTATTGAGACCCGTTTATTGGTTTGTAGTTTTCTGTATTGGGCTCTGACAATTGGATCTTTTAATCGCAAAATATATTTAGAAAATAGAGTTTATTAATTCATCTTCTACACGTTTAAATCTATCAAAATATAGTATTAAAAATATTTTTCTAGTAAACCCCTTGCATTTTAGGGAATAAATAAAAAAAATCATACGGTTTAGTGAATGAATAAGAGAGAATAAAAAGATATTTTCATAAATATTAACATATATTTTAAATAGAAAATAAAAGAACATTTTCGTAAATATTAATATGTGAAATATATTTTTAATAGAAAATAAAAGGGTATTTGTGTAAATATCAACATGAGAGAAAGATAGTATTGTTAAGGGTTAAATATACAAACCCCCCTTAATGTTAAGGGTATTTGATTTAAGTCCTTGGTAAAGTTTTTTTTGTAAAAACCCCCTCGTAATGCTCGGATTCCATCAGCCAAGCCCCCTGAGTGCTAGATTTCACCAAAGATTCCTTCAATTTGTCAATGTGGCAATCCACGTGGCATTTATTATTTTTTAATTATTTTTTTAATTCCACATGGAATTTTATACTTTTTTAATTTTCTTTTATATTTTTTTTAGTAATTTAATTCTTTTTTATTTATTTTGTATGTCAATTATTGTTTACGTTTTTGTATTTTTATTAATAATAAGTTTTCATTTATAATAAATTTTTAGAATTTATTTTTTAAATTATCAAAATATTAAGGTTGGGCCTTAACCATTCAAGATTCGGGCCAATTGACAGCCCACTTGCCCACTCACTATTTTCAATTCTTATTACCATATGCTTTATTGGTTTATATACACTTATTATGTATCTATTACAACCGATGTGGGACTAAGTTTCTATCACTTCTACAAACTCTTTTTAATTCATAAGCATTTTCTCCATTCTTTGGATTATCCTGTCGACTACTCGATGTGAGACACTGGTTCTGTCACTGAGTGGAAATATGAGGACAGTAAGTGGAGTGAGGGAATCATTCATGTTCATCATTTTTGTTGAATAATATACGACACTTTCTTAGAACAATAAACTACATATGTGACTCTTTTTTCATCATGCATAGATAATTTTTCTAAAGATTATCAGCTATCACTACAAACATGTGCCATGCAGAACTGTGAGCTCTATAAGCTTTTGCTATCCCATAGTTTGTTTAGGATTAAACTCCATAAGCAATATTAGTAAACCTCATATCTGGTATATTTTCCAAACTGTGATCAAAATATTATCACAAACTCACAGATTTTTACATTCAGCAAAAAATGAAGGGGCAATAACTTTCATTCAATACTCATAAAACATACCTTCTGCGGATCGGTACGATTTCTTTAAGACGTTTCGCGGTACTGCCAAAATTATGCAAAGCAGCTCTTAATAACCACGACTCCTCCAGGTTAAAACAGCCCAGTTCTATACTATACGATTACTACTTGCACGGTAGATGATCGGTCTAGAAATACACCCTCAGATGGTACTAGGACCATTCAAATATGGTATGAATACCATCTTAGTATCTGGTATAAAGACCAGTCGTAGTAATTTCTCAAACCAAGAGAAATTTCAATAATTCTCTAAAGAGAATCCAAAAAAAAAATTATACTTATAATTTCTCAACTCAAACGAGGAGAAATTAACGTTATTCTCTAAAGAGAATTCAAGAAGGTACTCGGAAAATTCAACGAGTAGAAAGAAAGGGGGAGAAGTTGGCGCTTCGACAATTCGAAAGACGCGGAGTTATGAGAGTGAGGAAGGAAAAACTCAAAATAAGTTTTTGGTGTGTTTTAGAATGAAACAAGTGACTTCCTTATATAATGAAGTAAACAAGCCAAGATTTTTAATCTAAGCGATGTGGGACTAAGGAGTATTTTCAACTAACACACAATGTGGGACTTGACTTAGGAACTTTTTCAATTCATCTCCCTATTTTGGATTAATAACATAATGTTCCAACAATCCCCCACTTGAATTTATAAAAGTGTTTCAGAAGTAACGTCAAACGTTTCTAAGATTGTGCATAAACAGAGGTGTCTACGACTTGAACCTTTGCGTAGTGTCGCCCTCGGTTTTTTACCGTACCTCTCGTGTGAGAGATACACGAACTGACACTCTTCTCTTTTTTGCTTTTGTGTTTTTGAAAATCAGAGAGTCGCCACCGACTTTTATTTTATCCAATTAAGGAAAGGTTTATAAAAGAAACAGAAAAAGACCTTTAAGAAATTCTGGGTAAGGGGGTAGGTTATACAAAGGGAAGGTATTAGCACCCTTTGTATCCATGGTTATCCATGGGCTCTTTAATTTGCTTAGCTCACTTGTTTTTAATCACTTTTCTCTTGCCTTGACATGCTTGTATGTGGTTTCAAATACTTTTTGCAAATTGACTTTGTAATGATCCTTGTGCGGATGTATACAAAGTGTTTTATCTTTCGAAAGATGTTTTGAAAAAAAGAACGTTAACTTCGTAATGATCCTTGTTTGGATATATACCAAGTATTGTCTTTTTTTGAAAGTTTTATTTTGAAAAACAACGGTATATGAGACATTTGTTTGTTTTGATTTGAGCAAGCAAATTAGGAGGTCTACCCTAAGTTATAAGGTCTTTTCCTATTTCCTTTAAAAAATTCTCCTTTCACCGGATGTAAACGAAAGTTCGATTTTGCATTTGAAACAGTAGAATTTGATTTTGATTTTGAAAAGAGTAAAAGAGGGATTACCCTAAGAGGTGCAAGTGTGATTGTGTTTTGATTCAGATATTTTATCTTTGAAGTTAGTGACCTAACGCTTCAATTTTTATCTTTGACATACACGCAGTTTTTTATGTACTGGAATTAAAATGCGGGAATGTAAAATGCGGAAAGTAAATCTACGATATTACATCGATTGTGCGGGAAATGTGAACTACGCTATTTACATGATTTTGACAACCTATACACTTGATCTAGGAATTTAAATTGCAAGAAAATAAAAGAAATATTTTTGGATTTTTTTATGATTGATTTTAATTAGAATTAATGCGTGATTAATTTAATTAAAATGAGAAAGAGGTGGAAATAAAATTTAAACCTAAAAATTAAATTTGAAATATGTTCAAAATGCTTGTCAATTAATTTTAAAATAAAACTAATTTTTTGGATTTTTTTGAAATTAATTTTTGAAATTATTAAGTTAAATAATCATATAATTATATAAATAATTACACAAATAATTAAAACTTAAAGAGAAAATATTCTAAATATGTACAAAATTAGTCTATAATATATAAACTATATTTAATATAAAGAACAATTTTTTTATGATTTTTTGATTGGTTGAAATAATTAAAAGATAAATATATACATATTATCTAATTAATTATACAAAATATTTAAATTATGAAGAAAAATAAAATATTTTTATATCAGAAAATAATATATTATTTTATCAACTTACAAATATTTTTTGTGTATTTTTTGGATTTTTAAAACTATTTTAAAATAATTTTGCAAAGAAAATTAAATAAAATGAAAATATATTAAATTATGATCTGGTGTGGTTGGCTGGAAAGTCCATGGTAAGGACTAGCATGTTTAGTGCGTTGGATTGATGGATGGATGGATCTGATGGTCACTGAAGCGAAGGCGTATGGCACTCAACACACCTGCAAAGCACTGGATTAGAAAGTTTTAAATTTAAAACGCGCGCGCTCTGTCCAATGAGGTGAGGACACCTCATCATCTTCAACCTCTCGCCAACACATTTAACAGCGTTTTTATGAGAAAAGCGTTGTAATAGATGAGTTCTAAACCTGCAAAATAGCGAATAGGGGTAAACATGAATAGAAATTTGGCGCGACATGTCCATTCGATTTGGCTTGATTCACTGAGTTCAAATATGCCATTAATTTTGCTTAATTTTGCTTCTAACGAAAAACCCTAAAATAGAGTTCACAAACCCTAGAATGGTATCTTCGTGTATATGCAACCAAACTGCAATTAACTATCCAGAAATGATCAGAACACCAAACTAAACTTAAATATGAGTCTACATCTTGTTAAACATGCAAGTATGATGAGATTTTGTAAGTTTTAGTTCGAGCAAACCGTGAGATATAGGTACGTGTTCTTGATGATTCAAGGCTTGCAATTGATCTGGTTATGTTTAGTGAGGGTCAGGGAACGTGTTTGAGTATTTAGTTTGTATTGAAACAAGCTAGAAATTAAAATTCGAATTTTAAATTTCTTTGAAAAGTTCAAGTTGATACAAGTATGTTACAAGCATATGTCTGGCTCTCAATTCGTGTCTCTCTTATTACTGAAGTGTCCTAGCCCTTATATAAGCATTGAAGTGCTTAAAAACTAAGCTAAAAGCATTAAGTGCTTTTGTTGAATTTTGGAATTTTTTAATATATGTAGCTTTGAATTCAAGCAACCATGGCTTGAATTTTTCACACCTCTTTCTCTTAGGCCTTCTGTACTTCCTTTGCTGCAGAGCTTTGATTGATTCTTTGATGACTCATGCTTAGAAAATAAGCTACATATTATCCTTCCATTTTCCTTTTTTAATTTAATCTTAAATGTGATAAAATTAAATAAAAAAAGAGAACAAAAATGCTATGGGCTTTGTCTTGGTCGTGGGAGGCCCTTCACATTATGGGAAACATGTTTGGATCATGTAAATTAGGTCTCATTTGGAAGAAAAACATTTTTGATCAATGTTGATTTCATGCATTTTCCCAAAATTTAGCCAACTTCAACAAGGCATAAATCCCTCAATTTTTATCATATGAAGGAGTTCTTGTACTTTTTGGAAACCTCAAAGAGTCCTCTAACCAATGTCTTTGGTCTCATATCTAAATGATTTTCCATGCTCCTTGTGTGTCCTTTTGAAAAAAATGACTTTTTGTTGACTTTGAAAATGACCTGTAATGTCTTGATTCATATTTTTCAAATGGTGGATCTAATGACCATGGGACCAATTGCATTTGAAATATAATTGAATTTCCTTCAAGATGAGCTTTGGTTTGAATTTTTTGGATGAAGGATGAGAGAGTTATGACCAGTCAAAGTTCAGTTGACTTTTTAGGAGAAAACCCTAATTTTGAAACTTAGGGTTTTGTTGATTTTTGATCTTTCCTTGATGAATTATGATCAACCAATGATCAAATGATGAATCTTTTGACAAAATATGGATGTTGACAAAAAATTTCATTTTTTGACTGTCTGTTGACTTTTTGGTCAAACGGGTCGTCTGTTGACTGTTTGAGCTGCTGACTGTGCGTCTGAGTGAATTGAAGTTTGAAAATTTGTATGGTGGTACTTTGAGATATATGGAGGTCCATGAAATCAATTTGAGGTCTCAAAAACTTGTTCTCTTGAAAAAACAAGAAAACCCTAGTTAGGGACTGTTTGTGTAGGAGACAGTTAAGCGTACCTGATTTTTGTGCAGTGCTGAGTCTCTGCTAATCATGTGATATTCAGAAGACTTCTAGAACAAAAATCTTGGAATTTTGAAATGCAAAAGATTGATTTGATTGATGTTACAAAACACGGAGAATTGCACTGTCAGCGGGTTTGATTGTCAACTGACTGTCCGGGTATTAACATAACAGTTAAAGTGAAAATTCAACAGTTAAAGTTAATTTTTTTTGTTGTTTTTGTTTTGTGTTAATGATGAAAATTTATTTACATGAGTGATTAGAAAAACACAAACATAATAAATAAATAATATATACTGTATGCGAGCAAAATTACCGATAATAATAAATTTGAGTGGAAGTAGGATTTCAAAGAAAGTGTATGGTAGGGTTTGAAAAAAAAGTTAGGATTTGATTTTGAAAGAAAGAGATTTTGGAAAATAATAGAATATAGTACAAAAATTAGTGGGAAACAAAAGTTAATAATAATTTACTTGTTACCAGTACAGTCTGAATCCCCAGACTTTGCGTCTGCAAAAAGATTTAGTTCTGTACTAATTGCGTCAGTACTATTTATCTGTAAATATATCTCAAATAAATAGCGTGTGTGAAGTAATAAACAATACTTGGCGTTTGTGTAAGAATAAATTCAACAGCGAGCCAAAATACCGTATAAGAAAAATTCTAAAAACCAAGTATTCATAAATCAGGATATTTATGGGATAAAAATCCAAGATTATATGAAGCTCTTAATTTTTAGATTGAAGTTTTTCTTGAAAAAAGATGCTGGCAAATTTTGGGGTATAACACGTAGCAAGTAGGATTCCGATTCAACAAGAGTGACACTATTGTCTTGAACTCTATCTCAGACATCAATCTCGCACACAATCTTTTCTTAAGGTGTATTCTTAATAGCCCGTGCTTTTAATGGCCCTGCACGTGTATCCCGGTTTAGTGAAGGCTCTAGGAATTCTGCCTCGAAATTTCCTAGGAACCAGCCTCAGTTCCACAATCACATAGGTGAGTCTATCAAGAGTACTCCTGTAGCCTAGGTACTCCCTCATACAAAGTATAGATCTCATTAAGAGTTTCTATTATCTCATCCTCCTATTACTTCCGGATTCATGCTTCTTTTATTTACTCTAGCATGATCGCCTCATATTACTCACAACTTGTTATTACCCATTGAACCTATTTCTTGGGATCTCTAGTCATTTAGGTCGGGTTACCATCATGAGCAACTCATTTATGTATAGGCATTAATCCCATCTTTTTAGATGTATTATGGCCTTTCTCTCTAGCTAATCCTTTCGTCAAAGGATCTGCTAAGTTTTCATCAGTGCGTACATGATCCACTCTTACAACTCCTTTAGAGATACAATCTCTAAAGGCATTGTGCTTTCTTCTTATTTGACGTCTTTTACCATTATAATAACGGTTCTCAAATTATGCAATAGCCGCGGTACTATCTCAGTGGATCAACACAACTGGCATAAGTTTTTCCCATAAAGGAATTTCAGCTAGCAAGCATCTTAACCATCTTGCTTCTTCACTAGCATTTGCTAATGCTATCATTTCAGGATCCATCGTGGACTGAGCCAGGATAGTCTGTTTCTTTGATTTCCAAGATACAGCTCCTCCAACTATGTTGAATACATAGCCACTGGTAGATTTGGAATCACCTGACATGGTATTCCAATCTGCATCATTGTATCCTTCAAGTACAACAGGAAATCTCTGATAAAGTAGGCCGATATCTACGGTCCTTTTAAGGTACCTTATGACTCGCTCAATAGCTTGACATTGCTCGTTACTCGGTCTACTCATAAATCTGCATAGCAATTTTACGACATATGCAATGTCGGGTCTAGTACAATCAGTGGCATACTTAAGTCTGCCAATGATGCTCGTATACTCTATTTGTCTTACACTTTCACAAGTGTTCTTAAAAAGTTTCACACTTGGATCATAAGGTGTGCACACATGTTTACAATCAAAGTATTTACATTTATTTAAGATCTTCTCCACATAGTATGATTGATCCTAAGAAATTTCTTGTTCGGATTTTGTGATCTTGATGCCAAGAATCACACTCGCTTCTCCGAGGTCTTTCATATCTAAGTTTTTGCACAACAATGATTTCATAGCATTAACGGTGTGAATGTTTGATCCAAATATGAGTAAATCGTCTATGTATAGACATATGATAGTGCAAATGTGATTCTCAGATTTGTAATAAACGCATTTGTCACTTTCATTCACTTTGTACCCATTCGATATCATTAAGTTATCAAAATTTTCATGCCATTGCTTAGGAGCTTGTTTTAACCCATACAAGGACTTATCTAACTTACAGACCTTATTTTCTTGTCCATGGATCACAAAACCTTCCGGTTGTTCCATATAGATTTCTTCTTCTAAGTCACCGTTTAAGAAAGTTGTTTTTATATCCATTTGGTGTACTATCAAGTTATAAATAGCAGCAATTGAGATAAGTACCCTAATGGATATAATTCTAGTGACTGGAGAGTAGGTGTCGAAGAAATCCACATTTTCTCATTGTCTAAAACCCTTGGCTACAAGGAGAGCCTTGTATTTATCAATAGTTCCATCAGGTTTTAGTTTCTTTTTCAAAACCCATTTACAACCGATTGGTTTGCAACCAGGAGGCAAGTCTACTAAATTCCAGGTCTTATTAGATTCAAGAGAATCTATCTCATCATTAATAGCTTCTTGCCATAAGTCTGCATCCAGAGATGACAGTGCTTCTTGAAGATTTATTGGATCTTCTTCTACATTATAGGTCGCATAGTCAGGCCCATAGTCTTTAGAGACTCTTACTCTTTTACTTCATCGAAGTTCTATTTCTACATTTTCGTTGCTTTCTGTGCTTCTTATCACAAGAATGTGACTCGATTTAGTGCCCCCACTATTTCTCAATTTGAAGGGAAATTCGTATTCATAGAAATCAACATCATTTGATTCTATGATCGCTTTTGCTTTTAGGTCATGAAACCTATATGCCTTACTGTTTGCTGCATATCTAATGAATACATATTCATATGCTCTACTAGCGAGTTTAACTCGTTTCGGATCCGGATTTCTGACAGAAGCCAGACATCCCCAAGTTCTCAAATAAGACAAGATTGGTTATCTTTTCTTTAATATATCATAAGGAGATATATTACTCTTTGACTTGGGAACTCTATTCAGGACATAACAAATAGTCAATAAATTTTCCCACACCAGTGAGGTGCAGCACCAGAATTCGTTATAATTGCAACAATAAGTTCAGTAAGATTTCTATTCTTTCTTTCTTTCTGCTTTACCATTCATTTCAGATCAGTACGGAGCAGTCGTTTCATGTACAATTCCATGTTGTTTATAAAAATAATTAAATAAATTAGAATCATACAATTTACCTATCACTACAAGTTCTTACTAAATCATTTTCAAATTCTTTACACAGTTTTTAAACTTATCAATTTCATTCACAAAAATATCATTCTTTGTGATGATGGTGTACAAATCTACCCCAATAAACTGACTAAATCTTTCCTTATTTAGAAGAAGAAAAGATAAAAAAAACATAAACATGATTCTTTATAATATCAGAAGTATACATGACATTCTTCAAGATTAAAGTCTTTTCATAGGTGGAACATGCTCCACTTCTCCAATATCGACAACATTAGTGGTGTGGGCATCTCCCAACAACACTTTCTTATCTTTAGTATTCGTGTATGTTTTAAACATAACACGATCATGACGAGAGACGCCTGTGTTTATCCACCAACCATCAAATCTATCAACCATGTTGATTTCAATGATCATATGAATAAATTTTCCATTAGCTAGGTTAACCCGTGCATTACGGGCTGTTAGAACAAGATTTGTTCTTATCAATTATCTTAGTTTTGATGATAACAATAATATGAATTTTGCTTAAGATAATATGGTACTCTAATCCAATGCAATTTCCCTTTCAGGAAATATATAAAGAGTACGCATAATTCAGCGCTCAGAAGTTGTGTCTCAAATGGTTCAGCATGCAACATCAGAACATGGTCTGGCAAGACATCAGAAGATGGTCGAAGCAGAATCAGAACATGGGTCTATGGAAGCATCAGAAGAACATGAGATCAGAAGCACTGAAGATCAGAAGATGGTATCACGCTCAGAAGCACTTCAAGGTCAGAAGATCAGAAGATGCTATGCACCAAGCTGTTTGACTCTGATGATATTCAAACGTCGTATTCACAAACATCAGATCAGAAGAAAGTACAGGTGGCAGACTACGCTGACTGACAAAAGGAACGTTAAAGCTACTAAAGGCTACGTCAGTAGACACAGCGTGAACAAGGCTCGAGGTAGTTGACAAAAGCGTATAACATTAAATGCAATGCTGTACGGAACACGCAAAGCATTAAATGCACTCAACGGTCATCTTCTCAACGCCTATAAATATGAAGTTCTGATGAGAAGCAAGGTTAACGATTCTGCACCAAAACAACTTATATTAAACTTGCTGAAACGCTGTTCAATCAAAGCTCAGAATCTTCATCAAAGCTCACTACATTGCTGTTGTAATATTTTAGTGAGATTAAGCTTAAACGTTAAGAGAAATATCACAGTTGTGATTATCGCTTTTAAGAAGCATTTGTAAACTCTTGAATAGATTACATTAAGTTGTAAGGAACTAGAGTGATCGTGTTGATCAGAATACTCTAGGAAGTCTTAGCAGTTGGCTGAGCAGTTTGTAACTAGAGTGATCAGGTTGATCAGTAGACTCTAGAAAAGTCTTAGAGGGTATCTAAGCAGTGTTCCTGGAGTGATCAAGTTGTGATCTGTAGACTCTGGAAGACTTAGTCGCGGACTAAGTGGAAAACCATTGTAATCCGTGCGATTAGTGGATTAAATCCTCAGTTGAGGTAAATCATCTCTGCGGGGGTGGACTGGAGTAGCTTCGTTAACAACGAACCAGGATAAAAATAATTGTGCAATTTATTTTTATCGTCCAAGATTTAAAGTAACACTTATTCAATCCCCCCCTTTCTAAGTGTTTTTCTATCCTTCAATTGGCATCAGAGCGCCGGTTCTAAGGTGCAAGCACTTAACCGTGTTTAGAAAAGATTCAGGAAGAGAAAAACGCTTCATTTAAAAGATGGCTGGTGAAACTCCGACAAATCCACCTGCATCTACATCTGGCTCTGCTGAGCAATACAACGGTAACAATGGTTATACAAGACCGCCGGTATTTGAGGGTGAAAACTTTGAATACTGGAAAGATAAACTGGAAAGTTACTTTCTTGGTCTAGATGGTGATCTATGGGATCTTCTGATGGATGGTTACAAACATCCAGTAAATGCCAGTGGCGTAAAGCTGACAAGGCAAGAAATGAATGATGATCAAAAGAAGCATTTCAGGAATCATCATAAATGCAGAACTGTTTTGCTGAATGCTATCTCTCATGCTGAGTATGAGAAGATATCTAACAGGGAAACGGCCTATGACATATATGAGTCCTTGAAAATGACTCATGAGGGAAATGCTCAAGTCAAGGAGACTAAAGCTCTAGCCTTAATCCAGAAGTATGAAGCCTTCAAGATGGAGGATGATGAAGACATTGAAAAGATGTTTTCGAGATTTCAAACTCTGACTGCTGGATTGAGAGTTCTTGACAAAGGATACACCAAGGCTGATCATGTAAAGAAGATCATCAGAAGCTTACCCAGAAGATGGGGTCCTATGGTGACTGCATTCAAGATTGCAAAGAATCTAAATGAAGTTTCTCTGGAAGAGCTTATCAGCGCCTTGAGAAGTCATGAAATAGAGCTGGACGCAAATGAGCCTCAAAAGAAAGGTAAGTCTATTGCATTAAAATCCAATATCAAGAAATGCACTAACGCTTTTCAGGCTAGAGAAGAAGATCCTGAAGAATCAGAATCTGAAGAAGAAGATGAACTGTCCCTGATCTCCAGAAGGCTAAATCAACTCTGGAAGACCAAGCAAAGGAAGTTCAGAGGCTTCAGAAGTTCAAGGAAATTTGAACGTGGAGAATCTTCTGATGATAGAAGATTTGACAAGAAGAAGGTCATGTGCTATGAATGCAATGAGCCTGGACACTACAAGAATGAATGTCCAAATCTTCAGAAGGAAAGTCCCAAGAAAAAGTTTCATAAGAAGAAAGGTCTTATGGCAACCTGGGATGAGTCAGAAGATGATTCAGAAGATGAGCAGGCCAACTGTGCGCTGATGGCGACAGAAGATGACGGATCAGAATCTACATCAGAATCAGATTCTGAAGAGGTATTTTCTGAACTTACTAGAGATGAGTTAGTTTCCGGATTAACTGAACTTCTGGAATCCAAGTCTCAGATTTGTATTAAATACAAAAAGCTGAAAAAGCTATTTGAATTTGAAACAAAGAGGCTTGAATTGGAAAATTCTGAATTAAAAGAAAAACTTTTAAAATTATCCAATAATGTTGGATCTCCTTCTGATTCAGAAAAATCCACTCCCAGTCTAAACCATATTCTGAAAGAATATGATTTAAGTTTCAGGAAATTCTTATCTAGAAGTATTGGCAGAAGTCAGCTAGCTTCTATGATATATGCTGTGTCTGGAAACAAAAGAGTCGGCATTGGTTTTGAGGGTGAAATCCCATACAAACTTGAACCTGTTGATGAGATGAAAATCACATACAAGCCATTGTATGATCAGTTCAAGTATGGCCACTCTCATGATATTAGGCACACTTCACATGCACAAAGTTTTCACATAACACACACCAAGAAGCATGTAACACAACCTAGGAAATATCATGAAACTCATATTAAAAATTATCATGCTGTTCCTCCTATTGCTTACAATGTTAAATCCAAGTTCAATCAGAACTTGAGAAAATCTAACAAGAAAGGACCCAAAAAGATGTGGGTACCTAAGGATAAGATTATTCCTATTGCAGATATCCTTGGCTGCAAAAAGGACAAGGCACAACATGTCATGGTACCTGGACTCTGGATGCTCGCGACACATGACAGGAAGAAGGTCTATGTTCCAAGACCTGGTGCTTAAGTCTGGTGGAGAAGTCAAGTTCGGAGGAGATCAGAAGGGCAAGATAATTGGCTCTGGAACTATAAAGTCTGGTAACTCTCCTTCCATCTCTAATGTACTTCTTGTAGAAGGATTAACACATAACCTCTTATCTATCAGTCAATTGAGTGACAATGGTTATGATATAATCTTTAATCAAGAGTCTTGCAAGGCTGTAAATCAGAAGGATGGCTCAATCCTATTTACAGGCAAGAGGAAGAACAACATTTATAAGACAGATCTGCAAGATCTTATGAGTCAGAAGGTGACTTGTCTTATGTCTGTTTCTGAAGAGCAGTGGGTCTGGCACAGAAGACTAGGTCATGCTAGTTTGAGAAAGATTTCTCAGATTAACAAACTGAATCTGGTCAGAGGACTCCCTAATCTGAAATTCAAATCAGATGCTCTTTGTGAAGCATGTCAGAAGGGCAAGTTCTCCAAACCTGCATTCAAGTCCAAGAATGTTGTTTCTACCTCAAGGCCATTAGAACTCTTGCACATTGATCTGTTTGGCCCAGTCAAAACAGCATCTGTCAGAGGGAAGAAATATGGATTAGTCATCGTAGATGATTATAGCCGCTGGACTTGGGTAAAATTCTTGAAACACAAGGATGAGACTCATTCAGTGTTCTTTGATTTCTGCATTCAGATTCAATCTGAAAAAGAGTGTAAAATCATAAAGGTCAGAAGTGATCATGGTGGTGAATTTGAGAACAGATCCTTTGAAGAGTTCTTCAAAGAAAATGGTATTGCCCATGATTTCTCTTGTCCTAGAACTCCACAGCAAAATGGGGTTGTAGAACGAAAGAATAGGACTCTGCAAGAAATGGCCAGAACCATGATCAATGAAACCAATATGGCTAAGCATTTCTGGGCAGAAGCAATAAACACTGCATGTTATATTCAGAATAGAATCTCTATCAGACCTATTCTAAATAAGACTCCCTATGAATTGTGGAAGAATAGAAAGCCCAACATTTCATATTTCCATCCTTTTGGATGTGTATGCTTTATTCTGAACACTAAAGATCATCTTGGTAAGTTTGATTCCAAAGCACAAAAATGTTTCCTTCTTGGATATTCTGAACGCTCAAAAGGCTACAGAGTATACAATACTGAAACATTGGTTGTAGAAGAATCAATCAATATCAGGTTTGATGATAAGCTTGGTTCTGAAAAACCAAAGCAGTTTGATAATTTCGCAGATTGTGATATAGACATATCAGAAGTTGTTGAGCCAAGAAGCAACGCATCAGAAGCAGAGCTTCTCAGAAGCAAAGAATCTGAAGATCAAGTATCAGCTTCTCTGGAGGATCTAAGCATATCTGAAGAACCATCTGTCAGAAGATCATCCAGACTCACCTCTGGTCATTCAGAAGATGTCATTCTTGGAAAGAAGGATGATCCAATCAGAACAAGAGCATTCCTTAAGAACAATGCAGACTGTCAATTAGGTCTTGTATCTTTGATCGAGCCAACTTCTGTTGATCATGCTCTAGAAGATCCAGACTGGATAATTGCTATGCAAGAAGAACTGAATCAGTTTACAAGGAATGATGTTTGGGATCTTGTTCCTAGACCAGATGGATTCAATATAATTGGTACAAAATGGGTCTTCAGAAACAAGCTCAGTGAGAAAGGTGAAGTGGTAAGGAACAAAGCCAGATTGGTGGCTCAGGGTTATAGTCAGCAAGAAGGGATTGACTATACAGAAACCTTTGCACCAGTGGCCAGGTTAGAGTCTATTCGTCTATTAATTTCTTTTGCCACTCAACATAACATCACTCTCTATCAGATGGATGTTAAGAGTGCCTTCTTAAATGGTTATATAGATGAAGAAGTTTATGTCCATCAACCTCCTGGTTTTGAAGACTCTATGTCTCCTAATCATGTTTTTAAACTTAAGAAATCATTGTATGGATTGAAACAGGCTCCCAGAGCTTGGTATGAACGCTTAAGTTCTTTCCTTCTGGATAATGGTTTCACTAGAGGAAAAGTGGACACTACTCTCTTTTGTAAAACCTTTAATAAGGATATTTTAATCTGTCAAATATATGTAGATGATATTATTTTTGGAACATCTAATGCTACACTTGGAAAGGAGTTTGCTAAGTCTATGCAGGCTGAGTTTGAAATGAGCATGATGGGAGAACTCAAGTATTTCCTTGGAATTCAAATAAATCAAACATCAGAAGGAACATATGTTCACCAAACCAAGTATGTGAAGGAACTTCTGAAGAAGTTTAATCTTCTGGACTGCAAAGAAGCCAAAACTCCCATGCATCCAACATGCATCCTAGGTAAGGATGAGGTAAGTAAGAAGGTAGATCAGAAGTTATACAGAGGTATGATTGGATCTCTTCTATATCTGACTGCTTCTAGACCTGACATTCTGTTCAGTGTTTGTTTGTGTGCTAGATTCCAATCAGACCCTAGAGAATCTCATTTAACTGCTGTTAAGAGAATTCTAAGGTATCTGAAAGGTACTACTAATGTTGGTTTAGTTTACAGAAAATCTAAAGAATACAACTTAGTAGGATTCTGTGATGCTGATTATGCTGGAGACAGAATTGAAAGAAAAAGTACTTCAGGAAGTTGCCAATTTCTTGGAAGTCATTTGATCTCCTGGTACAGCAAGAAGCAAGCAACCATTGCTCTATCAACCACAGAAGCAGAATATGTCGCAGCTGCTGGTTGTAGTACACAGATGCTCTGGATGAAGAGTCAGTTAGAAGATTATCAGATATTTGAGAGTAACATTCCTATATTCTGTGATAATACTTCTGCTATATGTTTATCTAAGAATCCTATTCTTCATTCAAAAGCTAAACATATTGAGATTAAACATCATTTCATAAGGGACTATGTTCAGAAGGGTGTTATATCTTTAAACTTTGTTGATACAGACCATCAATGGGCTGATATCTTTACAAAACCCCTGGCTGAAGATAGGTTTAAGTTCATTCTGAAGAACATCAGTATGGATTTATGCCCAGAATGAGAAGATGAGAAGTTCTCATGTATGAGTATCTTCTGAAATGAAAATGGATTATTTTTCCAATCAGAAGTTCTGATTGAATTCTTTTAGAAATTATGATTCGGTTATTACTAACGTTTCATTGTCTAAGTTGATTCAGAACCTCTTTTAAAGCAAAACAGCTGTTACGTTTTATCTCGGGATGGTAAACCTGTCGTTACTATTCATGGATAAGCGCGCGTGCAGTTGAAGGGACGCCGACCATAGGTAACTGTGCTAGTCATCTCATGTGTCTTTATTATCTCTCCTCACGTCACGTAACATTAAATGTTTTTCATCATTCGTTTCATTTTATTTTCCTCTTAAATACTCCTCTAAATGGTTTTTGTATTTGCTAGGAATGTTTCTCATCTTGTTAAACATAGGAACCTTTTGTAATATCTTTTGATTATCAATGAAAAGTTTCTTTGTGTTTTACATTCCAGTAAATGTTTTCTTTTGTCTTATGCATCTGAATCTTTTGAAATATTCTTTTTGATGTTATGACAAAAAGGGGGAGAAGATAAATGATAAATGATTTGATTAAATCTATCAGTTGCTGGGTAAAAGCTCCCACACATTCACTAACAAGAACTGCAAGTTCTATATGGTTTAAGTGTTTTGCAGGTACAGAGAAGTGAAGTAAATCTTCAGAAGCAAACACTAGAAGCAAAACCATAAGAAGCGTTATTCTGTAAAAGGAATAAGCTCTTGGAAACCGAAGCAAGCTGAGTGCTGTCAAGCTTCAGAGATCAGAAGCGAGAAAGAAGAATGAATCAGAAGCACTGATAATAGAATTTGAATATCATTGTCTATCCTGTTCTGACAAAATTCTATTTGCTCTGATACATATAATGTTATGGCTCTGATACATTATTTGCTCTGATATATTATTTCAGCCTATATGGCTCTGATACATATAATGTGTTTCAAAAATACATTTTATGTTCTAACTCGTTCATGCTGACTTTTGTCGTTTAGTTTTTGTTCTGTAACATTTCAGGATGTAGAGATGCTCTGATGATGCTCTGGTACATTCAACAATGTTCTGATACAAATCTAGCATGAAGTGATGTTGGTAGACATTCAAAGTTCTGAAGCTATCCGAGGGAAGCAGAAATCAGAAGATGTGAATGTTCTAAAAGATCCAGAAAACTCAAGTTCTGAAGCTATCCTGAATGGAAGCAGAAATCAGAAGCTGTGAATGTTCTGAAGATCAAAGAAATTCAAGTTCTGAAGCTGTCCTGAATGGAAGCAGAAGTCAGAAGCTGTGAATGTTCTGAAGATCAAAGAAATTCAAGTTCTGAAGCTGTCCACGATGGAAGCAGGAATCAGAAGCTGTGAGTGATCTAAGGATCTAAAGAAATTCAAGTTCTGAAGCTGTCCAATGGAAGCAGAAGTCAGAAGCTATGAATTCTCTGAAGACAGAAGCTTATATGATCGTCTCTACCGAAATAATCAGGGAAGTCTTTTATTAAAGTTCTTCGAGTATTTATTTCAGGGGGAGATTATTTATCTCAGGGGGAGATTGTTAATCTCAGGGGGAGACATATTCATATGCTTATGCTATAGCTGTGTAATTTGTCTTTTGCCGTCTACTCTTTCTGATCGCAAATTCATATCATTTATATATGTTTTTGTCATCATCAAAAAGGGGGAGATTGTTAGAACAAGATTTGTTCTTATCAATTATCTTAGTTTTGATGATAACAATAATATGAATTTTGCTTAAGATAATATGGTACTCTAATCCAATGCAATTTCCCTTTTAGGAAATATATAAAGAGTACGCATAATTCAGCGCTCAGAAGTTGTGTCTCAAATGGTTCAGCATGCAACATCAGAACATGGTCTGGCAAGACATCAGAAGATGGTCGAAGCAGAATCAGAACATGGGTCTATGGAAGCATCAGAAGAACATGAGATCAGAAGCACTGAAGATCAGAAGATGGTATCACGCTCAGAAGCACTTCAAGGTCAGAAGATCAGAAGATGCTATGCACCAAGCTGTTTGACTCTGATGATATTCAAACGTCGTATTCACAAACATCAGATCAGAAGAAAGTACAGGTGGCAGACTACGCTGACTGACAAAAGGAACGTTAAAGCTACTAAAGGCTACGTCAGTAGACACAACGTGAACAAGGCTCGAGGTAGTTGACAAAAGCGTATAACATTAAATGCAATGCTGTACGGAACACGCAAAGCATTAAATGCACTCAACGGTCATCTTCTCAACGCCTATAAATATGAAGTTCTGATGAGAAGCAAGGTTAACGATTCTGCACCAAAACAACTTATATTAAACTTGCTGAAACGCTGTTCAATCAAAGCTCAGAATCTTCATCAAAGCTCACTACATTGCTGTTGTAATATTTTAGTGAGATTAAGCTTAAACGTTAAGAGAAATATCACAGTTGTGATTATCGCTTTTAAGAAGCATTTGTAAACTCTTGAATAGATTACATTAAGTTGTAAGGAACTAGAGTGATCGTGTTGATCAGAATACTCTAGGAAGTCTTAGCAGTTGGCTGAGCAGTTTGTAACTAGAGTGATCAGGTTGATCAGTAGACTCTAGAAAAGTCTTAGAGGGTATCTAAGCAGTGTTCCTGGAGTGATCAAGTTGTGATCTGTAGACTCTGGAAGACTTAGTCGCGGACTAAGTGGAAAACCATTGTAATCCGTGCGATTAGTGGATTAAATCCTCAGTTGAGGTAAATCATCTCTGCGGGGGTGGACTGGAGTAGCTTCGTTAACAGCGAACCAGGATAAAAATAATTGTGCAATTTATTTTTATCGTCCAAGATTTAAAGTAACACTTATTCAATCCCCCCCTTTCTAAGTGTTTTTCTATCCTTCACGGGCTACACCAAGTTCAAGCATTACAAGATACATTTCTTAGTCATATGACTTGGTTTTCCGCAGTTGAAACAAAGGGAAAACAATGTCATTTCTTTGAGGTGGTGTTGTTGTCTAGTTGGAGCAACTAGGGCCATAGAAGGGTTCCCATTCTTAACTCGGTTCACAATATTGCAGTTCTAATTCTATAATGTTTTTCCATATGGCTTTAGTGTAACACCCTTCTAAACCCCGCGGAAATTTTAATAAATAATCAGAGTAAAAATATAAATACAAGGGTGCCACAATTATTTAAAAACAAATAAACCAATCATGGTCAAGGTCATGCTTTATTAGGAAACGATTCACCAAAACACAATCATGTTTAACCCAGCGGAATACGAAACATCATCAAATACAACCAAAATGGGATCATAATCCAACACCAAATAAATTAGATAATTTCATAAAACTCTATAACTATCGTTCCCCAGTGTTACAGATCAGAGCATGACCGACACGACCCAACATAAACGGATAAACTCTATGAGTCATCCTCACCGAGCACTAATGCCGCTACTTCTCAAATCTGAAAAATGTCAACAAGTAAGGGTGAGTCTCATTCTCAATTAATCAATGTTATGCAATCATAAGCAATAAAACATCATAACATATCATTCATCCAATTTGACATATATTCAGATATTCAATTATTATTCATCTATCACAACAAATACAACACCAAACATAACACAAAAATCAACTTAATCATGTTATGACAAAGATGCATATGACCGACTGACACTATGCATGTGGTACCAATAATCCGTGGAATCAATCCACCTAACCGATCTACGCCTCATCGAGATACGGCCCACCGACACAATTTCCACACAATGGGAAATATGTCCACCAACGATCCAAACCTCACCGGGATCCAACATCAATGCATATGAATGAATGTACACATATACCATACTTAAAAACATCACCGATCCGATGCACCACATCGTCTCATCATAACTCACCATTTTCATCACCGAATAAGTATGTACACGCTGCACAATCATTCAATTATTCACGTATATTTACATCAAATATATCATTCAATCATCACCGTCATATTATCACAAAAATCATGATAATAGTCACAACAAATCTATCACCGCATCAACACATTGTCACATTCAAAAATATATGCACACAATGTTACATTCAATCATACATGTCCACATATAACATATAATCATCACATTAATAATAATAACGGTTCATTCACCATCACACTGAAACATTGTCATGTTTACACAATTCCACATACCAACAATGTATATCACCGAAGCAATTAAATAATCTTTTAAAAATAATTCGGGTCACTACCCATCTCACCAATTCATCATATAAAATATTTAATTTGCTTCACAACGCCCCAAACGGCACTAAGAAAGGATACACGGATCAAAAGATACGCTATTTCTAAGTTTGGAAAAATGTTCTGCCCAGCAAGGTCCGCTCAGCGGAGCACCAGCGGGACTAGGCAGAAGCAAACTATGTTGGAACCTCCGCTCAGCAGACCCCCCTCCGCTCAGCGGGCCGGCGATTTCAGAAATTCTCAGGTCTGTGACAGACATACGATTTCGCCTTCCTTTCACCCAAAATTCATTCCGAACATCATATAAAGGTATAAAAACACAGTAGACATCATCACACATCATCAAACATCATTAAAACACATTTTCCAATCATAATTTCATGCAATATCATCAATCTCCCCAAATCCAACAATCCCAATCCCAATATACTCAATCGAATCGAATCACATATCAATCTATTCTATTACCTACAATCGCATAATAGAAATTAACTAGAAGAGTCCCCCCTTACCTCGATTCACGGTTGGATTCTATTTCTCTTCGCGTTCTCTATACGTATTCCTCCATGTTCTTCGTGCCCTAGCTCTCTCCTTCTGCCTCTTCTCAAAACTTTAATCGTGCAGAATGATTCCCTCTTTTCTCTTTTCTCTTTTTACCCCTAAGACCCCTAATATGGTCTTCCCATATTGCCCTCAATTACTCTTCACAATTGACCACTCTTGCCCTTAATATCTCTAACACTGATATTGTTTTATTTTACTAATTAAAATAATTCCACTCATTATTCTAATTATTCTAAAATACACCAAAATTCATCAATACAGCTAAGCATCACGCTAAAATAATTAGTTTAGAATTTGGGGTGTTACATTTAGAACCACACCGAATTTATTTTTGTTGTTTAAAACAACCAAGACTTTTCTATTTAATCATGCCTTTGATATTCTTCTTTAATGAGAATAATCAGTCTCTAAATAAAAATTATTTTATTTTGTAATAAAACATAATTCTTAAAAACTTTCAAACTAGGGGCAGTTTGTCAATAATAAAAGAAATTCGAATCGCTTATAAATACATACCTTCAGTGATGATCTTATGAGCAATCTTTTGAAGTTCGTGACTGAGTTTCTTTGGACCTTTCAACTACCATCTGATACTTCACGTAGTTGCTAAAATCATTCTTCTGTTCTCCAGCTTCTTCAATGTCATACTTGTTTTTCAGAGCATCTTAAACATATTTTTAAGTATCACAGTTACTGTAATAGTCATACAGATCATTTGTGATTCCATTCAGAATGTTAAAATCATTCTTTCTATAAGGTGATTTCTTTTCTAAGCTGTAAATTATTCGCTTTAATTTGTGTAACAGATTCAACTTCAACACTATTACGTGTTCCTTTTGATCCTCAGATTTCTTAACGTTAGTTTGTTCGGTTGATCCAAAAGGAGCAACAAAATGTCGTCGGTCAAAAAGTTAGCTATCTTTTTCAACATTAAGAAGAAAATCATCATTTCTTGCCAACATTTGAAGTGACATTTCTCAAACATCAATAGTTTTTCAAAGAAAGTATCCGCAGAAGTACCAATAATTTCTTCAGTAGCCATGGCAATTCGAAACGTCTTAAAATTGTTGGATCACGATTCTAACAAGTTTGCCACCGAAGAAATTACCGGGTCGAGTCGCGGATCGGTATGCTTTCTTTAAGACGTTTCGCGGTACTGCCAAAATTATGCAAAGCAGCTCTTAATAACCACGACGCCTCCAGGATAAAACAACCCAGTTCTATACTATACGATTACTACTTGCACGGTAGATGATCGGTTTAGAAATACACCCTCAGATGGTACTAGGACCATTCAAATATGGTATGAATACCATTTTAGTATCTGGTATAAAGACCAGTCGTAGTAATTTCTCAAACCAAGAGAAATTTCAATAATTCTCTAAAGAGAATCCAAAAAAAAAATTATACTTATAATTTCTCAACTCAAACGAGGAGAAATTAACGTTATTCTCTAAAGAGAATTCAAGAAGGTACTCGGAAAATTCAACGAGTAGAAAGAAAGGGGGAGAAGTTGGCGCTTCGACAATTCGAAAGACGCGGAGTTATGAGAGTGAGGAAGGAAAAACTCAAAATAAGTTTTTGGTGTGGTTTGGAATGAAACAAGTGACTTCCTTATATAATGAAGTAAACAAGCCAAGATTTTTAATCTAAGCGATGTGGGACTAAGGAGTATTTTCAACTAACACACAATGTGGGACTTGACTTAGGAACTTTTTCAATTCATCTCCCTATTTTGGAATAATAACATAATGTTCCAACACCTTCCACTTTAACTTCCACCTTAACTCCATCATTATTTTGACTCTTATTGGAAGCCTTCTTAATAGCTTTAAAACTTTAAAGGTGGAGCATACAAGTTTTTTTATGCCTGTGACATGCTAAACCGAAGATAACACCAACGTATGCATTACTCTTGTCTCACAATGTGGTGTTTCAAATCTATGTAGAGAGGAGCACATTTAAGAGATAAGTAATTGTGATTTTGTTAGAAGATTCAATCACAATCATAAGAGGAGCACATGAGAAACAACATTGCTTGCACACAACAACCTATGTTGATCTTTGTTGTGTTGGTCTTTATTTTGCAGTATGGAAATTACCAGAGGAAACTACTTGCAGTATAGTCTTTGTTGTGTTGGTTTTTCCTTGCCTACATTACTATTCCCAATCTTTCAACAGTTTCATTCTACTATGAAACCGAGGTTCTAAAGCTTGAAGAATCTTTCTTAGGGACATCACGAGTTGTTGGGTGGTTAGGACTCATGCTTGGAACATTCACTTATAACAGTCACCTAAAGCATATGACGCTGCGAAGAATTCTCATGTACGCTCATGTTGCGTTGGCCTTCTTGAATCTTCTGCAGATTGTTGTTGTGTCTAGAAAAAATATTGCCTTTGGAGTATCAGACAAGGTTATGGTGCTCTTTGGCTCAGCTCTTGTTGATGCAATCAATCAATTCAATATTGAACATAGATTCAAGATCTTTTGACAATATTCTGCAAGTTTATTATATGGTTGTACTTGTAGAGTCCCACGTCGAAAGTATTTTACCAAAAGAAAGAGTTTATAAACCTCTTTTATACAACAATGTTTAAATAATAAATATTGGGCTTTGTGGAATGTCAATGGACTTAAAGTTCCAAAATATATTGTAGTAATTGATTTATCGATAAATAAATACTTATAAAAAATATTAATAAAAATAATTTAAGAAAAAGTAATAAAAATTTAATATATATAAAAAAAGGAAAAAAATATACTAAAAAAATTATTAATGAAAATAATTTAACAAAAAGTAATAAAATATAATAAAAATTGTATATATAAAAAAAACTAAAAAAATTTCCACGTGGAATTTAATTAATAATTAAAAAATGAAATAAAAGTCCACCTGGAAGTCCATGTCACTAAATAAATAGAATCTGAGATGAAATAGTGTGCACGGGGTCAAATTGACGATCTGAGTATTACGAGGGGGGAATCAAAAAATATTTTTTTACAGGGGCTAAAATCAAATCTCGCTAATATTACAGGGGGATTTATATATTTAACCCTATTTTTAATAATAAATAAAAGGGTATTTTTGTATTTTAAGTAACTTGTACTATGGTCAAAATGTTGTCATATGGTTTAGTGAATGAATTTTAGTTTTTGTCTAGTCCATAATCTTGATTTTTATCCTGTCCCATAAATATTTTTTAAATCAGACGTTATACAACTAGAATTGTGATGTCCAGTCCCTTATTTTTTTAACAGATCAAACACACCCATAATGTTAAAAAGAAGCCTACAAAATATAAATTAGTAACAATTCTTTAATACAAATTTACTATGGATAACTAGGGCTAGACAATCGGTCGGTTTAGATCAGTTTCGGGTTTAAAACTTAAATCCGGTGTACACCGCAATTTCATTTTTAAGGTCCAACTCCGACCGATAAATTTTGGTTTTTGACGGATTAGATTAACTCGGTTTGGCGAATAAATCAGGTCGGTTTAGTCGGTTTAACATTTATTAAATAAATTTATAAAAATGACTCATCATTTATAAAATTCAAAGACATTTAACTTTTAATGTTTTTTTTAAAAAAATTATCAAAATTTGAGAATAAACAAATGAAAAAGTATTCTTTATTATTGAAAAAAATTATTATTATGTTATAATATTTTAAATATCATTTAACGTTAATTTGACCATTGTCATATTTTAAACCACAAACTAAATAATACTCAAATTTTCATGTTGCATATGTAGTCTTGTGATTAGACAATGACGCAATTACATTATAAAAATTATAATAATCTTATAATATTATGAACCCCATTTTTATACTGAGTCAATCACATAGTAATAAAAATAAATAAAATAATTATTAATCAAGTTCGATCGATTTTGGTTTTCGTCGGGTCCTAAATAATCATCTGAACCCGATCGAAACAACCATATACTATCCAAATTAAACAACGGAATCAACCCGACCCGATCCGTTTGCATAAAAAAAACTATGTGTCGGTTAGTTTGAATCAGACTGTTCAAATTTGTCCACCCCTATGAATAACTTTAGGATTCGATTATGAGTACAAAGCATTTTTTAAATATGATTACAATATTATAATAATAACAAATTTATTTATAAGCAAAAAGTTTATCTTTCTATCATTTCATTTGTCACTTTAATAGGAATATGAATGACTGGATTGCAGAAATGGTCAATTCAATGTAGGGATGGCAATGGGCAGGGTTTGGGCAGGGTACTATAGTACCCATCCCCATATCCGCAGTTAAAAAAAAACCCGTACCCGAACCCAAACCCGCGTGGGTATCAATATTCATGCCTGTACCCTGCGGGTACCTCAATGCCCATACCCGTACCCGTTTACCCGCATTTATAGTAAACTTAAATCGTTTCATTACAAAATATCATATAATTCAAGTCTTTTTAACAATATTAAAAAAATTATGTATGTTATTGTTGCATTAAGAAACAAATAAACACTTTTATTAAAATGTGTAATGATTTAATAGCGATATATTTTTAAAAAATTTAGAATCATGCATTTTTATATAATAATATAAATGACATTATAGAAATATGTAGTGTGGGTATGTGGGGCGGGTTGGGTAGTAAGGTACCCGTGTCCGCACCCATACCCGCATATTTTAATGGGTAATTACCCGTGCCCATACCCATTTTTATGGGTATTTACCCTACCCGATATGGGGTTTTTTGTGGGTACCCACTGGGGATGGGCCAAATTGCCATCCCTAAATTTAGACATTATCGGTTCATTGCAGAACAAATTCAATTTGTGTTTTGTAATACACTATTCTAGGATTATTTCCTAAGTTAGAAGAATAGAGTATTTGTTTTATAACTGTGATTTATCATGCCATATATTTAGTAATTATACAAGCACTTGGGAGAGTGTTTGAGTGAAAGTAAGAGGGGTCTCAGACTAAGGCAAAGTCTAGATCAAAGATCTTGGGTAGTATTATGAAAAGGGCATTGAACTGGGAGAGTTCAGATGAAACTGTCTTGTTCTATTGACTACTAAGAGTGAATTTCCTTTCATTTAACTGATGTCCTCTAAACGTAGGTGACTTTGTCCCGAACTAGGTTAATGATTCTTGTGTCATTTACTTGTTTGTTATTTTTGTTACGCCTTTTTATTGTCATACACATTGTTCCAACATTGTATGTGAAATCCTATCACATATCAAACAGAATTTCACATTTACACGATCGAATCCTAAAGTTCAAATGATATTTTGGAAGTTATGAGATGCGTGAGAGGGGTGGGGGGAATTTCTCATGAAATTTTTGAATAGCGAGTTAGACTAAACCTAAAGAGTAATCGATAAAAATCATTTTCGTTGAGAGATTTTATTTTTAAATAACTAAGAATTATTTCATATATTTATTCCATAATTGTTTGATTACTTTTAAATGGCTCAGGACTCAGTTTGTTACTCAGATCTATTAATGATAGCCTAAATATTTAAGGGGTCATTTATCACAGGGAAGAATGTGAAAAACTTAATTTTCATAAATTAGATTTTTAGGGTAACCCTAATTTATCTTTGGTAGTTTTTGAACCCATTATAATAGGTGTTTTTGTTCCTTTACACAATATTTTCTAAGTCGACTAACCATTTCTCCAAAGATTTTGAAAAAACTATTTAGGCTACCAACCAGTGCCTAGGTGATCTAATTCAAATCGACAACCAAGCTCTTGAAATAACCATTGGAACCAACAACCAACCCAAATATGCAATTGGGTTAGATGAATACTAGGTTGGACAACTAGAATGAGCTTGTAAGTTCTAGGTTTGAAACTCTTACATTCACGTTGACAAATGTTTTTGCATCCTTTGCAGTTTCTTCCTCCCATATATCAGTTTCGTAAGTATATAATCTTCTTCATCAATTCCCTCTAGTTATAAAAATATTTTTCACATTCATCAAATTTTCCTACTATGTTTCCTCGCTCATTACCATTGCTTATACTAGTCAGAGACCCGTGTTGTCGCCCGGGTGCATTATTTGTGGTGTAATATTTTTTGAAAAATACGAAAAAAATATGAAGTAAAGAAGTTTGACCGGATTGCATATGTAAAATAAAAATTAACCATTTAAAAAAAATTATTAATAAAATATTAATAGTATAAAAATTAGGTTCTAATGAGATTTAATAGCTAAGTTATAATGAGAAGTTTTAAATTGTGAAATGGAGAAAGAAACTTGTGACATGGGAGAAAGAAAAAAATCTTGCTTGGAGCTGGATCGGTGGCGATCGCTTTGTATTAACACTGTTGTTTTGATCTATTGATATATCCTTATTTAAGAAAAAGTAATAATTTGATAATGACCCGTAAGATTAAAAGTTAATTGTTTGAATGACTATGTAGTATTATTCAGTTTGATAAAATACATTTTTAATGATAATAAACAAAAAATATGATAAAATTATTGAATTAATACATTTAAAAATACTGATTAGAAAGTATTGTTCATGTGGTTATATATAAAATAATAGAGGCCATGAAACAAATAGACATGAAACAACAAATAGAAATTAAGGAACAAAATTGCACCCAAAAGTGATAATACATACAAACTACAGCTCTCCAAAGTAATACACAATAAAAATGATAAGACACAAATTTCTTTCAAACATCCTGATATATCTACATTTTCCAAAATAAATAACTAACATAATCTTCATAACATTGTAAACCAAAAAGTTATAGTGTCATATTCTGATGCACTTTGTAATAAAAAATTATGATAGATGTATATATAGAGTTTTAGTCTACCTCTCCCTTTCTAATTCAAGACAATGTAATGTTAGATATTTTTCTAAGTTGAATTACAGCCAATTGCAAAGAACTACTAAGACAAAGGCATCACATTTAGGTCATAGAATGTGGCACGACCTTAAACATACCATATTGAAATATATATCTAGCACTTCTCAGAATTCTTGTTAAGTATTAGAAATTCAAATATGCAATTACATTCTGGCAGGTTTTGTGTTAGATTAAGTGAAGACAGTAGGAGTAAAATTATATTAAACCTATGTAACCTTAAATAAGGTTTTAAATTGTGTCTTGTTTCTAGATAACACCCCTTCACCCTTGCACAGTAAACATATATTTCAAGTATACCAGGTCATATATATATATATATATATATATATATATATATATATATATATATATATATATATATATATATATATATATATATATATATATATATATCATCTACACAACAATGAACAATTGTTAGTGCATATTCTCCGACATCGGTTGCAACGGAAACAGGCTGGTGGACAACTGCAACTTTTAGCATCAGTTGATGCCTTCCACAGCTGCCGTTGCTGAGAATGCCTAACAATTTCTTGCATCAAGTTTTATACTATCATCATCCCAGCTTGTCGTTAAACACAAATTTAAAAAATGTTAAAGCATGATCTTTAGCTCCTGAAATCGTCAGCAGATAAATATTAGAAGACTTCAAATATGTTTAGTTCTTAGGCAATCCATTAAGATAAAGAATAACTTTCTTTATAGATATAACTATGAGACTAATTTATCCTGTCAAATTCTAATTGCAAACACTGAAACATTTCATATAAAAATCTTATAGATTTAACGTTTGGTCGTGTTTGGAAGTGAATTCTATATCGTTGGACAACTAACTACACGAGGCTCAATTATACCTCTACAACTAATTAAACTATTGAGGACCATGGTTAGTGTATGTACGTAAATCCTAGTGTTACTATTACTATGGAGATTTTTTTAATGGCTACAATCTTCTACCGTTGAAATTTAACTACTGAGAATCATGGTTAGTGTATGTACGTATATCGTAGTGTTATATATGAGAAAACACAACCCAATAGTTTGTCACTCACCTAACATTGAGAATAATATCATAAATCCAACAGAAACTTGAATGACTCTTCGACTTCCGACACATGTAGGAGCACCCCATTTAAGAGGGTATGGAATCTTTATCCAGCAGTAACATGTTCAAGAAATCAACATCTTCTTTGCTACACTGATACATAATAACATAAACATATTCAACAATCAAGATGCTATTGGTACCAACCAAGGAGCAGAAGAAATGAGATTAGCCCAATCTGTCCTATAATTATGCACCCATAAATCCGGTCGGTGTTTGTATGCTCCACTCACTATCAATAGATGTGCATATGCCCATATCACCGTTGTTGATATGAGCAGCGCAAATCGCTCTAGTATCGGCAAATGTCTTGTGTGAAAGTTTTTCAAGTACTGCAAACAACATTTTATAATACATTAAAATCAGTTTCATTAAAAACATAATTACTAAAAACATAAACACAAAATTATATAAAAGCAAACATAGAAAAACACCTGATAAAATGCATAAGAAAACACTTTAATTAATACCATCTCTTACTTAATCGGAAATGATTTCTGATCCAGAACTGAGATTGTGTTAGCTTCAATACACACATAGACAACTAATGAAATTTGAAGCATTGCCATTAAACTTAATGTATTGAAATAGATAATGTAGAGGTCATTGATCTTGGAGTTGATAAGATAAAATAAACTCCAAAGATAGAGTAAATTGAACATTGAACACCCTCATAGATTTACTTTGTAATATACAAATCTACATCAAGCAAATACTGAAAGTAGTAGATTTAGAATCATTAACACGCCTTCTTAGAAATAATTTGTTTTCCCCTATTTTCTGCAGCCGTAAAGAATCACTTAAATCTACTATATAATGAACAACAATATATGAGACAAAAAAGTTATATAGTAAAAGTTAGGTGGTTTCTATGTTTTACTAAACCACAAGAAAGCCTCTGTCAAATAAACCAAAACCAACTAATGTAATTACTGGAATCATTCCAAGTGGGCTGAAAAATCTGCATTAAATGAAATATGGCGTAGTTAATTTCATACTTGATAGTAATACATATTTTTATATAATAATTTTCACTCTTTTACTTCAAAAGAAAGGTTTACCTAGAACAAATTGTATTACTTTGACTAAATCCCAAAATAATTTTTATACTTGGTGCTATAATTCTACTCTTTGCAAAAGCAGTAGAAAAGAAAACCTATTCAACTAAAACTCAAAGGAAAACCATAATAATTAGTCAGAGACGAGGAAAACTACGATGCAAATATAAAAGAACATTTATGTCCACATAAATCTATAACGAAAAATCATAAAAACCAAAAAGAAAAAGGGAAACGAAACCCAGGAGACAAGAAAAAGTATATTCACCTGTGAAAAGCTTGAAATCAGTTGTTCTACTTCTCCTCTGTGTAACCCAAAACACATCTTGCTTCTTATTCATGTACGACCCGGGATCAACAAAGTTCTTCACTCATGAAAGCGGCTGCAGTATTAAGGAATGACAGTTTAGGTAGAATGGTGGATGAAAGCGGCGTCATTATTAGGGTTTGTACAGACATTTAGGGTTTGAGGAGAGAGAAGAGGGAAGGAGAATTTGAATTGTGAAGAGAGAATGAATTGTGAAGAGAGAGTGAATCGTGAAGAGGGAAGATAGAAGAAAGAGTGACACCTTGCAAAAGCATTCATTTTCATTGGACAATAAAAAAGTGATAGGGTTATTTTGTTAAATACTAAAATGTCCAAATTGTAGTGTTAATTTTTTTGAAGGGAAGGGTAGTTTAGGTAGAATGGTCAATTTCATAGTATATGTTTGTATAGTAGATAGTAGATAGTAGATAGACTAGGAAAAATTAACCCACTACTAACCTATCTAGTCATCCACCACTACCATCTTTTACACCACGCCCCCGATTTAATGTCGGTGCCACTACAACTCAAGAACCACAAGTATATTTCAACCTCACCTCTCTTCATCGATCTCACATATTCCCCTTTTAAGCAAAATCATCACTTTCCACAATCCTCACACTGAAAACCAAAATTGAGCAAATAATATTCTATAAAATAAACCTTATAAAATGGTTATTTTTAAGTAGTCAGTTTTTCTCATTTTATATTATTTTGTTGAAAAATCACTTAACCATGGTTGCATTTTGTAATAAAGGAATTTTTTAAGTTAATATAAGTGGATGTTTCAAAACCACTAATTAACTTATAGAAATGTTTTTTTTAATATTCATGAATTAAGATTGGAATCATCCATATATGAAAATCACCAAACTCAAATATTCAAACTTAGACGACAACCATTTACTTAGACAAAATACCAATAAAAAAACATGGAAATTAGTAATTGATATTATACTTTCAAAATAAAAGACCACACCTTACAAGAAATTTAGTATAAAAAGAAAACAACTGTTTAAGAAATCTGACATAATATCATTTTTGTCCTGTATGTTAACCTCATAGTTCATTTTGGTCCCCTAAACTTTAAAAAGGTCCATATTAGTCCTTTAACTTTTCAAAATGTATCATGTTAGTCCTTTTTGTCTAATTAGCAACGAATTTAGCGACCAATTTCTAAGTTTTTCTGTCGCTAACTAGATGAAAAAGACTAACATGAAACGTTTTAAAAAGTTAAGGGATCAATATGGACCTTTTCAAAATTCTGGGACCAAAATGAACCTCGAGGTTATCATACGGGACAAACAAGGATATTATGCCAAGATATTTCCATACTTTCTAAGAGATTATTGACCAAAAAAGGGAAAATAATAAGGAAAGAGTGACATAAAACTTAATATCCATCAAACAAATAGCAAAAATGATAGTTAGATATGTCCAACCTATCCCACAAAAAAATTTCAAAAGCACAAATAGGAAGTGAATTTCACCAAATATCCTAATCCAAAAAAAAATTCTACATTGGTTAATCTACTCGCACAAACATTATCCTCTCTGAAAATATGAGATATCTTGAATTTAAATAAACGTATAGTGTGTACAATATTCTTTGGTTTAATTAAAAGATACCAAGGGATAATATTCATATTAGAAAATGCACAACTAGCCAACATTGAGTCAGTTACAAGTCAATGTTTTCTTCAAATCCTTCTAATAGCATATTCAATAGAAACCATGATTCTATGCAATATATAACATCCCGATTTTATTAATATTTTTATTAATTATATTAGTAATTATACTATTTGGTATTTTTAATAATTATTTATTTATTTAGTTATTATGTGATATAATAATTATTTGAAATATTTAATTGTATGTGTGTTTGTGTTATTTGGGTTAATTAAGTTGTATGAAAGATATAGTTAATTGGGCCTTAGTAGTAGAAACGTAATAGATGGATTATGGGTTGAGCCCATTAAGAGAAAAGAGATAGTAA
Source organism: Vicia villosa (assembly GCF_029867415.1). Classification (NCBI taxonomy): domain Eukaryota; kingdom Viridiplantae; phylum Streptophyta; class Magnoliopsida; order Fabales; family Fabaceae; genus Vicia; species Vicia villosa. Next base: position 54,158 of record NW_026705280.1, on the reverse strand, counting down.
GAGGAGAAAATTAGGATTTTAGAGTTGGAGTCTCATAACTTATTTTTGGGGAGAAAGGAAAAACAGAAAAGAGAAGAGAAAGAAGGGAGGAGCACTTGATAGAAGAATAAAATTATGGAGGAAGCCTTAATTTTTGCAGCAAGTTTCGGCATAGAGTCACCTTGGCAAATCCGGCATATCTCTCAATCCAACCGTTGGATCGTTATGGTACTTGGACACAACGTTCCTGACTCATAGAGGAGTTCTGACCGGAGTGATTTTGATTTTGAGGGTTTTAAGTTTGTCTGATAAGCTGATTGCCGAACTGGTGTTTAGGTGTGTCTCCAATTGATGTTAGAAAGGATTTCTTTTGGAGAAAAACTTAGAGCTATGATGAAAGAGTCAATATTTACCAAGGTAAGGGTGGGGTTCGAATTATATAACCGAGAATATGATGATTGTATGTGGGATTATGGTGTATTTAGTTATTCGGAATTAATTGAAAATTGTAGAGGTAGTTCGTATATGCTAGTAGGTGATTGTGATCGGCTTGTTTTGTGAATTATGATGAGTACATTGTGTTGTTATTTCTTTGTGATTTTTGAGGCGATGTGTATATTGTTGTTGTTTTATGCGAAGTTGAAGGATGTTTCAGTGACGATGTATACCTCTATTTATTGGTATAGCGACGATATAGGCTTATGCCTTTGTGACGATGATGTTGTTTGTTGTGTGTGTTTGTTGCATTCATATACATATGCATTTTTGGCGACGGCCTGAATTGACAAATTGGTGACGAAGGCTTATGCCTTGATGCCTCTGTTAACTGGCAATTGGCGATGGGGGCTGAAGCCCTGTGTACCACATGCATGTGCAATTGTAGAGTCTCATTATATGTGGCATGAGTGTGATTTAATTGTGACGTGATGTGACTTGAGTTGTTGTTGAATATGACGATGTGAAGTGAATTGTGATAATGTGAAGTTGTAATTATAAGCTGTTATGCTAATGACTTGTTGTGACAGGTACCGTCTGGAAGATGAAAAATAGTTGTTATAACTATTATTATTATGTTGTTGATTTTGTTATTATAACTGTACAGTTTTAAATTGTTGTTATAGCTGTCGTCTGAAAGTTGTAAAGTGATAATTTTGTATGATTTAATTCTAACATATTAATTATCATACTTTTGTATATTTTTTGATATCTCACCCCTTCTGAATGATGTTTCCCTTACTGTGAGAAACGGACAGGTACTCAAGATAGCGATGGATGTTTTGAAGTGATTTTATGAAGTCTTTAGTTGCTGTTAGTCGAGTTGGTGTCTTGCTCTGATATGTAGCACTCTGGGGGATAAAACGATTGTTTTAATTATTATTTCTTTTGCTGAATTTTTATATGGTTTTGGTTTAAACTGTAACTTAAAGTTACAGTGCAATGATGCAACGACTTGAATTGAATATTTATGAAGTTTGTTGATTCCGCTGCGAGTTAATTATTGAATTTAAACAAAGTGATTTTTAGTAATGATTTTATTATCGTTTTAAATTTTTGTGCTATGTATCTATGTGAAGGCAAATAATCCGTAACTATTTTTGAAATGACGAATATGTGATACCTCAAATGAACTTGTTTGGAATTTATACTCTGATTTCCGTATAATTTATCGGGTAGATTTGGGGTGTTACATTAGTGGTATCAGAGCAGGTCGGTCTGTCTGGCCAGAGTTGTCTAATTGTTGTTTATCCCTTAGTACGCGACAAGTGTGTACAACACTGTCAGTATTTGTTGTTTTTGATTGCTTGTTGTAGGAGTTGGTTTGGAACTAAGTGAGGGAGAAACTGTACTCCTCTGTTATGATTCGGCTGTAAGTTGTTGGTGCTTCGGTAGCGAAGGACACCTAAATATGGAAATAAGAATTGCGTATGCGTTGGGTGTGGAATAGGTTGCCGAGGATGATGAAGTGAGATTGTATAACCAGATGTAAGCAAGTGGTAGTTTTTGCTACGTTGTAAGATGTTTCAAGATATTGCTTAAATGGTTGGCAAGTTAGTAAGGATTATGTTGCAATCGTATTAGAAGATTGATGGTATAAGTACTAGATTTAAACCGTGACTGGGTTGTCGTTTGATCGAAGGATTGGATGTGAAGGATGTGTTAAGTATGGTGATGTCGTATAGATTTTCGAGGACGGAAATATTCTAAGTGGGGGAGAATTGTAACATCCCGATTTTATTAATATTTTTATTAATTATATTAGTAATTATACTATTTGGTATTTTTAATAATTATTTATTTATTTAGTTATTATGCGATATAATAATTATTTGAGATATTTAATTGTATGTGTGTTTGTGTTATTTGGGTTAATTAAGTTGTATGAGAGATATAGTTAATTGGGCCTTAGTAGTAGAAACGTAATAGATGGATTATGGGTTAAGCCCATTAAGAGAAAAGAGATAGTAAGAGGAGAAAATTAGGGTTTTAGAGTTGGAGTCTCATAACTTATTTTTGGGGAGAAAGGAAAAATAGAAAAGAGAAGAGAAAGAAGGGAGGAGCACTTGAGAGAAGAAGAATATTATGGAGGAAGCCTTAATTTTCGCAGCAAGTTTCAGCATAGAGTCACCTTGGCAAATCCGACATATCTCTCAATCCAACTGTTGGATCGTTATGGTACTTGGACACAACGTTCCTAACTCATAGCGGTAAGTTCTGACCGGAGCAATTTTGATTTTAAGGGTTTTAAGTTTGTCTGATAAGCTGATTGCCGAACTGGTGTTTAGGTGTGTCTCCAATTGATGTTAGAAAGGATTTCTTTTGGAGAAAAACTTAGAGCTATGATGAAAGAGTCCATATTTACCAAGGTAAGGGTGAGGTTCGAATTATATAACCGGGAATATGATGATTGTATGTGGGATTATGGTGTATTTAGTTATTCGGAATTAATTGAAAATTGTAGAGGTAGTTCGTATATGCTAGTAGGTGATTGTGATCGGCTTGTTTTGTGAATTATGATGAGTATATTGTGTTGTTATTTCTTTGTAATTTTTGAGGCGATGTGTATATTCTTTTGGAGAAAAACTTAGAGCTATGATGAAAGAGTCCATATTTACCAAGGTAAGGGTGAGGTTCGAATTATATAACCGGGAATATGATGATTGTATGTGGGATTATGGTGTATTTAGTTATATTCGGAATTAATTGAAAATTGTAGAGGTAGTTCGTATATGCTAGTAGGTGATTGTGATCGGCTTGTTTTGTGAATTATGATGAGTACATTGTGTTGTTATTTCTTTGTGATTTTTGAGGCGATGTGTATATTGTTGTTGTTTTATGCGAAGTTGCAGGATGTTTCAGTGACGATGTATACCTCTATTTATTGGTATAGCGACGATATAGGCTTGTGCCTTTGTGACGATGATGTTGTTTGTTGTGTGTGTTTGTTGCATTCATATACATATGCATTTTTGGCGACGGCCTGAATTGACAAATTGGTGACGAAGGCTTATGCCTTGATGCCTCTGTTAACTGGCAATTGGCGATGGGGGCTGAAGCCCTGTGTACCACATGCATGTGCAATTGTAGAGTCTCATTATATGTGGCATGAGTGTGATTTAATTGTGACGTGATGTGACTTGAGTTGTTGTTGAATATGACGATGTGAAGTGAATTGTGATAATGTGAAGTTGTAATTATAAGCTGTTATGCTAATGACTTGTTGTGACAGGTACCGTCTGAAAGATGAAAAATAGTTGTTATAACTATTATTATTATGTTGTTGATTTTGTTATTATAATTGTATAGTTTTAAATTGTTGTTATAGTTGTCGTCTGAAAGTTGTAAAGTGATAATTTTGTATGATTTAATTCTAACATATTAATTATCATACTTTTGTTTATATTTTTTGATATCTCACCCCTTCTGAATGATGTTTCCCTTACCGTGGGAAACGAACAGGTACTCAAGATAGCGATGGATGTTTTGAAGTGATTTTATGAAGTCTTTAGTTGCTGTTAGTCGAGTTGGTGTCTTGCTCTGATACGTAGCACTCTGGGGGATAAAACGATTGTTTTAATTATTATTTCTTTTGCTGAATTTTTACATGGTTTTGGTTTAAACTGTAACTTAAAGTTACCGTGCAATGATGCTACGACTTGAATTGAATATTTATGAAGTTTGTTGATTCCGCTGCGAGTTAATTATTGAATTTAAACAAAGTGATTTTTAGTAATGATTTTATTATCGTTTTAAATTTTCGTGCTATGTATCTATGTGAAGGAAAATGAGCCGTAACTGTTTTTGAAATGACGAATATGTGATATCCCAAATGAACTTGTTTGGAATTTATACTCTGATTTCCGTATAATTTATCGGGTAGATTTGGGGTGTTACACAATACAGCTTGAAAGATGGACAAACTTTAATCTTAGCTGAGAAAGCTCCCAAGAATGTTCCTAAATTATCCTTAAATATGTAACTATAAGTTGATATTTCAAGATTTCCTATTGAAACTCTACCAGTATTGCATTTAATCTAATTATGACTAGGAAAGCAACAATTAACTTGTATGATTCTATGTGCGGGAGGAACTCAAAATTTGATGTCAAAGCATATAATAATAATAATAATAATAATAATAATAATAATAATAATAATAATAATAATAATAATAATAAGGGGTGTTCAAAACCAAACCAACCCAATAGAAAACTGCAAACCAAACCAAACCAAATCGAAACCGCAAAATATCACATTTGGTTCGGATTTGTTTGGGTCATCTTTTAATAAAACTGCACGGTTCGGTCAGTTTGCAGTTTGTATTTTATAAACCGAATCAAACCGCATTATGTTACAACCTAATTTTTACTTAACTCACATCCAACCTAAAGTTAAACCTATTATACCTTAGCCTTATGGTTACGAACAATTTTCTCATCCTTACACATATGATTTCAGTCCCGATCCTCTGAAATCTCTAATAGCATTATCGCGTCTTCTTTGCCACATACATCTTCCTTCTTCTTCTCTAATATCTACTCTCTTATATTCTTTCTTTTTCACCTTCTCATTTTTATGAAATGTTCCCTATTTCAGTTTCTTTTTTATCGCGCATCTTCTTCTTTAATATCTCAACTCTTTTGTTTTTTCTTTTTCATCTTCACTAATCTCTCGTCTCTTCTATTTTTTTGTTTCATTATAATAAATTTTATATTATTTTATGCTATTATTTTATGTTTATTATTCCACTTTTGTCTAATTTAATTTTTACATTTTAAATAGAAAGTTGTTGTCAAAATATGACAAGTTTTGTGGTTATTTGATAGTGTATGAATGTGATGTAGGAGGATTGTGCGTATCAAAGAAGAAATCGCACGTCAGAAAGCATTTTAATATTTAAGCAATTTTAGTTTTAATATTTAAGCAATTTCTATTTTATTTGTTTTATTTAATTTTATTTTGGATTAAAGGCCCATAAGGCCCAATAGGGTTTATTTGTTTTCTGTATTTAAAAACCTTTGGCATGGCCATAAGGATTATCTTTTTTTGTTAGAGTAGAATCCAAAGTTTTCTTTATTCCTGGTGAATTCCAGAGCTTATCTATAAGGTTTGCGCTTGCAACCCTGTTTTCATCCAAGGTTTAGCGCTTGCTATTCCTTTGGGCGGCTTCCGACTGCGTCAGAATGTCTAAATACAAAGTTATGTTGTCATCTATATGTTTATGTATGGTTCAATAAAATATTTGTAAAAAATCGAACCAATCGAACCGAACCAAACTGCACGATTTTTTCTCTTGCGGGTCAGATGATTTTTTTCGTCAAAATCGCTCAAACCGCACTGCGAACACAATAATAATAATAATAATAATAATAATAATAATAATAATAATATAAAACTCGTGAATTGAAGAGTACATGTGTGCCTTGAAAGAAGAATGTCTCTATCAAAGTCAATATTTCCATTTTGAAACCTTTAATCATATCTCATTTGTCAAATTTTCCAAAGAATTGTCATGATAAGAATCATGGTCAAGTTCTTCTTCAATATAGTCTGACATTAAAAATTCATTTTTCTTTCTGGAGGAACATAGTAAATGGTAGGTTGGTAATGGGAAGGACATTGATTTATGAATTGAAAATTGTTCGATATACAAAATTAGAGATTAAATAGTATTTCCAGTGAATATTCAATTTATGCAAACTGTTAAGGTCAACTCAATTATCCAAGACATCAATTGGAGCATTCCTTCTGACATATCTATTTTGGCTCCTTAAACTATTGAAGACATTTTGAATATTAACACACACAATGATTATAAAAAAAGTACGTATTTGGAGAATACATAACCCTCTTGTTCCACCAAAATACGATCATGAAGAATATCTGACATGTTAAGGTCTATCTTCACAAGCACAAATTGCCCCCAAATTCTTTTTCTTGTAGACTCGTTAATTGATAAATAAATGACAATACCAAAAACAATTGAAAATAAAGTAGTTGGGTTCCCAATGCTCAAAGGATGGACCATGCATCCTCGGCCAGAATTGAACATGTGTAATCTTCAAATTTTCAAATTCTATTTCTTACAATTTTCTCTATACATATGCAATTTCCTCATATTTTCATTCTCTAAACGATATTTACATCTATTTGTCATTTTTTTAAAAAAAATTAGTAAAAACCACACCTCATTGCTCCTCATCTAACTACTAGTTAACGTGAATTATAGGGTAAGTTCAAGATTCTATTTCATTAATTTTTAAATTATTCAATTTATATGAATTATTAAATACAACTACTTACTTCTCTATAATCATAAAATATTTTTAAAAGTTTTCAATTGTTAAATTTTTTTTATTAGTTATATATTTTCTTCACTTTAATAATATAGTATAATAAGAGAATATATTTTTTGATAACAAATTTTTTTAAGAAAGTCATTAATACATATTAAAATTTATATAGAAAAAGAGAGACTTATACTTTAAAAAAAAGTAAAAATATATATATTTAGAAAACATTTTAAATAAAAATAATATTCTATAGAAAAATTAACCATTTCATTTCAATTTCTAAAAGCATTAACTATGCACATTTCCAAAAAAAATTACTATTTTAAAGTCTTAAAATGCCTTAAGGCGGTGGTTAATATTTCCCTAACATTAATATAAAGTCAAACATTGGTGTTTAAATTAATTCAACTAATTAACGTAAAGGTGAAGACGTGAAAAATGGGATGCAACGTGTAGGTTTATAGATACATACGTTTTCCAAATTCCTTTTCTGCCATTTTCGTCGCATTGAAGGGCACAAATTCATTCCATAAGTCACCTCAATTCCCTTCTTTGCACCCCTAATAGGGTTCTTAAATTATTTAATACTCTATTGACCAACTCATTAATTAGGCATCTCTATATTAGAGCTAAATGACACCTAGGAAGGTGAAACAATAACAATTGATGGTAGGTTATAAATTTTAGGTGGGGTAGTAATAAAAATTGAATTTAGAATTAATTAATATTATTAAATTGAAAAATAAATTTCAATATAAAAATTATATTTAAAGTTAAAAATTATAAATTCTAATTTTAGTTGAAATCAATTCTAAAAATAAAATTAGAGTGAGAGTTATAGCTCAGTTAATTTGAATTAAATGAATTTAAATTAGAATTTAATAGAAATGCACCGACAGTATAAAGCAGTTTTACACTGTCATTGAAATCCAAACCGTTAAATTTTATAAAAATTTGATTTTTTTTTCTTTTTTTCAATATAAAGTATTTATTTTTAAGGGTTGTGATGCACTGACCGTGTAAAAAATTTTATACCAACAGTACACTACTTTAACCCCTTTAAATTATTAGTCCAAAGCTTAATCTATAACATCAACATTTTAAAAGAATATATGCACTCATAACTGACATAATGTTCAGGCTGAAATCCTTAAAAAATGGAATTATATTTGATTGAACTAGCATATAATTAAATTTTTTTTTTTTAATAATCAGGTTTTGAAAAAAAAAACATCAATAATTAGGTTTTGAAAAAACATCAATAATCAGATTTCAGAGGAAATTATGCAAATAACCAAGTTTCAGAAACGGCTCAAACGTGCACGTCAGTTGAATTGACGCATGTATGCAAAATTAACACGTGACGTCACAAAGATCGGAAAAATAAAAGATTACATGATCGGAAAAATAAACGATTATCACAAAGATCTAATTTTTATGTCTTCGTCCTCTCCTAGTAACCCATTATCTAAGAATTTTCTGTTGTGATTGGGTCGAAGACCCCATAAAATCACTATGATTTGAGTCCATGAAATCCAACTATTACAGCAAAGATCTAATTACTTTCACATTACACTAACTTATTTGTATGTATTCACTATTCACTATAAATTTACATTGTTATTTTTTAATTTTTTACCTCTTCAATTTCTTTTTTTTTTATATTTTTCTAATTCAATTTTTTTAATAAACAAAAATGCAATAATGCAAGTACAAGAGGTACTTAGCCTTAATACAAAGATGATCAAAGAAAGAAAGTCTTACAAGTCACTCAAAACTGCAACATACAACTCGTCAGATTAATAAGTTAGTCGACAAATTCAAAATCAACTAAACCTCCTTTTAAAGCCCCAAACCACTCACATAAAAATATGCTTTGCTAAGGAAACAATATCCTCAACCCCTTTACAAACCTCTTTAAATAGAAGAGTTAAATATGTTTGTAATTCTTCTAAATATTTTAAATTTCACTTTTAGTTCTTCAAAAATATATTTTTTTTAAAATGGTTTTTTTAATATTTTTCATCCATATTTTTGGTTCTTTCTGCTGCTAACGTTCATTAACAAAACTGACGTGACATTGATATGTTGTAATTCCAGCACGACAAAAATGCTGATTTGGATGTTATATAACATTTTGTCCTCATTTTATATTATTTATGTAAGTTTAATTTATAGTGACAAATATTTCATTGATAAATCCATCACTAACATGAACACTATACAAAAACTCAAAAATTGTAGATAAACAGTAGATAATCTATGGCTAATATGTAATTAATTTGTAGTTAACGTTAATTCCTAGTCAATTCAAACACGTCATTCTTATGACCTATATTTTGTTTGTTTTTTTATAAGTTTATTATATTTTAAGAATCTCTCTCACAATTCTCATGACTTATACTTCATTTTGTTTTTAAGTTTAACTTTTTTAAAGAAAATTTATTACATTATAAGAATCTCTCTCACAATTTTTTTTAAAAAAATTGAGATGAATTAAATACAAATTATTTTACGAGTCTATTTTCTATAAACATAAACAAGAAAAATATTAATATACGATTGAGTTTTAAATTGTTATTTTTCAGAGAATTATCTCATATATATATATATATATATATATATATATATATATATATATATATATATATATATATATATATAATATATATATATATATATATATATATATATATATATATATATATATATATATATATATATATATATAATCTGAAAAACTTTTATTTTATTCCAAATAAATCTCTAATAATTTGAATATTTCGATCACATTTTTGTGAGAAACTTTCTCAAACACCTAATACATGTCTTGCATCAATCACCTCTAATCTTTAGGATTATTCCCTGCAACGTTCTAATCAATTATATTATAAAATCATTTCTCCATTGCAAAGAAACCGGGAACTTTGAAACAAATTCATTTCTCAAATTAAAAAATTAATTTTTACATGTTTAAGGAAGAAAGAAATCAAGAAATATTAAAAAGTCTTAAATAATATTCATTGAATACACTTTATATTGAAACTAGCGGGATACCGTGTCTTCGCACGGGTACCGGTCGGGTACATTCATTGGTTTAAGACATTATTCTTTTTAGATAAAAGAATAATTAAGTATTATTTTTATTAGTATGTAATACAAATTGGAAAGATTAATTATTTGCCTTAAAATATTACTGTTTTACCAACAATAAAACAAAATGTGACCCGCATAATAAAGAATAAACAACACAATGTCGATTGTCCAATGCAATAAACTTAGTCACATTTACTTTTAACATATTAACATCGCTTCCCTTTAACATTCAATATTTTAATTAATAACTTCATGTTCTCGTTAATATTCAATAGTTTGATCAATAACTTCATGTTCCCGTTAATATACAATATTTTGATCAGTAGCTTCATGTTTTCGTTAATATTCAATATTTTGATCAGTAACTTCATGTTTTCATTAATATTCAATATTTTGATCTGTAACTTCATTTTCCCGTTAGTATTCAATATTTTGATCAGTAATTTCATATTTCCGTTAATATTAATATTTTGATCAGTAACTTCATGTTCCCGTTAATATTCAATATTTTTATCAGTAACTTCATGTTTCCGCTAATATTAATATTTTGATCAGTAACTTCATGTTCCTGTTAATATTCAATATTTTTATCAGTAACTTCATGTTCTCGTTATTAGTAAATTCATGTTCCCATTATTATTCAATATTTGTTCAGTAACTTCATGTTCCCGTTAATATTCAATATTTTTTATCAATAATTTAATATTCCCGTTAATATTTGACATTTTGATCACTAACTTCATGTTCCCGTTAATATTAATGGAAGTAAGTATATTATTCCATATATAAAAATATTTGAATCAATCGAATAATTATTCCTATATATAAATAATTTTGTTTTGGAATTATCTCTAAAAATATTTAAATCAATAGTAAACTTATTATTGTTGTTATTCAATATTTAATTAAATGTGTTAATATCAGTACCATATAAGTACCTGTGTGTATTTGTACTATATTATTTCGTATTTTAATGGAATTGGCCCATTAAAGTTTTAATTTGAATATTTCAATTATTTTATATTACATACATAAATAAATATATATTGATCATTGATGAACTTGTCCGATTAAAAGTTTAAGTTTTATAAATAAGAAACAAATTGTATGATTAATAAAAAATATCATACAATACTTATGCAATGAAAAATATGAAAAAAATAGATATAAATATGAAAGAAATATTTATGATATTTGTTTCAGAACTCTTTTTTCTTACATTGAGAAGCAAGATTGAACATAACATTGAGATGGTTTCGAGAAAAGGGATAAAAGTCTTAAAACAAAATTATGCAAGAAATGCTCTGAGTCCTAATTTTTTTTCAATTTGGTTGTCAAATGGTTACAATTGTGGTACTATAGCTTTGTTCTAGTGGAATTTATAGAAATTGATAATGTTTTGCATACACAATTAAGTGAAAACTGTTGTCAAATTGTCGCATAAGCAGTGTTATAGCACTTAGTGTAGCGGAAATTAATCAGGCTGCTATTTTCCAATCTGCAATTGAAGCCACTGCTTTCGAATGGAAATAAGTGTGTACAGATAATCATGAACATGATGGATCACATAATTATAAGAATGGAATACTTGATTTAAAGTGATTTAAAAGCCATACATATTACGTGCAATCTAGAAAGTAACCCAAAAGTACGATCAAGAAAACATGGTTAAGTTGCACAATCTTTATTTATTTTAACTCTTATAGTTTTTCAGTTTCCTCATGTGAATCTCACTTGACATTCAAAGGATGATAAACAAAAGGGAGCAGTAAAAGATCATCTTTTCTTCTCACCGCAATTCTGAATTACTCTGTCATGTCCAAATCTTCACTTTAGGTTCCACTTGGAAGCTTCTAGTCAAAATGATATAACAACACTACAAGCGTAAGGTCAATATTTCTCAAACCAAATGTGCTCCCTGGGCATATTCTTCTTCCAGAACCAAAAGGAATGTACTCAAAATTACTCCCTTTATAGTCAATATTGCTGTCAATGAATCTCTCAGGATAAAACCTCTCTGGTTCAGTCCAATCGTTTGGATCTCTTGCAATAGCCCAAGCATTGATTATCACCTTAGTCTTAATCAGTATGTGAAAGCCTTTTATCTCACATGCTTGACCATTTTCTCTTGGTAGAAAAAGTGGTACTAGAGGGTGTAAACTCAGGGTTTCTTTGACAACTGATTTCAAATAATTTAATTTGTCGATGTAATTTTCACCAACCCTTCCTTTAATTTTGAAAACCTCTCTCACCTCATCTTGTGTTTTATTCATTATTCTTGGATCCCTTGTCATTTCTGCCATTGCCCTATCTATGGTGCTTGATGATGTGTCACCTCCAGCCCCAAACATATCCTGAAAAGTATCTATCAAGTCAAAACCTCCTGCAACCTTTATCTTTGGCGTCAAGTTATGACTGAGAGTCATTAGAACAAAAGCAGCAACATGTAAAGCTCGTGGATTCCATCAAACTTTCACGGAGCTGCATAACCACCAACCCAACCAATTGTGCATATTGAAGTTATTGTAGTAAACACTACATTCACCTTCAATATTGGTAGGCCAAGAAGAATGCATATTGCTGCACATAGCCATACAACATTTGTAGGAACCTTGTGTTTTGGATGCAATTTTCTCCATAATAATGAAAACGACACTCCCTTATCTATTGACGGCGCATAAGCCTGAAAAGTAGTTACGTGTTTCGTAACTGTTTATTGTTTCCGAGATAAACTAAAATAAATCAATCATAAGGCTTGTAGGGTTGTAGTACTTACGACTTTGGCGGAACTTGTGGTGATTGAAAGTCCACCAAAGAATAATGAACCCCAAATGGCAAATAGTAGAACTATTACTCCTGCAGAATTCTGATACCTTACATGGAATGCATCATACAATATCTGAGATGGCACAAATGCACCAGCAGTCTCATTGTTTGGATCATAAAGATACGTGAAATCCTGAATCAGAGTTGAAAACCAGTTCTTCTTGATGTTTGTGTGGCTTTGTGTATTCAGCTTCCTCCCTCGCATCCACAGGAAAAACTCGAAGCTCACGCAAGTCATTACAAGTTGCAGGCACTGGCAGAATGCCTTCAACTGCATTTTGACAGATAAACACCAGCACACAATTTCATATCAGTAAAATTACCTAACAATAAATTTATGTTTAAATCCATCAAATTATATAACAGTAAATAAGAAGTTGTATATGAGATAAATGCAAATCAGTAAGCAAAATATCTCCCTCAGAAGTTGAATTAGTCATTTTTATATCACTTTGTGAGAGCCGTTATGTTCGCCTCTGGCTAATTTGACGCAAAGTCGGTATCCCGTTATACACAGATGTAAAAAGCCAATACTCGACCCAAGTAAAAATGCTATTTGAAAGTGCTAGTGTTATAGCAGATGCTTTAAGGGATACAAAGCTAATTATGAAACCAATTATAACAGGTGCAAGTACCTTGCAGGTTAGATCGTTGCGTCTCGTAACTGAATTCATCTTTGTTAGTAAATGCGGTGGTTGACCTTCGGATATAACCAACAACCTGTATAATAAAAACATAGTTTACATAGAAAAGTCAAAACTACAATCCTTATTATAAACAACTTTATATCATAGAAATTTAAACCCAAGCAAGCAGCATCCATATTTCCATATCTCCATATTTCAAAAATTGTTTTCAGATCAAGGAAAACGGAGACATCTTTTTAACATCAACAACAAATACCAAAGTTCATTTAAATAAGAATGCATGAAGGAGAGATACTTACACCGGGAGTCTCGAGACCTTCTTGCATTGTTAAAGTTTTAGCTTCAGATTGTTCCTCCAAAACCTATACAATACATGTTGAATCACTAATAGAAGAAAAGAGTTTGGCTTTTACAATACATTGTTAAAGACTTTAAATTGTTGTTGCTTATGCTAAAGACGTTCTGATCATCTCTTGGGATAGATTGTGGAAGGCCCCTCAACAATCAGCAAACACAGCCAATCCAATATGACCAATCCAATATGACTTGCATACACACATTAAACCAACATAAGTCATGCATCACGTTCAATGTCCAAACAGTGATGCACATATTAACCTAATGCCAATTTGTAAACAATCATCAAAGTTCTAACCAAAATTCAAATCCAAGCTAAAGCACCATGACTTCATACATCCATATGTTCACCGAATTAATTTCGAACTTCACCACATTCTAACCTGCATAAAACACCTCTGCTTCTCCTTCCATTTATAAGCCTGCACAACAAAAATTAAACACAATGGTGTTAATGAGTGAGGGGATTTATCTGAGATATGATTGTGAGGGAAGTGTAAAGATGAAGAAGTTGTGGAATAAATTGAAACGTGGATGGTCATCCCATCAATTAGCCAAAGTGTAACCGGTGGAGGTTGCAAATTCCATGATAGTAAGTGCAGGAAGTTATGAATTGAAGAACAAAACAATAGTAAGTGCATGAAGTTATAAGAAGAACAAAACATTAAGACTGATATAGAATTTTGTAGAGAATAGCTGATGTGACATCATGAGAAGATTGAAAATTCTTCTTTTTTTATATGATAGATATCAAAAAATTGTATTGAGTTAAAAATTTATCACCCTCTATGTGAGAGTCATACTATAAAAACTTAAATATTTTTTAATCATTTTATTATAATATTTGAAAAGACATTACTCAAATATTTTTTTTAATCATATTATTATAGCCAACATATTTGAGAAGACATCATTCAAACTTTTTTTAATCATTTTATTATAGTCAACAAATTTGAGAAGACATAGAGACTTAGTGAAGTCAAATTCTTTGTATGAGGAATCTTAATATTTATAATTTATAATATTATACTAATAATAAATTTAAATGTTAAGGAGCTTTATAAAAATCAATTTAAAAATGATACTTATAGGAGCTTGATGAATCAGAGGATACAAATAAAAAAAAAACAAAACAATATTTGAATAAAATAAAACCTAACCAAAGTTTCAAATAAAATTTATGAATTTGTCTTCTAACCAGATAGGGGATATACTGATTCCTCCAACTAACATGCCTTTGCAGAAATTAACCTTAAGATAATAAAATAATTCAAAGAGAACAATAACATATTTTATTAATAACTGATGAAAATAAAGAGCTACCGAACACAAGCAGAAGTAAAAACTAGATGGAGCTTCACGTATGCATGGTCACTATCATGTGTTACTCACGTGTGCATGTATGTAGTTAGTTAGAATAAATGACGTGGCATTAGCTTACTATATATGTACCATACAGTGTAACCGTTTTCAGTTAGAGAGTATAATGAGAATCACTCTTTCTTCTCCATCTTTATCAATTTTCATTCATTGTTTTACCTCCATTAATGGAGTTCTTAGATTGCTTTGATGGTATCAGAGCAGGTTGATCCTGCTCTGTTTCCGCTGCGTTAACGAGTTCTAGATCTGATTAATTGATGATTGATGACGATCGCAAATTCTTGATCGTTCGTTTCGTTTCGTTTCGTTTTTTCTTGATTCGCGTTTTCTTGTTATCTTTCTCTTCTTCTGCGTTTTGTTTCTTTGTTAATCTTTCTGCATATAGCTATGGCGAGAAACACTAACAACAGCAACAATGGAAATCAAGTGGATCAACTCGATCCTTACTATGTTCATCCATCGGAGAATTCATCTACAGTCTGTGTTACACCAGCTTTATCTGGTGATAACTATCACGCGTGGTCAATGAAAATGAGGAGAGCGTTGGCTATGAAGAACAAATTCAAGTTTGTTGATGGTTCCATACTAGTACCTAATGAAGGTGATCTCAACTATGCAGCATGGCAGAGATGTAACAACTTAGTACACACATGGATCATCAATTCAACTGCGCCATCAATAGCTCAGAGTGTTGTGTTCATTGATAATGCAATTGACATGTGGAATGATCTTAAGGATCAGTTCATGAGAGGAGATCGCATTAGAGTTGCACAATTGTATCAAGAAATCTCCAATCTCAAACAAGGTAACAAGAAGATTACATATTATTTCACTGAATTGAGAGGATTATGGGAAGAATTAGACCAATATAGGCCTGTTCCAAATTGTACTTGTCGTATTCCATGCACATGCTTAACTATGAGAATGTTAAGAATTTCAAATCTGAGGACAGGATAATTCAATTTCTGATTGGATTGAATGAGGAGTATCAAGGTGTAGCATCGCAAGTATTGTTGATGGATCCTATGCCTCCTATAAACAGAGTTTTCTCTTTGGTGATGCAACAAGAGAGGAAGCTGCAGTATGGAGCAAGTGTCTTAGGCACGAGTGTGACTGATGAGAATGCAGGATTAGTGAATGCTGTAGAAGGACAAAAACAATATGGAAGAGGAAGAGGAAATGGTAGCCAATATCAAGGAAGAGGAAGAGGAAATATCAAGGTTTGTACCTATTGTGGCAAAACTGGCCATATTGTTGATGGATGCTACAAGAAGCATGGTTATCCTCCAAACAATGGTAGAGGAAACTCTTATGTGAATCAAGTTGAAAGTGATGAAGCAGAGACAAAGTCATCATTTGGATCTACTAGTGAGAGTGGAAGTATGACTCTAACCAAGGAGCAGTATCAATCCTTGATGACTTTGCTGGAGAAGAGTACAGGTTCTATCAATCTGACCAAAGGAGGAGGTAATTGTTCTATAACCTGTTTTAGCAGCCATGATAAAAATGATTGGTTACTCGATACTGGAGCTACTCATCACATTTGTTTTTCCATAGATTGGTTTGATACATATACTGAGATAAGTCCTATCACTGTTAACTTACCAAATGGGAATTCCATTATAGCTTCAGTTTCAGGCAATGTGAAACTTTCAGAATTGCTTACTATTCAAAATGTGCTTTATTTGCCACAATTTGAAGTCAATCTAATATCTGTGTCAAAGCTTTGTAGAGAGCAGGATTGTAATCTTGTTTTTAGTACTGATGGCTGTATGATACAGGGAAAGAAGGATTTGAAGAGGATTGGTTTGGCTAAAGAGCACAATGGACTATATCGCTTGGATGCAAGAAGGAACAATGATGTAGGCCTTGTTTCTAGTGTGTTTGTAAATAAGAAAGTTGTAAATGAAACAAAGGTGCCACCTAGTGTATTGTGGCATCTTAGACTAGGACATCTATCTTTT
This sequence comes from Vicia villosa, assembly GCF_029867415.1. NCBI lineage: Eukaryota > Viridiplantae > Streptophyta > Magnoliopsida > Fabales > Fabaceae > Vicia > Vicia villosa. Next base: position 37,118 of record NW_026705280.1, on the reverse strand, counting down.
GATAGAATGAGTTGTATGAGTAAAATGTACAACTACATTCCTAGTGGTATTCATGGTGCATGCGATGTTTGTCAGCAAGCAAGACAGAAAATTATGCCATTTCCCATCAGTAGTCATAATGCAAACAAAGTTTTTGAACTTGTGCATTTAGATATTTGGGGACCCTTTAATACTCCTTCTGTTCATGGTTATAGATATTTCTAAACCATTATTGATGACTGTAGTAGGCATGTGTGGGTGGTAATGCTTAAAACTAAGTCTGAAGCACCACATAAAATCAAAGAATTTATTAACATGGTAGAGACACAGCATGAGTCCACAATTAAGATTGTTAGAAGCGACAATGGTGTTGAGTTGGCCATGCCCGTGTATTATGCTTCTAAGGGAATAATCCATCAAAAGAGTTGTGTGTACACTCCACAACAAAATGGTAGAGTTGAAAGACGACACCAACACATTCTGAATATTAGTCGTGCTCTCATGTTTCAATCTGGATTGGCCAAAGAATACTGGTCATATGCAGTTCTTCATGCAGTTTTTCTTATGAATAGGATTCCAACAAAGATCTTGGCTAATAAGTCGTCTTATGAGGTGTTATATGGCTCTGCCCCAGACCTCAGTTCTTTAAAGGTGTTTGGTTGCCTGGGTTATGCCTCGACTTTACCAAACAATCGCCACAAATTTGATGCAAGAGCACGCAAGTGTGCTTTATTGGGTTACAAGCCAGGTATGAAAGGTTTTATACTTGTGGATGTTATTGATCATGACATCCTCATGTCTCGCAATGTGAAGTTCTATGACCTTGAATTCCCATTCAAAACTCTTGGTAATGATGATGTTCCAACAGATATTTACCTTGACCAGGATTGTATTGATTGTTCTGAGCATAATTCTTCACACTCTACCACTTATTCTGACCAAGGGCAAACTTATTCACCATCAGTTTGTGACTTGGCCATTCCTCATAGTAATGATGCCTCTCCTATAGTGGAACCTGTTCCGGTTCCACCTCTTTCCAGCATTGAACCTCAAAATACCTCTCCTATTTCTTCTTCATCTGAATTGTCATTCACATCAGATGATGCAGCCACTCTTTCTAAACCTTTATCACCATCATCCACCAATACTTCTTCTCAACTTGCATCCAGAAAATCCCTTCGAGTTGTAAAGCCTCCCAGTCATCTTAAAGACTATGTTTGCAACTCCTATACCTCTCCATCATGCTCCTATCCTCTCACTGATTCTATCTCCTATTCTGGAATTTCTTCCAAGCATAAAGCATACATCATGGCATTGGCTTCTGAAGTTGAACCTTCTAATTTTCTCAATGCTTCTAAGGATCCTCGCTGGGTTGCAGCTATGGACAAAGAAATTGAAGCCCTGAACAACAATAACACATGGGAGTTTGTGGATCTGCCACCTAACGCTATTCCCATTGGAAACAAGTGGGTTTTCAAAATAAAGAGGCATGCAGATGATTCTATTGAACGGTTTAAGGTGCGTCTTGTGGCTCAAGGTTTTAATCAGACTGAAGGGTTAGATTATTTTGAAACCTTCTCTCCTGTAGCCAAACTTTCAATTGTTCGTGTGCTCCTAGCCTTAGCTGCCATTCACGGGTGGTATTTACATCAACTAGACGTAAATAACGCCTTCCTACATGGTGACCTACACGAGGCAGTCTACATGAAAGTGCCCAATGGTGTGTCTTCTCCAAAACCTGGCCAAGTGTGTAGATTAATCAAGTCGTTATATGGCTTAAAGCAAGCTAGCCGACAATGGTTTGAAAAGTTAACAACGTTTCTTCATGCTCAAGGTTTTGTCCATGCCCATGCAGATCACACGTTGTTTACTAAATCCTCTCCTACTTCATTTACAGCTCTCCTTGTGTACGTTGATGACATAATCTTGGCAGGCACTTCTCTCACAGTTTTTGAAGAATTAAAAGCTGCGTTGGACCACACATTTCACATCAAGGACTTAGGTCAACTAAAATTTTTTCTTGGGCTCGAGGTTGCACGCTCATCCAAGGGCATTACTCTTTGCCAAAGAAAATATTGCTTGGAGTTGCTCCATGATTCAGGTCTCAGTGGCTGCAAGCCTGCTTCAACTCCTTTAGATGCCTCCACTCGCCTCTATCAAGACACCAGTTCTGCTTTCACGGACATCACTGCTTATCGACGTTTGGTTGGAAGATTGCTCTATCTCACTACAACCAGACCTGACATTGCTTATGCCACTCAACAATTGAGTCAGTTCATGAGTGCTCCTACTGAAGTTCACTACCGGGCTGCTCTCCATGTGCTTCGTTATCTCAAAAGATCACCTGCACATAGGATTTTCCTGCCCAAAGCTTCAAGTCTCCAAATTTTAGGGTTTAATGATGCTGATTGGGGAGGCTGCATTGACACACGACGCTCTATTACAGGTTATTGCTTCTTTATTGGCCAATCGCTCGTGTCTTGGAAGTCTAAGAAGCAAGCCACCGTTAGTTGTTCTTCTACTGAGGCAGAATACCGCGCCCTTGCTTCAGCAACTCGTGAACTCCAATGGCTATGTTTTCTCCTTCATGATTTGCACCAACATCCGTCTCGTTTGCCTGTTCTTTATTGTGACAATCAAAGTGCTTTACATATCTCTGCTAATCCCGTGTTCCACGAACGGACGAAACATCTTGACATTGATTGTCACTTGGTTAGGGAGAAACTGCAGGCTGGCCTCATGCGTTTACTCCCGGTTACTTCCCAACAACAAGCTGCAGATGTGTTCACAAAGTCCCTTGGCCCACGTCCCTTCTTTGATTGTATCTCCAAGCTTGGTTTGGTTGATATCTACCAGCCTCAAGCTTGTGGGGGGGGGGGGGGTAATAACTGATGAAAATAAAGAGCTACCGAACACAAGCAGAAGTAAAAACTAGATGGAGCTTCACGTATGCATGGTCACTATCATGTGTTACTCACGTGTGCATGTATGTAGTTAGTTAGAATAAATGACGTGGCATTAGCTTACTATATATGTACCATACAGTATAACTGTTTTCAGTTAGAGAGTATAATGAGAATCACTCTTTCTTCTCCATCTTCATCAATTTTTATTCATTGTTTTACCTCCATTAAGGAGTTCTTAGATTGCTTTGATTTATAACTAATATTTATCTATGATTTATCTCTTAATATTAAAATGTCATCAACATATTAAAAATAAAAACTGTTAGAGAAGAGTCTCCTCCCATCAGATAACATATGAACAAATATGCTTCCACCGACACATTTAACATGACCTTAATTTCGGTAGCTAACAAGAAAAATAAGCATGACAAAGGATTGCTAAAATGATTTTCCAAATTATTATTTTTATATAAATTAAATATTTTCTGTGCGCAACTATAAAAATTAACCTTAGAGTCGAAAAAGATCATAATAGATATGGATGGTAGACAGCCCAAATTCGCGGGATCCATCTGCACTCGAACCCGAGTTAACGGGCGAAAATCCGAGTTTATTGAATTTGGTTTCAGGTTCGGGTGTCATCCGATATTTCGGGTGCGAGTTTGGATAGTGTGAAACTCGCACCCGAAACTCAAAACCACATCCGCTTAGACCTGAAAATACATAAATGTCCCTAAATATATATAATTCTACGTTATATTTTAATGTTGCTGTTGTATTTTATGCCCCTAAATATATTTTAATTCTACGGTGTTTTTCCACCCGTTTAGATTGATGGAAAATTTCAATGTTGTTATTGTATTTTATATGTTTTGCTACGGGTTCGAGTTCGCGTGAAAAAACTCGAATCCAACGAATATGGACGTGGGTGTTATTTTGTCACCCGAATAATTTTTGAGTTTAAATTTGAGTTTGAATAATAATTTCAAATACGAATTTAGATAGTATAAATCCTACCCATTGTATCTCTAATAATAGATGGTAAAATTCTCTTTTAAAATTTTTATCATTGACACATATTCGTCGAATCCAGAACCTGATCTTATTAAATTGAAATAGATTTTTATCATGTCAACTAGGGGTGGAAATAGGCTAGGCTAGGCTAGGCTTTAGAAGGCCTGAGCCTGGCCTACGATAAACTTAGAAGGCCTAAGCCTGGCCTAAGACCTATCATAGGCTCGGTTTTTTGGTCTGGCCTGGCCTTTTTAAAAGCCTGGCCTGGCCTGAAAGCCTATATAAAAAGCCTGTATCTCATTAAAGTTTTCAATTAATTTATATAATTTAAGAAGTCTTGTAGGTCGACCTATATATACATATATAAGTGGACCTATTTAGCATTTGTTATATATATATATATATATATATATATATATATATATATATATATATATATATATATATATATATATATATATATATATATATATATATAGGGTAGTCTATTTAGCTTTTTTTTCTTTTAATATATGCATACATGGACCAACTTATTTAACATATCTTTAATATATATGAAAATATAGGCCGGCCTATAAGGCTTCATAGGCTTTTTTAGTAGCCTAAGCCTGGCCTATTTAATGAAATAGGCTTTTAAAAAAGCCTAAGCCTGACCTATTTATTAAATAGGCCTGGCCTGGCCTAGGCCTATGTAGGCTGGGCCGTAGGCCCCTGTAGGCCGGCCTGGCCTATTCCCACCCCTAATGTCAACCAAAAACTTTTGGGTTCTCTAAATTTAATTTGTTGTAATATTAATTTTTCAAACCTATCATACGAGTATTAATTTTTCAAAAATGTTATAATAATAGTATCATCAAATCTAGACCCTTATAATTTTTTATTAGACAAATTTATGCATTGCATGGACCAAAAAAAAAAGGATTGTTTTTGTCCTAGCTTGCGTTAAATAATACTTGTGCATATTTTATTTTTTTTAAATAAGAAACACATTGTGTCAATTATTAGTACTCCTATAGAGCTGTGATCATTGTTATTTGATTTGAATTTGAATACTGTACTCTTTTGGCTTGACTTAAATTACTTTTCTAATCATGACAGAACAAGAAAAAGAAGTTTAGAAATAAGAAATAAGAATAGTCTTCAACGACCAAAAAAGGAAAGCCCACTAATTTAAGGGAGATTGAGAGAAATTATTTTTCAACTTTGACCAAGCAATCATGCAAAGATTTAAGGAGTACTATATTGGAGAATGACACTTTTTAGCTATGTAAAGGCTCTTCTGCTCTATGGCCATTTTTTTCTTTGGTATATGTCTACTTGTCAAAAAAATAAAAATAATTAAAATAGAAATCTTACTAGCTTGTGTCAAAGGATGAAATTTATATTGATAAAAATAATTTTTAAATTTTATTAGAAATGTTATATAATTATCTATGTCAATCTCCTATCAATTATTCCACTATCGACGTTTGAGATTTCACAATCATATCTTCGCTGAGTTCGAATAGATATGAATGGAAGATGATAGGCCGTAAGTGTAAAGTGTTATTATAATAGGAAGAAAATATCGTTATGTTAAGTATCATTTGGAATATTGAATTTGTCTATCTTACTAATTAGCTAAAATGATGATCAAGTTGCTTTGAAATAATTTTGATTGATTTACCTAAGATTATGATTTCTACCCTCTAGACATATCAAATAAAGCAGTGTTCTTAACTTTATTTTTAGAAAAATTTAGTTTTCAAAAAATTATCGAAAATGATAGGCTTCATCTTCTTTCAAAGCATACAGTTGTATCCTCAATCAATCAACTCCCCTATTTTTATGGCCTGGTTCAAGGACATGATCCGTTAAGAGTAGCTATTTGCATTTGTGTGTGCTTTCTCAAATAGGACTAAACCATTTTGATGTGTCGGCCTATTTGTATGGTTTTTAAGTTCGGATATAAACCTTCAACTTTCGGTCCATTAGTTGATATTTGAAGTTGTTTCTACTTTCGTAAAGAGATCGTTAGGTGCATACAAATCATATTGTAAAACAAGATTTTGTAAACTGAGTTTTGAGACAATTTGTTTTACTCATGTAAAACTCTTGTTTATCAATTCATTATGAGAATTCATGTTTTGCATAAACGAAATAGATAAGATTGATCATATCTCCTTTTGTAGCGTAATTCATTCATTCAAGATCTTTTAAGAAAAACTATTTTTAAAAGAGTTTCATCAATTAAAACAAAGACACTTTCATAACCTCAATTTAATTGTCTGGTCTTTTTAGCTCTGATATCAGTCATAGTCTTTCAATATGCGACTTATGTCTAAGGCTAACTCTGCTTTCGTAGAGATATATCCATTAAATTCCAAAAGACCGGAGCAATCATATTTGGTTCTCATAATAGAAATCAATTTAAGATAAATGAGATAAATGATGAGTTGTAGGATGCTAGAAAATATTAAACAGTGTAAAATATATTTCAAATACAACATAATTTTTCATATGATTATTTCCAAAATCAATTTAATAGGTTATATGTTCAAAGAGGGGTTACTGAAACAAAACAATCGATATTAGATATTATAAACCCAACTCAAAGGAACAAGACGAAATATGCATTAAAAGCATAATCTAAATATCAATATCAATACTCAAACTCAATAACAACAACTAAACTAAAACATCTAAACTACAACATATAAATTTTCATAACTTTGTGTAGTAGAAAATCTAAACAACAACAATAAAATCAACGACTCAAAAACAACAACTTATATTAAAAAAACTCAAAAAAAATCTCTCAACAAAACTACATAAATATCATCAATAAACCTCTAGGATTTAGGGTCTCACCAACAACAACAATAAGATTAGTATTGATGTTTGACGTACCAGATCTTTGAAGAAGAAATGAAAGAAAATGTTTTGGATCACTGATGAAGAAACGAGAGTCCTTAACACATATCATCTTCGTATTGAAAATGATATATGTTTATGGTAGGGGTGGCAAAACGGGCCGTGGCCCGCCGGGCTGGCCCACGCACCCGTTAAAAAATGGCGGGTTGGGTTGAGATTTTAGGCCCGCCGCTCGCCAAAGCCCGCCCCGCCAAACCCGTCACCCGCCATAGTCCGCCCCGCCAATGCCCGCCGCCCGCCAAAGCCCGCCCCTCCTCCAAAATTTCATCTTTTTTAGTTAATTCTAACAATTCCAATTCTTGATGGTTTATTTTATATATTTATTTGTAAATATATGTAATATTTTTTGAAGTAAAAAGTTGCTTTTAAAAAAAATTGTTTTAAAAAATAAGTGAAAAAATTAATTAAAAGGTAAAAAAACCTATTAATCTTAAAAATATAAATAATAAATAAATAAAAATAGGCGGGCAAGCCCGCCGTCCGCCGCCCGCCAACCCGCCATCTTGGCGGGGCGGACATAATTTGCATGCCCATTTCACTTGGCGGGCATGCCTGCCCTGCCCGTTTTTTGGCGGGCGGCGGGCGGGGCGGGCGGCCCATTTTGCCACCCCTAGTTTATGGCCCTCGTTGTTTACGACTCTCTTGTTGGCTCTCTTCAAGCTAAAATTTTATATCAGGGAAACAATTTCACCTCGGTTGGGAAACAAAACCGAGGTGAAAAGTTGCTTATTTTTAGATTTAAAATAAAATATTCAATAAGACACCATTTTAATGAATTAAAAACATTATCTGAAGTTGCTGGTATTTGAAGCATGTACACTAAATTAGTTTATCCCTCAATTTTCGAGAAAAATTGACGGAATATAGTGTATATTTTTTTAAGAAAAAATAATACGGCGTCTCCAAGATATATACCTCAGTTTTACGATATGTGAGGTAAAATAGTTGTCATAAAAAGTAGTTTTTCTAATAGTGATAGTATTGTGACTCTATGTACTAAACATGTATAACAAATTTTGATGATGACAAATGGAATAAAGGAAAAATATCATAAACATCATCAAGTGAAAAAAAAATGGTTGAAGTAAATAAAAAGCGAAAATTTTATGATGGTTGGCCTAAAAGAATCATATGCTTAAGAACATCATCAAGAAATAGTGTCAAGAAATAGTTATCACTATATGTATTTATCAGTCTTAAATGATCATGTGTAATATTATGTGTTAGTAGGTATCAAATTAATAAGAAAATACACACAATCAAATTTTTTCTTCTCGAAATTTCATCTATTTTCACAACCTTCTTATACGACAAAAAATGACCTATAATCAACTATAGATCATATTTAATTGATTATGGGGGTGAGACCACTCAATAATAAATTATGCTTTTGATCCAACAATATTTTTTCTATTTTACTAAGTTATAATCAATTAGAGTCACAATATAATCGATTATAATATGAAGTACTCAAATGCTCTAAAAAGAGGAAACATCTTAACCAACTAGCAAAGACTTTCACTTTCTATTAAAACGTTACATATATCGAGAAAAGCGTTAAATGCGCTTGTTCCCGACGACAGTGTTGTCATATCAAAGACTTTCACTTTCCTAGATCTAGTGACTTGGTTGGAACACGTATAGAAAAACCTTGTTTTGTAAATGAAAGACAGGGCTTGAGGGTTAGTTGTTCTGGGCCGTTGCAACACCAAAGACAAAGGCTCAATGATATAGTGAAAAATAGTCAAGCGCGTCAAATGAGTACACCTTTTCCTCCATGGAGATAGGTTATTCCGCTCACGGGAGCTTTACCGACCATCCAAATCCATATGAGAGTTGACCGTCCACGCCCTACTCCACGCTTTCAATTATCAACAATCAATTTCTCCTATTTAAGAGGGAAAGCACATTATTTCTCAAGCATTCAAATCCATTCCCACTCATATATGTCACTTTTCACTCCCTTACTTGAGAGCATTAGAATACTAGTCTTGCAGGTCAACCCCTCTCCACAGTATTAGAAGCTCAAGATCACCGCAACAAGCTCAACTTTTCCATTTACCGATCTATTGTGGTTCTACTATGAAACACTAATAAATAGTTATTTTTTTTCACATTTCCACACGTCATAAAAATGTAATCATTGATGTAAGAATTTTCTTATAAAATTGTCATTTATCCTTTAAGTTCAAGATATCTCACATTTTCAAAGAGAAAAATGCACGTGCAAATATATTAATAGATGCCCTTTTTTTTTACTACTACGCTTGGCGGAATTCGCTTTCCATTTGTATTTTTTAAAAAGTTTTTTGAAGAAATATTGGCATGTTCAACTAGTTTCTCTCAGATATATAACCGGTTAGATTTTATATCTCATCTTTTCTCTTTTCTTTAATTTAATATATATTTTTAAAATATGAAGAAAATAAATTAAAAAAATTAAAACAAAAAATATTTCTAAAAAATATAATAAAAAAATAACATTAATAATAATGTGATACAGTAAAACTACACATAATTTGATACAATTGTTTTTCTAAAATATCCTAAAACTAAAAATGAAAAGATTAGCTTTTAGTGTTAAAAAATAATTAAAGTAACCTTACTTTATTTTTTTTTAATATGGTGTATTTACATTAGTAATAATAGTTAGTGATTTCTTTCTTTCTTTTTTTTTAAACTTTGATAGCGAGTTAATGATTTCTTATCAAAATTAATTAGTTGAATACTTTCTTCTTCATGCATAGCAGACCAAACAAAATTATATATATTATATTTTAACACTTAAATTATTTTTAATAATATACACTATATTACTTTAAAAGGTAAATAATTCCACATATGAAAAAATTATTAATTACTTTACAAACTTATACAAAATTAAAGTAATTAACAATATACACCTTATTACTTTTAAAAAGTAAATATTTTTAGGCAAGAAAAAAATTTAAATTATTTTACAAACTTATAGAAAATTAAAGTAGTTTTAACAGTATACATCATATTACTTTAAAAAGTAAATAATTTTACATATGAAAAAATTATTAATTACTTTACAAACTTATACAAAATTAAATTAGTTTTAACAATATACACCTTATAACTTTTAAAAATTAAATAATTGTATACAAGAAAAAAATTCTAAATTAATTTACAAACTTATACAAAATTAAAGTAGTTTTATCGGTATACACCATATTACTTTAAAAAGTAAATAATTTTATACATGAAAAAAATTATAAATTACTTTACAAATTTATGCAAAATTAAAGTAGTTTTTAACAGTATACACCATATAAGTTTAAAAAGAAAAATGTTAATATTTATTTGATATATATTCTAAAATGATTTACTAATTTAACTTTTTTTTTTTGTAAAATAAATCATAATTTAAGCCAATAAAGTGTTTCTTTTTTAAACTCATACCATAAATTTTAAGCTGAAAATTTCATTAAACAAATGTAATTAATACTTTTTTTAGGATTAATTACATTTTTAATTCCTTATTTTCTCTATAATTTAAGGGGACCAAACTGTAATTTAGTTTTTTTCTTTTACTGAAAAGAGTAAAATATTCAGTACATATATTAATATTTGTTTAATAGTTTGATAGTCAATACATAATTGTTAAGCAAATGTTAATGTTTCATTATTTGTTAAGCAATTTTGTTTATATTTGTTTAACTGTTTCATTATTATTAAGCAAATGTTAATATTTGTTTTTAGATTAATAGTCAATACATATTTAATTAAATATTTAAAAAGAAAAGAAAAAAATAGATGATCCAGATACTATCACAAGTTAATGTAACATTTTGAATTAAAATAAGGGTCATGCTAACATGTGCCCTAAGGGCACTATAACTAGTAAAAGTTAAATGTAATTAAATGTAATAAAATCATATTTAAAATTTCGATACATTAAATGCACGCGTTTCAATAAAATATTTCTATAAATACTTCATTATTTTGTGTCCTTAGGACACATGTTAGTTTTTCCCTTAAAATAATAATGAATGTAGCATTAATATGTTGGTTTTATATAATAATGTATGTGATTTACTTAACAAATTTTAATGTGGTTTTCTAAAATTTTAATTATATATGGCCTATCACTTTAAAAACTCCATTAACCATATATAAAATAAATTAATTATAAGTTACCGTATAAATTTAGAAAAATTTAATAATATGAAAGATATATTAATATTAAAAAACTTATAGAGAATAACTGATAAAATAGAAAATTAAATTTTTATTTTTTCCTAAATTAAATAGTTTAACTATTTAAATAAATATGAAAGTAAAGAAATAATTTATCTATAATCTTTTTTTATTAAATAAATACATGAAAAAAATTTAAAAAATAAAAAACTTAAATATTATTATTAAAAGATGTTATAAGTTTGTAAAAAAAAAAGAAGCTATAAACATGAGAAAAGCATATTTCCTGCCATACAAACCCATTTTGATCATAAATATAAAGACAATTGAGTCAACAAAAATAAATGTATTAATTTTAAAATTTAAACTAAATACATAAACTTTTAGATTTTGATTCAAACTTTGAATTAAAGGATCTATGGAAATATTTCTTTTTATTTTTTAATATTTTTGAAAATACTTTTAGAATTAAAACTATACATATAAAAAACTTCAAAAAATTTAAAAACTTAAATGTGATTATTAAAAGATATTATAAGTTAATAACAAAAAAAAAACTATAAACATGAGTAAAGCATATTGCCATACAAATCCATTTTGATCATAAATATAAAGACAAACTAGTCAACAAAATTAAATGTATTTATTTTTAAATTAAATTAATACATCAACTTTTATATTTTGATTCAAACTTTGTATTAAATAAATTAATGAATATATATATATATATGTTTGAAAATAATTTTTTAATTGAAATTATACATAATAAAATTAAAAACTTAAAAGTTATAATTAAAAATGATTATAAGTAAGTAAATAAAATAGCTGTAAACATGAGTAAAGCATATTGCCCTATAAACCTATTTTATTCATAAATATAAAGACAATTGATCAACAAAAATGTATTCTAAAGTTAAATTAATGCATCAACTTTAATATTTTGATTCATACTTTGAATTAAATTATTCAAGAAAATATCTTTTTTATTTTTCTTATGTCTAAAAATAATTGTCACTTTATAATATTAATACAATATTAGTATTTTAAAAAAAGCTGTAAACATAAGTAAAGCATATTGCCATATAAACCCATTTTGGTCATAATTCATAAATATAAAGACAATTGAGTCAACAAAAATAAATGTATTTATTTTAAAATTAAATTAATACATAAACTTTTATATTTTGATTCAAACTTTGAATTAAATTTTTCTAAAAAATATTTTTTTATTTTATACTTTTTAGCTGTCTAAAAATAATTGTCACTTTATTAATACAATATCATAATTATTTTTTCTATTAATATATTTTTATTCATTAACTTTGATTCTATTAACTATAATAATAAAAAACTGCAAATAATATTAATTTATCATTAAAATTATTATAAATAATGTAATTTAAACATGATATTATTTATGAAATTAAATTGAAATAATTTTTAAGAAAATATATAAGGAATAAGCTAATAGCTAAAAGAGTGTTATAGGTAGGGTGATTTTTTTTTAAATTTTTAAATTTACTCAACCTAAATTATAATAAAAATTTATTCGAATTAAACCGAACCGTTTCAATTTATATAAAACTGAATCGAACCATAACTATTGGTTTGATATACTATTTCAAAAATTTAAACAGTACTAAATTGTTAGAAGTTAATTTTCTCAAATTGAACCATTTATTAAAGAATCGAACCGTTACACTATTTTTTATTTTTTTAAAAATTAAAACTTATTTTTTAATTTTAGTTTCAGTTCAATTTGATTACAATTTCGATTCTGTTCTAGAATTATTTGTGCAATATAATTTGATTCACTAATCAAATTTTAACTTCGATTCGGTTCAATTTAATTAGATTTTTTTTAACAACCTAGTTGTAGTATTGGTATATGAATAGTGGAATGGTCCATTTAGTAATAAGTATTGAAAAAGTGATTCCAAGATTTGTAGGGCAACCAAACAAATCCCAGCAAAATTTGGAAAGTTTGAACCAGTCTCCCTTAACCTTTACAATTCCTACACGTGTCTTCACACAAACCCCTTCACTCGTGCCGCTTTCATCGCTTTCACACGTGCCACATTTTCCCCTACATAGTCTCCTTCATGTCCCATCCCATCCTTCTCACATTCATCTTTCAAATCTCACTCTCTCTCTCTAGAATTTTCTCTCTCTAGAATTCACCACTGCTGTCATGGCTTCACCGACACCGTTGCTGAAAGATGAACTCGACATTGTGATTCCGACTATCCGTAACCTCGATTTCTTGGAGATGTGGAGGCCGTTCTTCGAGCCGTATCATCTCATCATCGTGCAGGATGGTGATCCTTCCAAGACGATTAAGGTGCCGGAAGGGTTTGATTATGAGCTCTATAACCGGAATGACATTAACAGGATTCTCGGTCCCAAGGCCAATTGTATCTCGTTCAAGGATTCTGCGTGTCGGTGCTTTGGGTACATGGTTTCCAAGAAGAAGTATATCTACACCATTGATGATGATTGCTTTGTAAGTAATTTTGAATTTTGTAGTTTTGAAATTTTGGATTTTTTAGATCTTGATCTGGTTTTTTGAATTTTGAAAATTTTGGATCTTGTTATGATTTTTTAGATCTTTGTTTTATTGTTGTTTCATGAATTGGATCTTCATTTGATACTACATTGACACTCAACATGATATTGATATGTAGATATAGACTCTGTAGCACTGATACTTCTGAAATACGGACACTTGTGATTATTATTTATGTTGATGTGTTAGTGTCGTGTTTTATATAATATAGATACTTGTCACGATGCTGATACTGACATGTTGACGCGTTAAGTGACATTGATAGACACATGTTTCATATCAATTATGAATTATGTGATATATAGGTTTTAAGTGTAAGTTTGGATGACCTTGAGTTTGATCAAAATTGCTTTGAAAAATCATACCAATTTGAAAGCTTTCAAGTAGATACTTCATTGTTTTCATGTTTTGATATGGTTTTTGACCTTGTTTTGATTTTCTAATGTAGATTGAAACATTTTACTAATTAATGTTGAATTTTAAAATTTGGAATTTTTATTAGATTTAGGAATTTGGATTGTGTGTGACTAGCTAATCATTTGCATATCTCAATGCATATTTTGATTTTTTAAATCTAAAATATGGATCAGCTGATTATGTCTCCATGCACATTTTTATTTTTTAAATCTAAAATATTGAGATTGAAATATGGACGGTTTGATCTAATATGGATATGATTAACTGATGACACATTATCAGCTAATCATGTCCATATCTCAATGTACATTTTGAATTTTTTAATTTAAAATATTAAGATTGAAATATGGACGGTTTGATCTAATATGGATGGTTTGATCTAATATGGATATGATTAGCTGATGATGCATAATCGGCTAATCATGTCCATATCTCAATGCATATTTTGATTTTTTTTAAATCTAGAATACCGAGTTAAAATATAGATTGTTTGATCTAATATGATCGGATGTGATTGACTGCACTCAGTCACATTCACTGGTGTGCGGGTTGCAACTGAGCACAACCCAAATCTTTTTTGGAGTTTGTATCTAGTACATAATAATGTGAAATAGATTGAATCATTTGCTATTGATTTGAAATGTTAGGATTCATAATGGTTTTATTGTTATTATATATTTTGTTGTTGGTGTGGTTTAGGTTGCCAATGATCCAACAGGGAAGCAGATCAATGCACTTGAGCAGCATATCAAGAACCTTCTCTGCCCATCAACCCCTTTCTTCTTCAACACCCTTTATGAGCCTTACAGAGAAGGTGCAGATTTCGTCCGTGGCTACCCCTTCAGTCTCCGTGAAGGTGTGCCAACTGCTGTTTCTCACGGTCTTTGGCTCAACATCCCTGACTATGATGCTCCTACTCAGCTTGTGAAGCCTCTCGAGAGGAACACTAGGTACTTTTACTACCACTTGTATTCATCAACATTTAAATAGTAATTCGATAATTTTGATTCTGACTATAGAATATTGATTCTGAGCTCTGTAGCCCACATTTGATTTATTATTTTTTCAAACTATTACCGGTGTTGATGTGTTAGTGTTGGTGTAGTGTTTCTGGTGTCTGCGCTTCATAGATTCTAAGTACTTGTGATTGTTGTTTTGAAGGTATGTAGATGCTATTCTGACCATTCCTAAGGGAACTTTGTTCCCCATGTGCGGAATGAACTTGGCTTTCGACCGTGAGCTCATTGGACCAGCAATGTACTTCGGTCTCATGGGTGATGGTCAGCCTATTGGACGCTACGACGACATGTGGGCTGGCTGGTGTATCAAGGTCAGTTGGCTCTTTCTCTCCCTTAAATCTATTGGAAAATATTTAGGGTTATATTTAAACCTGTTTTGATAAACACTTAACTAAGTGCTGATCGAATAAGTGCTTAATTGAGATATTTCAATGATGATTGTGTAGGTTATCTGTGATCACTTGGGATTGGGAGTCAAGACTGGTCTTCCCTACATCTACCACAGCAAGGCCAGTAACCCATTTGTTAACCTGAGGAAGGAATACAAAGGTATCTTCTGGCAAGAAGACATCATTCCATTCTTCCAGAACGTTGTTCTTCCAAAAGAAGCTACCACTGTTCAGAAGTGTTACCTCGAGCTCGCCAAAGAAGTCAAGGACAAACTTAGCAAGATCGATCCTTACTTTGACAAGTTGGCTGATGCTATGGTTACCTGGATTGAATCCTGGGATGAGCTCAACCCAGCTGGAGCATCAGCTGCCAACGGCAAAGCATGAGTCAATTTTGGTTCGCTTCAAATTACTGTCACGTAATCTGAAGCGAAACTATTTCTATAACTATTTTTTTAGTATTTATTTCAAAATTTTAATGTTATTCATGGATTGGAATTTGCAGCATTGTTAGCTGTGGTTCTGCTTAGTAATTTCATGTTTTGAGCTTAGAAAGCAATAAAAGATTATGCGGTCTTAGGTCTGTCTTAGGGCAAACGGAAGCATCTGGTTTCATGCCATACGAGTCTCATAGGAAGGCTTTTTGACTTATGATACACTAGCTTATGTTTCTGTTTCTGTTGTTTTTACTTAAGAAGTGTCATTTTTGTATTATGTATCGTACAATTTATAATAAGATTTCATTTATGATTTTGGTTCACATTTTGATTCTCTCATTTTGAACTTATGTTTTCTGAAACTGTTTGATATGAAATTAGTAGCTGAGATTCTTTACTGCTTGATATTGCTATGACAGGGAATTTGGTCTGGAAATGATAACAAACACGAACAATATAATGAGCCATTTTCTGTATTTTAGATATAGAATTATTTGAAAGCCAACTTTAATACAGAGCTGTTATTAGACAATGTTTCTGAATTTCGAAACTGGTAGATAAAAAGCACCAAATGCATATGTTGTCATTTGAAAATGAGAGTAGTTTCTGCATCATTTGGTTTAACATATTTCAGTGATAGTAACATATATTTGAAAGTAGATGCTATAGGACTCCCCCTTGTGGTATTAGGAGAAGTTGACGTACCTAATTCTCATAGTGTTTGCGCATAAGTTATCTTCGTCGTGGCAAACGGCATGGACGTCCCGTTTTGGCACGTCACATATGCACACCCCATAAGTTTGAAAAAAAAGACGGAATAGTCAAGGGTGTTGACTTAAAACTTTGACCTGTCCTGTGAAAAAAAACGAAAGTGTGTGTGTCAGGAATGCAGGTCTTGACTCTATAATTTAAAAATTGCAAAAGTTCTTGTTAATGTTCCTGAAAAAAACGAAAGTGTGTGTCAGAGATGCGGTCTTGACTCTCTATAATTTAAAAATTGTAAAAGTTCTTTTGTTAATGTTTCTGTCCGCAAAAGGTCTTGACTCTCTATAATTTAAAAATTGCAAAAGTTCTTGTTAATGTTCCTGTCCGCAAAAGTAAAAAAAACGAGGCGGAGCGGGAAAGACATATTGGGAGTCTATAACTTCGGTCAAACACGTACATACTAAAGAGACCGTATTCAACGGCACTAAATAATCCAAGACACAAACATACACACCTGATATTATAGTAAAGAGATATTAGCATATTGAATTGATGAATCCAGAAACACAATAACAGGTTCAAGATGCAAAAATGACTACTAAAAGTATTCTAGAAAATGTATTCATTGAATCCAGAAACACAATAATAGGTTCAAGATGCAAAAATGACTACTAAAGTACTCTAGAAAGTATATTCACTAACCTCATCAGCAAGATGAGACTCCATTTTTGAACATACTACTGAACAATTATTGCTTTTGAAGTGTTGCATTCTTAAATAATCTTATTTGGCTCTTCATATGCTTCTGAATCCTTATAGATCTATGATCCTTAGGTAGACATGAATAAGATCCATCCTCAATATGTGGTTGATGTGATCGAAACTTCAGTTGTGATGTCGTTGCAGATACCTAAAAAATCTTTACAGTATTTACAGTGCGGCCGCAATTTAAAACTATGTATAGATATGATATTTGTTCATTAGCATAACTTGGTATGTATTGTGTATGTTATTTTTGAGAAGATGATAATATCTTAGAGAGTGAAGTATGCAGTAGTTGGAGTGTCATTATGTCAGAAAGGAACTCAATAACTCTCCCTACTAAGCTTGCTTGATTCAAACTCATTCCTCTGACTCAACATGGACACTGAAAAATTAGTTGGTAAGGTGCAGAGAAGTGAGAGTATTACCTAATCTGATCAAGATGTGTTCACATAAAGACTATACTATCACATGAGGTTAATTCTTATGTATTATTAATTGCAAAAATACTAGTTATCGAAGAATAAAAGTTAAAGATATGTTCCAGAAGACTAATCCCACCGTCCACTGGAGAGGACCATTTAAAGTCAGGGCATAGTTTGGATTGATCCATCACTGAAAATTGTTAGTATCTAATAGAATTCGAACATGAGACTTTGAGATGAGCATACTCTCAGTAACTAAACCCTGGAATTAAAAATGAGCTCAGATCTCTTATGTAGATCTAAGGTATAAAGTTCGAGCTTTATGGTTGGAGAAATTTTGGTTGAGATAAGTGACTCTAAAAATATTCATTTTGATTGACCGAATTTCTCGACGAAGATTAGTCATTAGTAACCATTCAAACACTACCTTTGAAGTGTTATGTTCACTCTTGTATTGTATCTCCAAACTCTACCTTATTTTAGTCAATTGCTGTTGCTTTAAGAAATGAAAATTTCAAAGATAAAACATCAAATATATCAGTGAGAGAAGTATATAAATTTGCATGTACCTAACAACCATTAGGTAAGCCATCACTAAAATTTCAAAGAGAATTTCCTTGGTTATAACATTGGACTGAAGATTACTACAATCTTATTCAAATAAGGTTACTAAACCTTGCAGCAGATTATCATAATTTGATAACATTATCAAAGGCACATATTCAAAGAATGAGGCTTCTTATATCAGCTCTATGTGTCACTGTACTATGTTCTTATGCAGGTATTCTTTATCATTTTCTTGGTTTTTTCATTTTCCACATTCGTATTCAACTGATTTCTTGAACGCGTTTTGTTTGTAGCGGCATATGATCCTTTGGATCCTGACGGAAACATAACGATCAAATGGGATGTTGTCTCGTGGACACCGGATGGCTATGTGGTCAGTACAAACTTCATCCTTATTTGCTTTATACCAGTATTGAGAACCTGTGCAAATGCGAGAATAAATTCGTGATAAAATAGATATTACGAATGCATTTTAATATCTGCTAGAGATACTATCAGTTAAGGCATGACAGTTAGCGTTTCTGCCAGATGACATGTTAGTTTTTGTTATAATAGTTATAGTAGAAACTAACAACATGTCATCTGGCACAAGCGCCAGTTGCCATGCCTTAACTGACAGTATCTCTAACATTTTTACATAGTGACATCTTTCACGTTACAAGTCGGTTTTGAAAGGTTGTGTTAGGCCTAACACACATTTCTTAATAATATCAACTCGTGAATTCCCCATCAATGATTCATATAACTTACTTGATTCTATGCATTTCATTTTCCACCAGGCGGTGGTAACGATGAGCAATTTCCAAATGTACCGACACATAATGAATCCGGGATGGACATTAGGATGGTCATGGGCTAAGAAAGAAGTGATATGGTCAATGGTAGGATCTCAAACAACTGAGCAAGGAGATTGTTCAAAATTCAAAGGAAATGTACCTCACTGCTGCAAGAAAACTCCAACAGTTGTAGACCTTCTCCCTGGTGTACCTTACAACCTACAATTCTCAAACTGTTGTAAGGGTGGAGTTGTAGCAGCATGGGGACAAGACCCTTCATCAGCTGTTTCATCTTTTCAAATCAGTGTTGGACAAGGTGGTACTTCAAACAAGACAGTTAAACTTCCTAAGAACTTCACTCTCTCGGCTCCCGGACCTGGCTATACGTGCGGTCCGGCTAAGATTGTTCCGTCCACCACTTTTCTTACCTCGGATAAGCGCCGCAAAACTCAAGCACTTAGTAAGTTTCATATCTTCATATACAAAATACATCATGCGGTCAATTCTCAGGTGTTGGCCTGTTAACGAAGGCTTGAGTCTTGAGAGTGTGCTCCTCTCAATATGAAACTATTATTGAAGTTTAATATTTTTTCTTTCTACTTCATGCAGTGACATGGAATGTGACATGTACATATTCACAATTTCTTGCAAGAAAAAACCCAAGTTGCTGTGTTTCTTTGTCATCTTTCTATAATGAGACTATTACTCCTTGTCCTTCTTGTGCTTGTGGATGCCAGAACAAGAAGAATTGTGTCAAGTAAAGTGTCATCTTTCAAAACAATGATCTTTCGTTTCTAAACAATGTTTTATAAGTCAGACCGAACAAGCTGGTTCAACTGGTTAAACCGAAACCATATAAGCTTTCTGATTCGGTTTAACTAGTTTAATCGACTGAGTCAACTAAACTATGATTTAGAAATTCAAATTTCGGTTCAACTAGAAAAACTAATTATTTTCCTAAATGTTGGTATGGTATGCAGGGGTCATTCTAAATTCCTAGACATGGTAGGGTTACATACACCAAAGAGAGACAATGAACCATTGCTACAATGCACTCATCATATGTGTCCTATAAGGGTACACTGGCATGTGAAAGTTAACTATAAGGACTATTGGAGAGTCAAGATAGCTGTGACAAATTTCAATTATAGATTGAATTATTCTCTTTGGACTCTTGCTGTACAGCATCCAAATCTTAACAATGTCACCCAAGTTTTCAGCTTTGATTACAAGCCTTTGCTTCCCTATCAATCCATAAGTAAGTTTTAACAAATAGATCTGTTAAGAGTCTCACATCAGAAAATTCATAAGATTTAACAAATCGATATGTTAAGAGTCTTATATCAGACAATTATGACTTGAACATGTACTTATAAGTGGAGACAATCATCACCCTACAAACTAGTTTTGTAGGGATAAGTTAGGTCCAGCCATACTTTTTAACATGGTATCAACGTTGGGTTTGAAATCCATTGAACCACCTGCTATCAAACTTAGGCTATCGAGGCACGCACCATTTATTTCTATGCTCTACATATCTAATAAGAATATGAATGACTGATTAAATGTTTTTTTTGTTCTGAATACAGATGACACAGGTATGTTCTATGGCATGAAATTCTTCAATGATCTCTTGATGGAAGCTGGACCAAGTGGAAATGTTCAATCAGAAGTGCTTCTTCAAAAGAACAAGGAAACATTCACTTTCAACCAAGGATGGGCGTTTCCTAGGAGAGTCTACTTCAATGGTGAAGAGTGCATGATGCCACCACCAGATACCTACCCTTACCTCCCTAATTCTTCCCCTATGAATGCCCTCAACTTCCAAGCACTCATCACCTCATTCCTTCTCTTGCTAGCTCTTTGGTGTATAGGTACATAAACATGTTTGGATTTTCATATGAAATTTTGAAGCCAAGTATTGTTATCGTCGAAATACGCGACAACAGGTATGTACTATGAAGACTCTTTAAGACATTCTTGTAAAGCATCACAAGACTCATGAATGTGTTGTAATAGGATGATAAGTATAACTCATCTATGATTCTTGTTTTATGTAAATACTTATATTGCAATGTTGTTATGAATGCCTCTCTTTTGTCTCTAATACAAATTTTGTAGCATCAACCCGCTCAATGTGTGTCTGTATCAGTGTCAGTATCGCAAAAGTGTTGATGTCAATAGATAAGCTCGAAGAGAATATAAAAAGACACAAAAATGATTCCAAGCAAGACAAGGAAAAAAAATGATTCTAATTAGAAAGACCATTAGCATTTCAAATCCACACAAGATTCATCTAGTTTATATTTTCATGTAATGTTGTTGTATATATTTGTTATAATTACAATGATGATACATGTAACATTGCATCACAGAAGTTACAGATGACAGCAGTAACATTATTCTACCACCAATATGTCGAATCCTTTGTATCAATCGCGGCCACTCGGGTGCTGTCCTTCCGATTGCCTTAAAAACCAAATTAGTTCGACCGAAAATTTTCTATTAAATCTTAAATGTATGCGTAAAATACAAGGACTACTAAGGAGGTCATCAATAAAGCGAACAACGAAACCTCTTGCCGAGAACCAGCATTAGGCAACCATGGATAAGCATCGGGTGGTGGCATCACACAGTTGTCGCCGTTGAAGTAGATTCTGCGAGGGAACGCCCAACCCTTATCGAAAGTGAAAGTCGATTTATCCTTTCGGAAGAGTAACTCCGATTGAACATTGCCACTAGGGCCGGCGTGATTAAGAAAATCGTTATAGAACTTAACTCCCCAAAGCATTGCCGTATCATCTGTTAAAAGCAACTTATATCAGTAAACGCGACGCGGATTAAACATGAAACGAATAAGTTAGGAAAATACTTACTTATCGAACCATAAGGATTTAATGACTGGTAGTTGAAACTGAACAGCTGAGTAATATTTTCGAAGTTCGGATGCTGAACAACCAAGTTCCAATCGGAATAATTCATACGGTAATTAAAATTCGTAATCGTAACTTTCACACGCCAGTATTCCTTGTAGTTAACTTTAACATGCCAGTGGATTCGAATCGGACACATATGGCTAGTACATTGAACCAAAGGCGATAAATTATTCTTTCCGTTACCAGAAACAACCGATGCCAAATGCGGCGTATTTGGACTGTAAAGTAACCACA
The DNA here is from genome assembly GCF_029867415.1 of Vicia villosa. Lineage (NCBI taxonomy): Eukaryota > Viridiplantae > Streptophyta > Magnoliopsida > Fabales > Fabaceae > Vicia > Vicia villosa. The sequence goes on along the minus strand of NW_026705280.1, from coordinate 14,909 downwards.
AAGAAAATCAATATATGAGTGTACAAATCAAAATAAGAAGGAAAACACCGTAGCCCGAGTAAGAGAAACATACTTTACACAAGTCCCCGACTGAGACGCATTACTCTGGCAGCCACACGCACATGTTGGGCACGGTACGATGGTTTCGTTGTAGAAAGACGAGAGCGATACACAGCATGTGGGTGTTTCCTGAGCTAGAAATTGCGAATATGTGCACGTAACATTCCATGTCACTGTGAAGAATCAAAACAACGGTAAGAGGCAGAGGAAATTTAGATAAACATATTGAAAACTGCGAAACATGCGTAAAAGTTGATTAACTCACTGAGTGCTTGGGTCGTTCTTCTTTTGTCGGGTTGAATAAACTGAGTTGGTCTAACGACTTTCGCCGGGCCACAAGTATAACCCGGTCCGGGTGCTTTCAAAGTGAAGTTTTTCGGGACTTTAACAGTTTTATTTGTGGTTCCGGCTCTACCGACACTCACTTGAAACGACGCGACCGCGTTCGTAGGATCCTGAGCATATGAACTAAGCACTCCACCTTTGCAGCAATTCGCAATTTGCTGATTGTAAGGTGTTCCGGGAAGTAGATCAACGACAGTTGGATCCTTTTTACAGCAATGTGGTACGTTTCCTTTGAATTTCGAACAATCGCCTTGTTCGGTCGTCTGCGATCCCACCATTGCCCAGATTACCTCCTTTTTGGCCCATGTCCATCCTAGCGACCAGCCAGGCGAAGCGATGTGACGATATTGTTGGAAGTTGTTCATCGTAACAACGGCCTGCACAATCACCGATACACTTCGATCAATAATTAATACAAACACAAAATCAACATGATCAAACACTTATAGCATAAGCGCTTATTATATAAGTGCTTATCTATAAGTTACTTTTATAACAAAAACAAAACAAAATCGAACTGGTTTCATAAACTATCTTAAAGCATTTATGAAAATAAGTTGAAAACAACTAATTGATATAATCATAAGTTGTTTTCACAAGCTCTCACAGACAATCTTACAAGTACTAATATCGGCGTAAAATTCTCGAATGAGTCTAGAAATAGGTGATATTGTAAAAGAAACAACTTACAACATAACCATCTGGTGTCCAATTTATAATATCCCATTTGATTGTGATATTCCCATTTGGGTCAAGTGGGTCATAAGCATCTGAAAAAGTTAAAACCAACAACAACAAGTATATCAATTAATGATCAAAGAATAGAAGCAAATAACAAATACATTGATCAAGTCTTAGTCAATGGCTATTATATGAAATCATAATTTTCCATTTTTCATATTTAATTTCTATAAGATGAATGATTCATAACTCTCACCTTTTACACCCAAGATAATCTATACTCTTAATCACAACCTATACTAATTTTCCCTTATTATAGGATTTTTAACCACAAACTTCATATGAACAATTATAATTTTAACTTTCGCCTTGATCTGATTTTACGGTGAAAAAAATTAATTTTGACTGAATTGATGGAATAAAATTGATTCTAGTTAAAAGTGAGTTGAAGGTAAAATGATTAATGTTTAGATAAATTTTTGAAAAACTCAGTAAAAAAGTAAATTTCATAGTAAAAATCACGTTTAGGCTCAAAAGCTACAAATCCTAATATTAAGTAGAATCAATTCTAAAAAGCATAATAATTCCACTCGAGAGCAACCAAACATTTTGTTAAAATCAATTTTACACAAAGATAAACAATTCCTAGTGCACTAAACATACACTTAATGAAAGGCTTATATAAGTGTTTTTCTATAATTTGTGTATATAAAATAAAATCAAATAGGTTTCATATAAGCTATAAGTTTTTTTTTACATAAACTAAAAAAATAAAAATAACTTATGAACATGTTCATAAGCTATTTCTATAATCTCTTCTAAAAAAATATAAGCGCTTAAATTAGTAGTAAATAACCTCAAATTAAACCAATATAAATATCCTCAAAACACATTCCAAACACCAAAATAGAAAAACATCACATACATAGTACTACCTAGAATTCACTTACAAACCAAACCAAAAGCTAAAACAAAAATTCCACAATTTTTTTTGTTTCATATGCAAACTTCATAGCAAGTAGCAACAAATAGTCATCATCATCAACAGAAAAAAAAAATACCAAAAACTAATACTTGATAATGAAAAATTACAAATTTATAGAAAAAAGTGAACCTGTTGAAGTGAAACAAGTGCAAGAGAGTAGAAACAAGAACAAAACTATACAAGGTGGTGTTGGTTTTGGTAACAAAGAGAAACCCATTTTTTTTGTTGCTTGAAAAATGTACGTGGGGAGTTATGGGGTTTATAAGAGAAGAGGTTAAAGTTGAAGATCTGTGGAAGAGACGAGAAGAGTCGGAATAAAGAAAAAGAAGAGAGAGAAAGTGATGAGAGAGAGTGTGGAAATACTGACTGTGTTGTTGTGTCTCACAGTTGGATCCTCTCTGTTTAAGAAAGGTATTTTAGTTTGCAAAATGACCATGTTTTTTGTCTCTCGATTTTTTTTGGAGTTAAGTATGTTTGTCACTACTAACATTTTAATTTTGAATTTTAATTCTTATAAAAAAAATATTTTTTAGTTTTTAGTACAAAATTAGTTAAACACGTAATTTAGGACTAAAATATCGTGCAAAATCAATTTTATAAAGATTAAATTTTTTTTATAAGAACTAAAAGTCAAAATTTAGACATCTATAAGGACAAAAATATCCATTTTTTTATATATAGAAAAACTTCTCAACCTATTATAAAAAGTTGTATATCTTTAAATAATTACAAGATATTATTTAATTTTAATATATTTAATTATTTATTAAATAATATAATTATTTATTGTTTTCAAAGAGATTTTACTTTATCCAACATTTTGAATTGATAGATAAGAATTCATTTTTTTTTTATATTTGTTTAATTAAGAAACAAAACGAAAATAACAAAGGTTAAAACTCATCTTTTTATACAATTTTTATATATATTTGTTTAGTTAGGGAACAAAACAGTAATTGGAAAGGTTGAAATAATGCATTGTTATGGTGTTACAAGGTTTTGATGAACTGACTTGTAAAGTTAGCAATGTCATATTACTCATTCCCTTTTTTTATAACGGTCATTTTTTTTTCTTTTTATACATATTAAAAAAAATAATAATAATTATTGTTTTTTAAATAATAACTTTCATTTTATCTATAATACTCTTAACTATTTATTATTTCAATTTATTTTTTTTCTCTCTCAATAATCAATATTATGGGTAATTTTAACAAAACAACAATTATTACTACTCTGAACTTTGAAAATAACAATTAAAAAATATAATTTTTTTTATTAAAAGTGACCATTAAAAAGGAACAGACGAAGTAAATAGGTGAGACTAAGAAATGTAATATTATTAAGAATGAAATTTGTACTTGAATATGGTACATTAGCCCTTTTTTTAAATAAAAGAGTTTGTTAACAACTAAAATGATAAAACGAGCGTGGGTACAGATGACCGTTAGATGGATCTAGACTGTGGAAATGTACTTTTTGGATGAGGTGGTATAGGGGCGTATCGCTCAAAATCTCTATATCGTTGACTTGCTTTTCCTTTCCCTAGTGTTTGGCTTTTGTGCTTTTTAGGGCATTTTGTTAGACCAGAAGAGTTACCCCTTCCCAAGCTCTTGTCTTCTGTTATGCAGGGCAAGAGTTTGCAATAGATGGTCATGTACGCCCGTGAAGTCATCTTGTGGAGATATAAAAAAAATTTCATATGGATTTAAAAAATAATTAAAAATTAAAAGAAAATACCACATGGACTACCACATAGGCAGCAAGAGAGAATTTTTGCTGCAATGTGGCAGTCAGGGGGTAGTTAGAGTGTTATATATTTAACCCTATTTATTTAACATTTTATTTGTTATAATTTACAAAATTATTCATTGTATTTGAAATGATTAAACCCATGAATTGTTGAAATTCGTGAAATTCAAACCTAAAACCTAATAAGAAGCAGATTCATTATTCTTCACCAGAGGTCGGAGAAGTGAAGTGATGTGTAGAAAGTATGAGGCTTAGAAATGGTTAGTTAATTATCCCATGTGATTTGAAAATCTCTGTTTGATTATCATCAAATTGGATCATTCGATCACAAATATCTTCTTGTGTGTTGTGGGTCGTACAAATACAATAACGCTCGGCCTTTTGATCAACATGTGTTTTGGCCCTTGGCCAAGTTCTAAACAATTTATTTTCTAATATATAATCAAATGATTGACAACATGTTGATAATCTTGGTTTGGATGTTTGGTTAACTAATCTTAGTTTGTATGTTGGTGTGTAGTTTCTTAGTTTTGTGTTTGATCTTTTTCACCGTTTACCTTTTGTACTGGGTTGCACAATTTGTGCTTATAAATAAAAATGAAAATGATTGACTAACATATTTAACTTAGTCATGTAGTTTTCTCATTTTAAATCCTAAATTTCATGCTCACCTCATTTTCTCATATAATATCAATATTAATTTTACTTTCATGTATCCAATAACAAATTAATTTATTTCAAAATGAAAATATAAATCATTAATTAAAGCAATACTAACAATCATTTTTCAATTACTTTTAAAAGGATTTAAACTCATTTCTTACAAAATATTATGAAATCGATATGTACAAAAGTGTTCAATCTATCAAAATTACATTAGTTCAAATAGATTCAAAGACATGAATTTGAGCTTGTGAATGAAAAATATAATTGAGAGAGAAAACCCTAATAAATAATGGTTAATCAGATATTTCAAAAGAGATTAATCGATGGGAAAGTTGGTGAATAGTGCATGTAATAGTACAATTTTAAAAGTGTCTGATTTAAATCGAGAATATATTTGAATTGATGGAATATGATGAAGTGGAGCAGAATAAAATGAAATAAGGTTATATTCTATCGTTTGAATTGATTAAAAACGGATGGAATGTAGTGATATCGGATGAAATGCATTCCAATTTACTCCATTACTTTTCATCATTTTTTGTACTATCTGATTTAGACGGAATGACAAAATTGTTGTACTCTATCATAAAATATCTAAATAATAAAATGACATATTTATTTCATTCGACTCTATTACATATTGCTCTTTCATTCTATTCCATTCTACTCTATTATTTTTACTATATTCAAACATAGCATGCTATTAAAGTTAAATGAATGATTAACTAAATACAACAATTACATTTCAAATATATTTTATTTTTTATTCAAAATTTTGTAGCTTTCAAAATGTATTTTCGCAATGTTCTTCTTTGAAATATAAAATCAGTAAAAGAAATTAAACATATTTTAAAAAAGTTTAGTTACACCTACCATATATATTTATAATGAAAAGTGTTTTTCACATCGTTTTCTATATATGTAACAATCGAACATGACTAATTCAAAAGAAGTACAGCTATTGATATATCATAGTCTTAATCAAACCACTAAGTCTCAAGATTCATGAAAGCAACCTTGGCCATTTGGTCAACTCGTCTATAATTTTGTTTTGTTTTTTATTTATTCACAAAATAAAAATTTGTATTCTTTAGAATAATAAAGCATGTCCTCTAAAATAAATAATAATAAAACGCTTCATAATCAAACATGTCAAGTTGTGGTGTGGTTAGTCCAAAATATATGAACTGAAAGCTGTAAACAGCATGTTGTGAAGTTGAGGTTTTTAGAATTTTAGTTAGATTTTTGGTTGGTTTGACTTATTGGAGTAACAGAAAATGAACATTAGCAATTAGCTATGATGAAGAAGAAAGATAGAAAGGAGCTAATCTTCATTCAAAGTGGTGAAAAATTATCTCAACCACACAAAGTATTACAAGATAGCTTATATACATTTTGAATATAAAAAGAGCGGGAAAGTATTAAGAAGAGATTAACCAAGTTAATCACTCAACTAATTAACTATCTTAACAGTCCCCCTCAAGCTAAGCATGGTATATATTGATCATGCCAAGCTTGGAAACGAATTTGTTGAAAGTAGCAACGGGTAAAGCTTTAGTGAGAAAATCTGCCAGCTGCTCATGTGTGGAGATGGGGAGCAACCTGAGCAAACCTTGCTGTAACTTTTCGCGAACTAAATGGCAGTCAATTTCAAGATGCTTGGTGCGTTCATGAAACACCGGATTAGATGCGATGTGTAGAGCGCTCTGGCTGTCACAGTATAGTACAGGAAGCTTTGAACAAGATATTCGAAGCTCTTTTAACAAATAGGTCAGCCAAATCAATTCACAAGTAGCAAATGAAAGAGCTCTATACTCAGCTTCAGATGAGGACCGTGATATGGTCTGCTGTTTCTTTGCCCTCCATGAGATGAGAGAGGTGCCCAAAAAGAAACAATATCCAGAAATTGACTTGCGAGAATCAAGGCATCCTGCCCAGTCAGCATCTGAGTAGCCCAGAATTTGTAGTTCAGATGTTTTAGGGAACAACAAGCCTCTCCCAGGACAGCACTTCAAGTACCGCAAAATACGACAAGCAGCTTGATAATGGATCATCGTTGGGCAGTGAAGGAATTGACTGAGTTGCTGTGTAGCATATGTGATATCTGGCCTAGTAGTGTTGAGGTATAAAAGACGGCCAATAAGTCTTCTATAGGCACCAATGTCATCGAAAGGTTTACCACTATCAGCATGTAACTTGATTGAAGGGTCAAGAGGAGTAGCTGCAGGCTTTGAACCAATGAGACCCGATTCTTGGAGAAGATCAAGGCAGTATTTCCTTTGAGACAAAGTAATTCCTTCCTTGGAATGAGCAACCTCAAGCCCCAAGAAATACTTCAACAAACCAAGATCCTTGATACTAAAATTGGTATCCAAACAGACTTTAATTTTGTCAAATTCTTCCATAGAATTACCAGCCAAAATTATGTCGTCTACATACACCAATATAGCAGTGAATGAATTAGCAGTACTAAGAGTGAACAATGAATAATCAGCAGAAGACTGAATGTATCCTTGTTGAATAAGCAAAGCAGTTAGCTTCTCATACCACTTTCGACTTGCCTGTTTTAAACCATACAAACTCTTCATCAATTTGCAAACTTGATTTGGTTTATCACAAGGAAGTCCCTCTGGTATGGTCATATAAACATCCTCTTGTAAATCCCCATGCAAAAATGCATTATTCACATCAAGTTGATGTAAAAACCAACCCTTGATGGCAGCAGCAGCTATAAGTGTTCTAACTGTGGTCAGTTTTGCAACAGGGGAAAAGGTGTCAAAAAAATCCAGCCCTTCAATCTGATTGTAGCCTTTGGCTACTAATCTGGCTTTATATCTCTCCACAGAGCCATCAGCTTTATGTTTGACTTTGTAAACCCATCTACTCCCTATAGGTTTGACATGAGGAGGTAGGTCTACAATGTTCCAAGTCTTATTTTTAAGTAATGCCTCTATCTCAGAATTCATTGCCTTTACCCAATTTTCAGATAAGCAAGCCTCTTTGTAACTTTTGGGTTCAATGTCATGTGTGATTGAAGTAGTAAAAACTCTATGGGATTCAGACAAATGAGAAAGAGAATCAAAGGCAGAGATAGGATACAGAACATTAGTAGAAGAATTGCAGGATGTATCAACAGAATTATGGGAAGCATGACATACATAATCAGAGAGATAAGAAGGAGCATGCTTGTTCCTAACAGGTCTACTATTAGCAGACTCATGTGCAGAGTTGCCAACATCAATGTTAGCATGATGATGCTCAACCACATCAGTGATGTCTGAATGTCCCATATGAACATCATCCTGAATGTTAACTAATGGAGGAACTGAAATAGGAGTAGGGGAAGCTGAAGTATCAGGACTGAATGAAGCATCAGAACTGACTGGAGACTCTACATGCATATGATAATGCCAAGAAGGATGATGATCCCCTGAGTAAGGGAATATATGTTCATGATGTGTCACATTTCTGGAAACAAAAATATCATGAGTATGAATGTCATATAATACAACTCCTTTCATGCCATTCCTATATCCTAGGAAAACACACTTTCTACTTCTAGGCTCAAGTTTAGTTCTATTTATTTGAAGTGTGGAAGCATATGCCAAGGAACCAAAAACTTTGAGATTTTGAATGTTAGGTACCTCATGATGTAAAAGGAAATGAGGTGACTGATTATTTAGGACAGGAGTAGGGATTTTGTTGATAATAAAAGTGGCATGTAAAAGAGCATAGGACCAAAATTTCTTTGGGAGTTTAGATTGAAAAAGAAGTGCTCTTCCAACATTTAGAAGGTGTTGGTGTTTTCTCTCCACTCTACCATTTTGTTGTGGAGACTCAACACAACTAGTTTGATGGACTATGCCATTTGTGGCATAAAATTCAGACATGTTAAATTCAGGCCCATTATCAGTTCTAATGATCTTAACCTTAGCAGAATGTTGTTTCTCAATGAGTTTAACAAAATTAATGACATGCTGCCTAGCTTCTGACTTAGTTTTCATTAGGGTTATCCAAGTATATCTGCTGCAGTCATCAACTGCAGTGAGGAAATATGCATGACCATGGAAGGATTTAATTGCCAAGGGTCCCCAAATGTCAAAATGCAACATATCATAAGGAAGTGAGGCTCTACTTGAGCTATCATGATATGGAAGTTTTCTTTGGCGAGCAAAGTGACAAATGTCACATACATCTTTATTATTAACAACAATGAATGGATACAAAGAGTGTAAAGCAGATAATCTGTTTTGAGACAAATGTCCTAGCCTAAAATGCCATAAGGCTTTATCAGGTAAAGAAACAGAATTAACAAAGACATAAGAAGAATGATTAATGAATGGCTTATCTTCTATGTGTAAGTAATACAAGCCATCCCTCCTTTTAGCTGAACCAATCATCATCAAGGATGTGGTGTCCTGAATATAACAATGTGCACCAGAAAACTTTACATTATATTTGGAATCTCCACATAACTTGGACACAGAAATTAAATTCAAAGTGAATTCAGGAATGAACAAAACATTGGATACAGAAAATTGAGGAGAGAAACTGACAGTTCCAGAATATTTGGCAAGAAGAGAATGACCATTAGGTAGTTTAACATGTATGGGAGGGATAGCAGTATAATTTTGGAACCAAGAAAGAGAACCACAAATGTGATCACTAGCACCATAGTCAACTATCCAAAAACTAGGATTATGAATGGTTAAAGGGGATTGGATAGTACCTGAGGATGTGTTAGCAGTAGCAACTTGATTAGAGGAAGCATTCCCAGTAGCATGATTAAGACCAGATTTTTGGAGTAACTCCATCAGGGCATTGAACTGATCCTGAGTCATAGGTGAATTGCCACTCTTCATGTCAACAGAATTAGAAGTAGAATTTGAAGTAGATCCTTGATCTCCTCCTTCAGCACTAGCATTATTCACAGAAGTGGAGTACTGTTTCTGCATATGAGGTGGAACTCCATGCTTCTTGAAACAATTCTCAACAGTATGATTGGTCTTTCCACAGAAAGTACAGACACGAACACTTGTTTTATTGAATTTTGAAGGAAACCTTTTCGAATCAGCAGCATTTATCAAAGCCTGGGATTCATCAGGGGAAGTTTGAATGGGATTTTGTCTCTCATGTTGGATTACCATAGAGAAGATCTTATTCAAAGGAGGCAATGGTTCCATTAGAAGAATTTGGGATTTTACCACAGCAAAACTATCATTTAGGCCAGTCAAAAACCTAATAATATGCAACAATTGATGATTTGATCTAGCTCTGCGCATGGCTTCACAAGAGCATTGGATGCGACAGGTACACATTGGTAAAGGCAGATATAAATCAAGTTCTTCCCACAAGATTTTCAATTCAGAAAAGAAAGAAGTAACAGATTTATCTTCTTGTTTGAGACTAAAAATTTCTTGTTGTAATTCAGAAATGCGAATCAAATCGCCTTGTGAAAAACGTTCTTTAAGATCGTTCCACACATCAACAGCATTCTCAAGAAACACAATAGATTGAGCTATAGAATCAGAAACAGAATTCATGATCCAAGAATGTACCAGCATATTGCAACGATTCCACGCGCGAAATGAAGGATCGAAAGAGTCAATCGGAGGAGGAAGACTTCCATCAATGAACTCCAGCTTCAATTTTCCACCAAGAGCTCTCTTCATCGATCGCGCCCAAGAATGATAATTGGAACCGGTGAGTTTCGGAGAAACGGTGACTGAATTGGGACCGTCACTTGGATGAATGAAAAACGGTGAGTGAGGATCGGAGAGAGGATCGGAAGGTTGATTCCTCGGTGGAGCCATGAGAAAGGGGAAAAAACGATATCAGAGAGTAACGATTTGCGGAAGAAGGATCAAATGGCGAATGATACCATATTGGAGTAACAGAAAATGAACATTAGCAATTAGCTATGATGAAGAAGAAAGATAGAAAGGAGCTAATCTTCATTCAAAGTGGTGAAAAATTATCTCAACCACACAAAGTATTACAAGATAGCTTATATACATTTTGAATATAAAAAGAGCGGGAAAGTATTAAGAAGAGATTAACCAAGTTAATCACTCAACTAATTAACTATCTTAACATGACTCGTTTAATCCTTTTCATATGAATCCGGCTATTAAATGGTATGTGATATACTATTTTTTATATATTTTGTAACTACAATTTTTTCCTTAAAATTTCACAATAGACAAAATAGATTGGTCCAGGACTTCGGTTCATATACTAAACTTTAGTTATAATTTCTAAATTGTATACATTCTATCACATCTAGATTATTTAATCAATATCAAATAATGTAAAATTTAAAAAATATTTATAATTTTTTTTAAACATCCACAAAACTCAGAACGAAAGACTCAAGATCAAAGTAAGAAAGTATTTGTGAGGGACATATGTTCCTCCATCTTCACCTAAAATAGACGATTCTTTCTCTGAAGCACTGTCAACTGTCAAGATCAATTAGACGACTCAATGTGATCCACGTTGCATTCCACGCTTTCAGGTTAAAACTGTTCCCATTATATATGGGGGAAAATGTGTCATTCTCATTCTCACATCACTTTCCATTCTATCATTGACTTGGGCGTTTGAGTGCTAACCTTGCAGGTCGACCACTTCTCCACCGCTTAGAAAGCTCAATTCTATCGTAAGAAGCAGTACTTCACAATTCACCAAATAATACTGGTTTCACCACAAAACAGTTGTGTCGTCTGTGGGAAGAAAAATATAATCCACTTGCTGCAAAGCACTTTCAAAAGAGTCGTGCAAAAGAGTATCTCATCTTTGAGTAAGATCCAAGGGCCGGTTCATTCATCAAGAGTGTCCTCCGCCCTAGATAACGACATCTGAGCATTAACTAAGGTCTCGTTCTTCTATGTCATTTCCTGAGCAAGCATCTTCACTTTTTCAACGAGAGTGCCAGGATACCCGAAAGGCTCCACGACAACCTGTATACCAAAAGTGAGGTAGACGCTTCCCGAATTTCTTCTAAACATTAACTTTGCTCAATGGTAAGGGCATCAACACGCTCTTTGAGCACGCAATTCTCCCTCTAAAGGTGGTCATGCAGGAATGTTCCCCCCCACCCGGCAGCTCTAAAGGCCAGGGCGGCTGATGCCTGACGGGTGTAGTACGCAAAATTCGATAAGTCCTCATGCCGAGCTTCCTTAAATTTATTTGAAAAGTAATAATAATTTTCTTAGGAGATGAAAAAATAGAACCCCCTATCCGTTCTGATACCAGGGTGAGCTAGATGTATAGAAGGAGGCCTAGTTGGAGCCCACACATGTTCCTTAACGAACCTCACCCGAGGATGCTTAGTAATCGGCTTGTCCACTTGAAGCTCGTCAAGATCAGAACTAGGTCCCAAGTATCCTCCATCGTTTGTCCGTGGGGATCCCGAAGTATGTTCCATGAAGCATGGGCGGGTAATCCCGAACTTCCACCTACGTTAAAGTGGGCACATCTCAAGTCACCTCATTGGTAACAACGAATGGAAAGGGAATGACTCTAGAGGTCCTCTTCATTTGCAACATTGTTTTCTCACATTTCATCTTATCTACGGGAAAAGAATAGAAAGGTTACATGAGGTATCACATAACAATATTCAAAGAAGAGGGTGTTCTACATCCACTTACCAAAAATATCCTTTCTAGTCTCTTTCGAGTCGGCTTCCACTAGCAGCCAAGTCTCTATGAGTCGCTTTAATTTTGTCTTCGATGTTGTGTCAAAAGAGGTAACACCCCCCACGTAACCTATAGCTTCACAAAATTTCCCCAACTGTCTCTTCAGGAATATGTCTTATTTAGTCAAATCTCCCATCTTTTAAACATATGATCTAAACTCTGCCAAGAAGTGGCTTTGATGCAATAACTTAACAAATATGCCAGAGCATTGGTAAGGCGGTCTAGGGTCGACGTAGAAAATTTTAGCATGAGCCTCTTTGTTGAGAGAGAAGACCAAGAAAATTTGGTCCTTAAAGTGTTTCACTCTAAGTAGATCTCAAACATTCTGGCGCACTGACGAAGAGATATTAAGCCTTAACCTTTCACCGAGGCAACCATACTACACTGAATCTTGGAGAAATGAAGAAAGAGCGTCAAGGTCGGCACACTCTCTTGTATTCACACCAATATTGGAATACCTTAATGTAGGCTCATCTCAACAGGTGCATTTCAAATGGACAATCAACAAATGATTGAAAATGTTAACCTTGAACGTGTTGAAGGGGAGATAAATACATATCAAAGAGAACAAACACTCATGAAGATGGATAACACACCCATCATACTTGTTACACACCCTCTTATCTTTTTCAAGGATAAACACTCTTCATTCAGATTAAGGCCTCACCTTAGTAAATGCTTGATCTAATCCACTTTCAGAGACAAAAGCAGAGGTTGTACCCAACATCTCTAAATCCATCCACATTGAAGAAATATCCCCATTTTCCTTGGAAACTTGGTAGGTGGAACGTCCATTCTAAGGAACATTGCCAACACAGAAAGGGGAAGTATGAAGAATTAGTACTTTGTTCAAACACACCTGTAACAAGAGTTCGAGCGACACATATATCAAATATTCACCACTCAAGAAACTCTTAAAATAGGTGAAAGCAAGAGGAAAACATTGGCTTTGTCCCAAAAGGAATTGATTGGTTGTTTGTGCGTACCAAGTTTCAACAAGTAAAGATCGTGTACGAGCTCACAAGAAAAAACGAAGTTGAAAAAACAATAAGAAACTCTGTTACGAGTCACAAATGGTAGAAAAGAGAAAAATTATACTACAAAGATCTTTTATATGTGTCTCGACCACCAGAGACCGCACAATCCATCGCGCACCACCAATGGTCGAGATTTCATCAAAGGTTGTGCAAAATACTCAAGTACCCTCATAAGGGAGAGGAAACATCATGACTAGGGACACGTACACGTCAATTATTCCTTATGAAACGTTAATTATTACAAGAAATACATTTAATGCGCTTGTTCCCCATGATAACAACATTGCATCAAAGCTCTTCGTCTCCTTAAGTCAAATAGTCGGTATAGAGCGTGTACGATAAATCCTCGTCCTGTCGAGGAAAGACAAGGGCTTGGGGTTGTTAGCTGAAGATTTCGTTTTGTAGTATTTATCCTTCGAAGAAGTAGAAAATCGAAGGAAAGATGGCTACTGATGGCCATCCCTTAAAAATAAAAGAATGGCTACTGATGGTCATGCTTCGAGAATAAAGATTTCTAAGTTCGCTATGAAGATGATGAATACTGAAAGCTAGTGAAAAGTATGTGTCTTCGGGGACTTAGACAAATTTATAAATATATTCAAGTATTACTACTTAGCGTGTGTTTTTTTTCCGTAGTGTTTGTTTAATACACTGCCACGCGTCGAAAATAGACTCAGGCGGGAAGATTTGAAATTCGAAGACGGTTTCGTAACTGTCCAAGTAACAGATGGCATCGCTAGAAGTTCTTATGAGAAACGTGGCAGCAGATTAGTATAGGACCGTTAAGGTCGAAACTAGTATAAATAGGAGTCTTAATGTTAGGATTCTGTGTGTTCATTTTGTACAAATCACTCACATATTTACTCAAGTATCAAGCGTTAAGAGAAAGAGTTCGTTGAGAAAATGTACGTATGACACCACCATTTTAATACATGTGTATTATCTTTTGTTTTTAAATATCTTCCAGAATTACTGCATTTCGTTTACTTCTTGCCATTTACATTTCTGTATCTTTACTTTAATGTCATTTACTTTCGAATTACTTTCATGTTATTTACTTTCAAAGTCTTTTACATTTCTGCAGTTTAAGATTCTTTAAGTTTCAAGAGTCCTTTTAATTTTCTATGTTATGTTACTTATCTTTTCGCTGAAGTCACATTTATATATAACAAAGTGTTTGTCAAGACTATTTGTTCTTTAATCGAACAACGCTTATTGAAGAAGACAAATAATGAATATGGTTCGAATGAACGTTGATGACAATCTTCTTGACTATGTGTCCTAGGATCAATCTAGTCGATCCTGCGAGTAACCAAATCATATTTATTATAGTTTGGAAGACTAGCGGTTGTTTACCGGAAATCACCGTAAACAGATTGTTTTAATCAATTGCTTTATTTTTGTCTAGACAATATCAAGATCTTGTATGAACCTTAGGAACGGTAAATTAAAGAACAGTGCACAACCGATTCCCAAACGAAGGTACAACAGGAAAATGGTCGTTACGGCCAGTGCAGGGGGTGATCAAGATCCCCCACAAGGTTCAGGATCAGGAGCGGCAAATTCGACTTCTACTCAAGGAACACGAGATGCAACGGGTCTAAATTGATCGAGACCTGCAGATAATTCCCAGGCTTTGCCTGAAAATAATACAGGGCTTTCAGGGACTATTCCAGTTTCAGT